>NW_012109430.1:92337-111849 GCF_000951045.1 Mandrillus leucophaeus | reverse complement strand
TCTCTCTCTCTCTCTCCCCCCACCCGCCTTCTTCTTCTTTTTTTTTTCTTTGATGGAGTTTTGCTCTTGTTACCCAGGCTGGAGTACAATGGCTCCATCTCAGCTCACTACAACCTCTACCTCCTGGGTTCAAGCAATTCTCCTGCCTCAGCCTCCCGAGTAGCTGGGACTACAGGCGCCCACCACAACGCCCAGCTAATTTTTTGTGTTTTTTAGTAGAGATGGGTTTTCACTATGTTGGCCAGACTGGTCTTGAACTCCTGACCTCAGGCGATCCACCCGCCTCTGCCTCCTAAAGTGCTGAGATTACAGGTGTGAGCCACCTTGGCCAGCCCTATTCTTATGATATTTATATTAATAGTACTTTTTGAATACTTTTTTATAGTTTACAAATAACATTTAAAGTAGTTACGATGGCTGAATTGGATATGGATTTGAAACCAGCTTTTTTGATGTGTCAATATGGGGCTGCCAAACAATTTTTTGTTATAAATTTACTAAATCAAAGTAACAATTGGTATTTAATAATTTTTAATACATGACTTATTTTATCTTAATATTATGTTAAAATCTTGAATTTTAGAGGGCATATGCTTAATATTATTTAAAAAATCACTGGTTAGGTTTATGGGTCTAGTAAAATTGACTTTTTAATTACAATTGTATTATCAGGTCCAGAGAAAGCAAAGATTATGGATTTCTTCCTGTTTGTTCCTGGAACTTACTACATGTAAATCAATAAATATACATAGGCACATGCACATATCTTACTATTTATCCACAGAATTAACGGCTCGTGATTATCTTAAAACACTACATTACAATTTTGGAGGGGTAAAATTTATTCCAAAGATGATGTTATAGTACTTCTTTTTTTAAAAATCGCTCTATTTTTTCTACAGTTATATTTTTGATCATTCAGCAAATATGTCAAAAAACAGAATGATTAATAATGATTATTTTTGTAAGAATTCAGAGTGTTTTGAGAAAGAAGGAGAAAATTGTATATATAATACAAAAACTAAAGTGTACTTAAAAAATTTAATCATAGATTTTTGACTAAATTTTATGAGGACGTACCTATACAATTAACAAAACAAGAAAAGTGAAAAAAATTATTCAAATGCAATGATTTAACACAGTTTACTAACTCTCAAGATTTTTATATTTGAATATATTTTCTTCACCTTTTATAGTATTTGGTGATATGTTAAATAACATTAACTTTTGGCTATCATGAATTCTATTTCTGTTCTTAAAACAATACCCAAGGGATGTTTTGTTACAACATTTTACATTTCAATTAAGCAGATTTTCATGTAATTATCTTGTGCATTTTATGTCAAGTACTGAATAAATAAACATCTTAATCTTTGTTCTGAAAGTAATTAAACTATTATGATACTTTTATATTTGACCATCCTTACTTCAACTAATTGGACTTATTGGATTGATGTTAAATTACAGTAATTCTGTCCTACATTTTTCATGTATTAACACAACATAGCAAAAGTTGGTTATCGTTGAATAATTCAAATAATAGTATTTCAGTTTATTTTGTGCAGCAAAATTGATTTCTCTATACAATTCAATGAATTTTTTGTTTAAAAAGTTTTAAATGCATATTAGTTATTTTTGTATACTCAATAATCTTTTATAGATAACATATTTTAATCAAAATAATACCTCTCACTATTCATATTTTCTGTTTACATCAACGCATATTTTATATAAATTGATAACTTAACTTTTTAAGAGCAGTTACCATCATAAACATGATATCTGGCTTAGTGTTAATTTTGAAAAGCTTAAATTCCATTATGAAATGAAAATTTTATGCAGCTAAACAAATAAATATTACATATGTGGGTCAAAAACACCAGTAAAATGACATCAAATACACTTCATAAGATAGATGTACAAATGCATTTCAGTTCTTTTCTCATCAGTCTCCTTTATATTTTTAGACAGTCTTTATGTGAATACAATGACTTCAATATCAAACATTTTAAATGATGCTTGAAATATCAGTCACTTGACTTTGATGTCACACACAATTAAATCCAACCCATCTTCTCTCAGTTAATAACAGCAATCTCACCAAGTCTAGTGCCTAATTAATACTAGCTATTTGTCACAAAGAGGTGACACATGTATATCAGAAAGCTTGAAATATTGTTTTGTGCTGAAGTGTAGCCAGCCAGCCCTGCAATATAGAATCTGTCTTATGTATGATTGGCTTTAAAGATTTCAAAGGCCCCCGAGTTTAGTGTGTTCAAGCTGGGACGCGACAGTGCATAGAAGGTGTTACTGATGTGACGGGTCCCTTTGGGCTGCTAAGTAGGAAGGTATTTAGAAAGAAATGCAGCTCTAACTGAAAGGTTCAAACTCAATAATTCACTTAGGTGATGGGAAGAATTAAGAATAAAGTCCCTATGGTAATTTGCTTAACCTGCAGTTTTTAAGCTATGTGACAGAATACACAATCATAAATTGTCTTATTTTCTTTGGAAAAACATTTCTGCCTCAAAAATGCTGTTTACTTACATTGATTTATATACAATTAAAATGGTATCCATTAAATAAGTAATACTTTTACTTCTTAAGTTCATTTACAGTATGTGATAAGAGATTGACTTAAAGAGTTATTATTATTAGTCATCAAATTAGGGGAAAATGCCTCAGGTAAATACAGCAAGTTCATAAACTATATAGTTGTATGAAAAAATAGGTGAAAAAGCAGGGGACATTTGTTGATCAAGTACTTACAAACCTATTCATATACATTAACATTTAGAACTTGGGCTACTATATATACACCAATATATTAAATTGAAAAGAAATGGACTAAGGATAACCAAAACGTTACTATATTTTTATAGCTTAGATTTTTCTGCTAAATGTTATAAAATCTCTCTGTAGGGTTATGGAGAAAATGAAAGTGTTGCCAAACATTGTATTAAACAAGCTCTCTCTCTCTCTCTTTTTTTAAGAAAGAAAGTGGAAAAAAATCTACATAAGTTGCTTAATTTAGATTTAACTGTGGTTTTTCTAAAATTTTCCTCACTACTCCAGTTTAGTCAGGTTACTGTCCTAGTGGGTATTTTTTCTTACCCTAAACACATGTTTTACCTTGGATTTACTAGCCACATAGTAAGTTTTACTCTAGTTCATTTCTTATTGAAACCAGTGGGAGAAAGGGCTGATTGTAGTTGAAAAAGGAGAAAGAGTTGTAGTATAAAATAGTGACTACTAGAAAATGGAGATGCTTTTAAAGGATGCAGAGATTCTACTTCTCTCAATGGCCAGAAGGCTCTAAATAGCCAAGTATCCAAGCCGACACGGTTGAAAGCAAACAATGCTGGTGAGTATCAAAGCAGCTCCCAGCAGCGTAGTCTCACTCGTTTCAGGCCAGTTCAATTTACAGAGCACCAAGTCTGCGTCTTTTTTTTTTTTTTTCCTTTCTCCCAAGTGGAGGCTTAAGGAATGTTTCTTCAGATATAAATGCATCTGAAAACAAAAACAAAAAAAAAAAACAATAAAAACACTGAGGTTTCTTTAGGTATAGGATACTAAAAAAAAAAATGGATTTGATTTTTCACTGGCTTCATCTGTAGATGCAGCACACCTCCTCCCATTGGAGAACGTGTTCTTCTTCTGCCTTTAACTACGTTTTAATGTATTTGTTCCATTAAACATTCTCTAACTCCTAGACAAGCATGAAAAGAAAAATAGCAACAAAATTTGTGCTGTGGGGGTGAGAGGTGAAGGGAAGGCCTCAATATTCGTTCTTCTGACAGGTCCTTGGAGGTATTAGAAACCACAGACTAGTCCCGCAAAGGGCAGTGGCACACATTCTCAAGTTCACAATGTGGTTGTTTATGTGAGTCCTGCAGCAGCTTCTGTCTACAACCTCTAGCTCCTCCATCAGCCTTTTAAAGACCACCTCAGCCAGGTCATTCATACAGCAGCTCCGTGTCCCTTCAAGGTCGTATTTCTTAAACCAGGTTGATACTAAACTATAACATTGGTTACATTGGATAAAGCATTAGGTTGCCCCTTTGAGTATCCTACAGACAGTTTTAGGTGGGTCAGGCCATGCAGCTAGGAGATCCAGAAAGGGGTGAAATAAGACTCCCAGGGATTCCTCTCTTGAGGAAATTATCTCTTTGTTTGTAACTGTGCATTTTTGGTCCCCCTCTTCCATTTTGTCCCTTCTTACTTGAACATAAAATTCCATTTAGGACTAAGTCAAGATATTAAGAAAACAAATATAATAAGCCTCTACTCTGTATAGTAAATATCTGCCAAGTTGAAGTGAGAGATTCTCCGAGGCCTCTTCTCCTTTGCTGATGACAGCTCATGTTTCCTGTGAGAGGCATTTCACTACATCTTTTATTCAGTCGCGAGTAGAGTGTGGTGATGTCCTCTTTTCAAATAAGACTCTTTTAAGAATAGCATCCTAAGATTTGTGGAAGCTTATGCTTTCAGAAAGAAAATAATGAATCGAAAGAGGTAAAGATATAATTTGATTTTTATACCAGAGTTAGAGGTTAGTATGAGGTCCAGTGAAATCTGCTTAGGTTTTTCAGGGAATGCTTCAAAACAGGACAATTTTATCAGAATGGGGAGTAGATATTAGTCTCTCACGAAATTCTTTCCTTATCTAACTTGAAAACAAATATTAAGAGTATACTTCAGAGTGGTTCTGAAATCATCCTTTGTCTTTTTCACCTTTTACTATCTTATTTATTTGTCTGTGCTTAGGCTCCCAGGCATGCACATGTGGACAGTGTGACTATCAGGGCACACCGTTTCGGTCCCTGAATTTTCTGAATTAAGATTTGTCAAAGAGATATACAGTAACTCATGACTTAAGCATGGATTGTTTCTGGACTTCGTATTTTGTCAGTTTCTCTAAATTGTAGTTATTTATAGAATGCTGCTCAGAAGGTACTGTAATGTGCAATGGCTTTATAAACCTACATGGAGTTTATCAATATAAATATTTTTTATTTTGGAGTGATGAATATGTAAAAATCATCCAGGGCTTGCTGACTGAATATTATGGTTGAAGTTGATTTACTCAGTTACCACAGTTTTTTGTGATTATAGTAAAGTTACACAGTTCAGTTACTGAACCATAAGTGGACATTTTATTCACTACATGTGTTAGAAAATACAAAGACTTTTAGTTTGCAATTATACTAGAAAACAAACTTTGACTGATATGCAAAGTGAGAATAGTTACACATTTTGGCCCAGCACTGGAATTTTATATGTGCTTTAATTAAAATTTCACAGTGTGACACCTTCATTCCATATCACACCATATTTCTAGAAAGGATGTCACATGATATGAAGTTATTTTATTTTGTCTATTTGTTTATTAAAAAGAAAATTTCTACTTTTTCTTTTTATACACTTGTTGTGTTTAGTATTTCAGGATAAACAAAACAAAGCTATTTATGCATGTTTTGAAAATACCCAGTTGATTCTATCAGGCTTAGTAGATAGATAAAATAAAACATTCTTCAAAACTTAACTTTTGGTATCTTCAATTTTCTGATTCAAGTCCAACTACCTAAGTCTATATACTATAAAGGCATTGGTATATATACAGTTTAAAAATCTAGAAACGTTGACATATTCATGGAATCTAAAATTTATGAAAGGACAGGCTAAGACCAGTTCTTTTTTTATAGAATAGATAAATTGGCTAGTGTATAGGCCTAGTCATAAAAATACCACTGCATCAAACAGATGGTGGTCAAGAGTAAAGATTTTGTTGTGGAAATATATTAAGACTTGGGATACTGTAGACAGAACAAACAGGAAGGAAGATTAGGAACAGAACAGAATTTAAGAGTCAGATTGTCAGGTCAAAGTCAGACTCACCACAGAGCGAAGCCAGGTTGGTAAACTAAGGTCAGGAACCCTGGAGGTCAGAGTCAGGAAGGCAATGAGAAGTGTTATGATTCAAGCACACAGGCTGGGACAAGGTGGGGCCAGAGAGGCCAGACACTAGGAGATGATGCCTGGGGTTCTCTAACATCTGGTGGCCCCTGCTGACTTTAGTTCCTCCTGACCCTGGCTCTTAGGTTAACCCCTGCACACCCAGTATGCTTACTTCCTACAGAGTTCTAGCATTTAATTTTAATGCAAAGTTGGGTGACATCAAAGGCAACCTCATGCCCTGTGTTTCAGTAGCCTCTTTTTTATGTGTTTTTACTTGTGTGAAGAAGCATTAAGGATCTTAGCCTTTTATAACATATTCTAGAAAATTATTTCCAGAAACAAAATGTAAACATCCAAATAACTGATATTTCTTCAAATGACCGTGAAAAAAATATATATATATACACACACATATATGCACAAACACATATATTTAAATTGAAGAATGTTAGTGCCTTTGAAAGGGATCGACATTATAAATGACTGCAAATTTTAATTAAAGTAATGTATATCCTTTACTTGATGTATACTACAATGGTGTTGCCTGTAACTTTTTAAAAAAGGACATAGATGAATTCTTTTACTTATATAGTGACCTGTGGACTTAATTTTCCTGAAATGCAATTTCTTTGACCGTGAGTTACTTACTCTTCCCCTATGGAGATTGAATATGCATTAACATTTGTTTCTGTGTGCTTTAAATGTTTGCATTATAAAATTTCATTATATGCTTATATTTGGACACATACTTTCTATAAATGCCAATTACAAAGTACAATATATACATAGAAGAACTTCCTTTGAGAAACTTTAAAAATATTTTTGTTGTATAATTTTTCAGCTTTTAAAATAACTATTTTCACCACTTCTTCTTATAATCAAATGTTCCAGTACCCAAACTCAATAAGTAATCCAAATTGCTTCTTAAGTTAATGAAGAAGTCTTTCTGGGTTTGCAGACTCAGTCATGTGATAAGCTAAAGCAATGAAGTAATAAAAGTGATAATGCTACTGTACAAGATTGAGAACCTATAAAACATGTAAATATTCTGTGCTGTGCCAACTAAATTTGTCTTGATTTCTCTAATAAAAAAGGCTTTTGTTTGAAATAAAAGTGAAGGGTAGCTTTGTTAAATATTAAATTCTAAGAGATTAAAAATATAATTTCCTTTCCTCCTCTTGGTATTTCTCTTATTCTATTGCGTGGCATTCTTGGAAATCACTATTGTATTGTTTATTTTTTAAATTAAAATGCTGTTACAACTGCAGTGTTTTTGCGATGTATGAATATTTTATTGCATGATGAAAAAGAATGATTGTGAAAGACTTAAAATGCTCAATTTTTCATGTAAATATTTTACAAGGAAAACCTTACTGAGATAGATCTTTTCATGAGTGCCCTGGTGGGCCTCACAGAAGGTTGATATAATATATATATAGTTCTACAATCCAGTGCATTTTAGGTTGATATAATATATATAGTTCTACAATCCAGTGCATTTCAATTTTATAAAACAGAGGGACACAGATGGCTTTCTGTTTTAAGTGGAGTGCTAAGATCTTACCTGGGTGCCATATCTCCAACCCAAGGTTGCCCTCCATGAAGGTAAAAAATGACTGAGCTGTTCTAAAGAGCCCAAAGCCCTCTGTTCTAAAGTTACTTATTTATTTTGAAAGAATGATAATGGACCTAATGGACCAAGTATTTTGTTTATGCACATGGGAAAGTTTGACTTATAATGTCTTTTATTTCCAGGTACTTCTTTATAAAGAAGAAACAAATTTTTATCTCAGATGAGACAGTCATATTTATGTTACTTTTATAGCTATTAAGTTTATAAATATTGTTTTCCTATAAATTCCAAACAAATTAAAAAGCTGGCATGGAAATTGGTGTAGTTTAATTCCAATTTAGTTATTTCTCTCCCCCAACTTACAAACATTTGTGGGATTTTCCAAACAATTTGAGTTCAATAACAGTGTTTATAGCCATAATACTATAATATACGTTTTATATGTATGAGACACAGACATGAAAAGCAGTACTAATTTTTGATAGATAAAAAAGCCTACTGTTGAACAAAACTGATAACATTTTCTGATAGAAAAATTAATTTTATTTAATCATGGCAGTATATGATATTCAGACTCTAGGGGTGAAATAGCCAGACTTTTGCAGGATTTTTAAAAAGTGAATAAAAGGGGAAATGGTTAAAAAATAAAATATTGAGCTGTTGTTTATACAGAATACTAAATTAATAGTATTTAATGTCTTTTGATTTTGCTATTTATATTATAGAATTCTTATTACATATTAGTAAAATTCATGTATTTAAATTTTAATATTAGCAAAAATTATTTAATGTGTTCGAATTCTAATGTGCAAGAGAAGTGATAGGAAATGGTGTTAGCAGTTGTAGTCATTCCATTTATGTTGGTGAAAATGTTTAACCTTTATTATTTGTTCTAGTGTAGAACTCCAGAGATTCAGTTGACTTGGTCATTTCTGTCAAAACATAAGTAAAAATATTTAGCAGCCTCACTTCTTTTTTTAATTTCAATAGGTTTTTGGAGAACAGGTGGTGTTAGGTTACATGAATAAGTTCTTTAGCGGTGATTTCTGAGATTTTGGTGCATCCATCACCCGAGCAGTATACACTGTACTCAATATGTACTGTTTTATCCCTCACCCCGCTCCCAACCTTTCCTCCGAGTCCTCAAAATCTGTTGTATCATTCTTATGCCTTTGTGCCCTCATAGCTTAGCTCCCACTTGAGTGAGAATATACGATGTTTAGTTCTCCAGTCCTGAGTTACTTAATGCTTCACTTAGAATGATGCTCTCCAATTCCATCCAGGTTGCTGCAAATGCCATTATTTTGTTCCTTTTTATGACTGAGTAGTTAGCAGTGTCACTTCCCAACATAAGCCTCTGTAGTTCCAGAAAGTACCTGTTTCTAAAGATGGTGTCGAACTCACTCAAGAATTGATTATATAAAGAGGGTTTAAGTTTAATTCAATTATGTAATTAGTTTCCCAAACGTCCTCAATCCTGAGAATCACCTGACAGCATTGCTTAAAGCACACATTTACAGACACCTTTCCTGGATTGAACAGGCCTGGGAAGGGACTCCCAAGCCTGTATGTTAAACAAGCACTCTAGGTGATTCTAATAATCAGACAAGTTAGAGGAATACTGTTTAATACAATGTGATTTACTGATACAAAAGATCTTTAATACAAAATCTATCCTGTTTACTAAGAGTCTCTGTGTAGTCACTGAGAATGGTAAAGTCAACACAGATTGATTAAACAATTTACCACTAAGATGGGAATTAGCCAGGCATTCATATTTTTATACAAAATTTAAAACACTTTGACAGCTACCTTTGAACATCATGAGACAAATGAACTATCTCACCATTCCAAGTTATTGCTCTTAACTTGAAGACAGGAAAAGCAATGGCTTCAGAAATTCATTAGTGTCTCAGTAGTTGTGCTTCCTTGTCATAAGGATAATATCTTTTTAGCATGCGCTAGCAAAATATTCTTCCTTTGTAGTATCTCAGTAATCTTTGTCTTTGAGAGAATAATCTTTTTTCAAGTCTCCTGAGCTAATCATAAGCAGCCATAAACCCAGAGTCAAATATATAAGGATGAATTTTAGACTGAATAAGTGAATATAATTACACCTCCCTATCCCCATGTAACACATGTTTTCTGTTGTATCTAATTTGTTCTCTCTCATCTCAAGAAGAAACGAAACTTGGCTGTTAATTTTCTTGGCTTCCATTTTCTTGACAACTTTCTGGAAACAAAAATAAACATAGATTTGGACAGGATTAATACAGACTATAGCAAGCACTAAATTCACTCTTGAAGAAAATATCATTAGGGAACTTAAAAAATTCTTTAAGCATATTTTGATTTTTTGATGCTAATCAGAAAATGTGTGCTTTCTTTCTCTCTTTGTCTTAAATATGTATATGATGTGCTGGAAGTATGTGAGCATACACATGTGCAAGTTGATGTGCATACATGGAGAGATTCTAGAGCAAGTTAAATTGCTGTGTATGTGAAGCAGCAATACATTTATCTTAGAAAACTTTCTTATGAATAAGCCATTTAAATCTACCCACTTTAGGAATAAAGTACGTAGGAATACTGTAAATTACAGGCAAAAGAAATAATCATTACAATATTTTGCACTTGCAAGTGAGAGGCAGTTGTTGAGTGTTTGAGTACAGCCTCTAAAGCCAGACTTTCTTTGCTCAAATTCTGGTTCTGCTTCTTACTTCTCGGTGACCTCGGGCTAGTTACATAATATGGTTGGGTCTCTGCTTTTCCATCTATAAAAGAGGATAGTAAGGGTTCGGGCGCAGTGGCTCATGCCTGTAATTCCAGCACTTTGGGAAGCCGAGGCGGGCGGATCATGAGGTCAGGAGATTGAGACCATCCTGGCTAACACGGTGAAACCCCGTCTCTACTAAAAATCCAAAAAATTAGCCAGGCGTGGTGGCGGATGCCTGCAGTCCCAGCTACTCGGGAGGCTGAGGCAGGAGAATGGCGTGAACCTGGGAGGCGGAGCTCGCAGTGAGCAGAGATTGCGCCACTGCCCTCTAGCCCTCTAGCCTGGGTGACAGAGCGAGACTCTGAAAAAAAAAAAAGGATAGTAATAATAGTAGTACTTATCTTATAGGATCCTTGTAAGTATTAAGTGCACTAATATATGTAAAGTTCTTAGGAAAGTGCCTGACACAATTTCAGCACTTAATATATATTAGATATTATGTTTATGCTCATATACATACATATTCAGGATATTAATTACATTTTTTTCCCTGCAAGAAATGGACACTTTTCGGAGTGTCATGAAAAGTATCATCCAAATAAGTTGTATTTGGTATAAGTTATAGTCTTTCTAAAGTTCAAGTCCTGAGAAAATGTACTCTTTAACTCCTTTATTCGTTCTCTATCACGTTTTCCTCTTGTATATTTTATTGTGCAAGAAACATTTTGTAAATTTTGTTGATAGGTTCTGAGCATTATGCCTTTTGTTATAAACGAATACTGATGAATCAGCCTTCACTAAATACGTAGTGATTATGACTCAAGGAATGCAATTCTGTTCATGGTATTAGCCAAATCTATGTGGAAATTAGTTTTGTCATAATAGGATTTACCTCTTTTTCATTTGCTGACAATCTGGACGTTATAAACTGAATGTTGAAAAATGATTGTTTACTATAGGAAGATATTCTTACAATGTCTGTATCTAGCTAAAACCAATTAACCATAAAATATGTATACAGATCCAGGAAAAGATGTGTTAGGCATAATTTGAAGTAACTTTAAATTACAGATATAGCTATATATAGCTTTTATTTTTCCAGAAAATTAACTGTGAAAATATATGATACATAATGTTTGAAAAATATATTGTTTACTAAAAGCCAAAACAAACATCTAGTCAGACTTTATGTCGTAAAAAATTCAAACCTTATGTATCATTAGATCTGTTTTTCTAAATTATAATTTCAAGTAAAAATTACATTTTAGTAGCTCTTCATACAATAATAGAAATTATTTTATCTCTCTTCAGTGTAATTTCTAGTCTAGGAAGTTTGAGTTTGCTTTAAAAACTTGTAGTGGAGTCAGTTCATTTCTATCAGTATTCATTCAAATCCACTATTATAATCATATATTTCTTATTCTAATAAAGATTTTGTATCATATAAAATATAAAATTATATATGTCTGTAGGCCTCAAAAGGTTCTTTCCCTTGGTAAAATGTCATCCCTGTATAGTTGTTACAGGATTGTCCCCATTCTCCTAAAGGCCTATCTGATTCTAAAATATATAGGCGTTTTGATGTCTTTCTCAAATAGCAGCTATAGGAAAACATTTTGATTTTTTGATGTTAATGAGAAAATATGTGCTTTCTTTCTCTCTTTGTCTTAAATATATATATGATGTGCTGGAAGTATGTGAGCATACATGTGGGGATTTTGAAAACAGCTAAGAAATCCTCTAACCTATAAACACAGCAAGAAGCCATTGCATAGGATGACATTTCAGATCCAGAATGCTTGTTTTTCTGGTTCGTAAGCAAGAACACAGTATCACAGTGATCTGATTAGAATAACCAAGGACAGTAATTATTCCATACACCTCCTCTTTTTATAGGTTTGTCAACTACCTAAGCTTACCCCTCTGGTAGTTATCACTGGTGCAAGCCTCTTTCTGAGGCAGAGGGTTCTTTCTTGCTAATGGTCCTGAGTTAGAGACCATTGCTTTTTAAACAATGATGTTCATACAAATAACCTACACTTAGGGATACAGAAAAAAGTTACTGATTCAATAAGTCTGAAAGACTGAGATACTTTATTCCTAACAATGTGGTGCCAATGTTGTTGGTTTATGTAGCAGGAGAAGTACTTTTCGTTTTTTAGGAAGAACTAGAAAGGGACTTTGGTTCTCAGTGAAATCTAGGCTTGCTCTGGCTCCTGATTCATTGTTTGGCTAATTGAAGAGGAAATGGTGGGTGATGTGAAGAGTCGGTGATCATATACTCATGTAGGGTGTCTCCTATTGCCCTGTCTAGGACAGAATATCTTTTTGCCCTCAAAGATAATTCCCCTGGGGTTAAGAAGAGCAGGGAAGATGGTGTGGGCAGGCGGAGGCCTCGTAGAATTCAGATGGTAACCAGAGAGAGAGGGAAGGGTATGTAAGTAAAGAGAGAATAAATAAAATCCTACGTGGTGTATCTGATTTAGAAATTAGAAAGAAAATGGTGGCTAGAGGACTGAGATTTCCTGTGGCAATATGGCAGAATGTAGAGAACATGAGGACTTTTCAGTTATATTTATACTTGAATTTAATTTTGGATGTCTTGAGTCTCCTACTTACCAAGTGAGTAAACCTGGACAAGTCCCTGCCCTCTCAGACACAACTAATTTATTAGTTTTAACCAGAGAGAATGATAACTGCCTTTACAGATAGATTTAGGGATGAAACAAAAGCAAACATCAACTGCCAAGAGCCATACAGTGGACTTTAAAAGTAACACAGATTATAGCACATTTGATAAATGTTTGTTGAATGAGTTTTCTTAAATGAGTTCGCCTTGGCACTTTGAAATAGTCTTCTCTGGCCTAGCTAAATCTACTGGTGGCAATTGCTACAACCAACTATCACTCTTTTATTTTTGGGTGCTGCTATTAGATTTAAAATGTCTTTTCTCTGGATGAGAATTACAGTGACTCTTGTCCATGCCACTACCTCCTTTACTTCATTCTTTTTCAACATTCTGTTCAGCATGTGCAGAACCTCAGGGTCCCTCCATGCTGGGGACCTCCAGTAGAAGGAGGTGGCAGCCCCTGTCATCTTCTCCTGCTGGCTGGAGAGGAGAGTGGGTGTATGTTTATGTGACGAACTGAGTAACAGATTGAATAGCAGCTTCACTTTATTCAAGCTCTGCTCCTCACCTGTGAGTAGACACACTGGTTTTTATTTTTCTCTTGTTCCCTCGCAACGTGTCAGTGGGGTAGCAAAATACCATGGCAGGTTACCTATTTGTAATGCAAATGAAGTTTTTGAGTATGTGTTGCTTTGGTCTTTTTTTTTTAATGTGGATTGTTAATCCATAACACGTTGCTGCTTCTGAAACAAACCTGGGCTTTCTAGTGTCAGAGCGTCCAGGGCAGAATCGACAGATTCCTACTTTCTTTCCTTGAAGAGTTTTATGGAAGTGGAACCTGTCAATGGTCTTAGTTTGGGTAAACCTATGTTACATTCCTAGGTTCTGGGATTCTTAAGAGGCAGGAAGGCTTTACATTTCCGGTGGCTCATGAAAACTGATAAGACAGGTTGCTAATTTCTTTTTAATATAAAAGAAATGTTCAGGCTATATTTTGGAACTATAAAGAATGAATATTAATATTGAATATGACAAATATTTGATTCTGGCCTCTATTATAGATCCTTTTGTTTCCAATGTTTTGTGAGCACTTACTATATGCCAGATGCTCTGGTAGGAGCCAGTGTTACAAAACAAACAAACAAACAAACAAAAAGCAGAACCAATTTCCTGCCTTCAAGAAACACGAAGTCACTGATAAAGTGCTGCAGTAACGCCTAGGGTCAGGGAAGTTATACTGATTTGGGACAGGGAATGGTGGCCAGCAAGGCTCCTTGGTGAAAATGACAGAGGCAGTAGTAAAGGTCAGTGGATAAAGAAACAAGTTTTGGAAACAGACAGTTATGGGGTATCAAATTCTAGCTGTGCTACTTATAAATTGTGAGACTGAGGCCCTACAGCAAGATATTTGACTTCTCTCTACACCTTGGTTTCTTCATGTACAAGATACAGGCAAAGATGTCTACCTGATAGGCTAGTGGCGGAGTTTAAATGCAAACAAATGTAGACCTGATTACAGTATTAACACATGATAAACACTCAATAAAGAGTAGCCCTGCCAACTGTTATAATGTGTGTTGACATTTATGGTTTTATTTGAATGAACAAATGTGAAAATATTTTTACAACTTCAAGTTTCGTAGACCTTTCATGGCATCTGGTAATCTCTCCTAATAGTAATCATTCACCGAATCTGTTTTTCTCTAAGAATCCTCCAAGTGTACAGATAATCAGCTTTATTACCTGCTATATTTCCAAAATTGCTGCTCACAGTACAGAAACAATTGTAGGAAAAAACAATTAGAGGAGATGGCATATATGAGAAATCATGACATTTTGTGGTAACTTTGGCACATAGTTTTAACGGTTATTTGTATACATGTGAAAGATGGGTTCTTAATGAGAGTTTGAAATAATCTGACCTGGGGATTCTTAATGAGCAGAAAGGCTCATTAAGGCTCATCTAAGGGATGATGAGGGTAATATTTGGACATTGCAAAACATGCCACCTGTTTGCATATATTAGCTTAAGCCATTTTTTAACAGCACATTAAAATTGGAATCCACACAATGAACTCTGGATAGTAATGAAAGTAGCTGCAGCAGCTTCCACCCAGTGTTTGCCTAATTGGACCAAAAAGCTCAAGGCTCCTAGCTGAGGATTGTTGAACTATGTAAAAAGATGCACCGGCTATAGTTATAAATGTGCATAAATTAATATATACTTGGGTGACAGAAATGTGTAATTAAATCAATAGGTTATCATTACTTGAAGTAAGGGTGTTTCCTTTAATTACTTTCTGATTTTCACAAACCAGTGTACTCATTGAGCACAATGTTGGTCGTTAGATACTTTCTATCATAATATTTTTGAGAAATGAGTGTGTTTGCATTCAAGCTCTGCTCCTCACCTGTGAGTAGACACACTGGTTTTTATTTTTCTCTTGTTCCCTGGCAACGTGTCAGTGGGGTAGCAAAATACCATGGCAGGTTACCTATTTGTAATGCAAATGAAGTTTTTGAGTATGTGTTGCTTTGGTCTTTTTTTTTTTATGTGGATTGTTAATCCATAACACGTTGCTGCTTCTGAAACAAACCTGGGCTTTCTAGTGTCAGAGCGTCCAGGGCAGAATCGACAGATTCCTACTTTCTTTCCTTGAAGAGTTTTATGGAAGTGGAACCTGTCAATGGTCTTAGTTTGGGTAAACCTATGTTACATTCCTAGGTTCTGGGATTCTTAAGAGGCAGGAAGGCTTTACATTTCCGGTGGCTCATGAAAACTGATAAGACAGGTTGCTAATTTCTTTTTAATATAAAAGAAATGTTCAGGCTATATTTTGGAACTATAAAGAATGAATATTAATATTGAATATGACAAATATTTGATTCTGGCCTCTATTATAGATCCTTTTGTTTCCAATGTTTTGTGAGCACTTACTATATGCCAGATGCTCTGGTAGGAGCCAGTGTTACAAAACAAACAAACAAACAAACAAAAAGCAGAACCAATTTCCTGCCTTCAAGAAACACGAAGTCACTGATAAAGTGCTGCAGTAACGCCTAGGGTCAGGGAAGTTATACTGATTTGGGACAGGGAATGGTGGCCAGCAAGGCTCCTTGGTGAAAATGACAGAGGCAGTAGTAAAGGTCAGTGGATAAAGAAACAAGTTTTGGAAACAGACAGTTATGGGGTATCAAATTCTAGCTGTGCTACTTATAAATTGTGAGACTGAGGCCCTACAGCAAGATATTTGACTTCTCTCTACACCTTGGTTTCTTCATGTACAAGATACAGGCAAAGATGTCTACCTGATAGGCTAGTGGCGGAGTTTAAATGCAAACAAATGTAGACCTGATTACAGTATTAACACATGATAAACACTCAATAAAGAGTAGCCCTGCCAACTGTTATAATGTGTGTTGACATTTATGGTTTTATTTGAATGAACAAATGTGAAAATATTTTTACAACTTCAAGTTTCGTAGACCTTTCATGGCATCTGGTAATCTCTCCTAATAGTAATCATTCATCGAATCTGTTTTTCTCTAAGAATCCTCCAAGTGTACAGATAATCAGCTTTATTACCTGCTATATTTCCAAAATTGCTGCTCACAGTACAGAAACAATTGTAGGAAAAAACAATTAGAGGAGATGGCATATATGAGAAATCATGACATTTTGTGGTAACTTTGGCACATAGTTTTAACGGTTATTTGTATACATGTGAAAGATGGGTTCTTAATGAGAGTTTGAAATAATCTGACCTGGGGATTCTTAATGAGCAGAAAGGCTCATTAAGGCTCATCTAAGGGATGATGAGGGTAATATTTGGACATTGCAAAACATGCCACCTGTTTGCATATATTAGCTTAAGCCATTTTTTAACAGCACATTAAAATTGGAATCCACACAATGAACTCTGGATAGTAATGAAAGTAGCTGCAGCAGCTTCCACCCAGTGTTTGCCTAATTGGACCAAAAAGCTCAAGGCTCCTAGCTGAGGATTGTTGAACTATGTAAAAAGATGCACCGGCTATAGTTATAAATGTGCATAAATTAATATATACTTGGGTGACAGAAATGTGTAATTAAATCAATAGGTTATCATTACTTGAAGTAAGGGTGTTTCCTTTAATTACTTTCTGATTTTCACAAACCAGTGTACTCATTGAGCACAATGTTGGTCGTTAGATACTTTCTATCATAATATTTTTGAGAAATGAGTGTGTTTGCGTGTTTATGTTGTCCTGATTTTCTAGTTTTACAAAGCTTCATATTATAAATATAGGAAAAAGTAAAATGATAACACAGGTTGTACTTTCAATATATTGATTTTTTTTTTGTACAGATAGGAAAGTAGTGTGGGGAACTTTGACCTTTTTTACTGAAGCATCTACTTGCAAGAGTTCTTTAGAAACCTATGCAATACAACTTACCATGAACAGGACAAGGTTAGAAACACTGCCTGATTAATATACATTTAAAAGTAAATAGATGACTTAAGTAGTGATAATTACCATAGTATCATGGAATTCCAAGCCCTCCTAAAAACTGTGTTCGTTTAGAATACATTTTAAAATCTGTGATTAAAAAAATTTGTGAAAACTCTTGTCTATATCATTGAGAAGTCTTTAAACTAGGTTTACATCTTGTCTTAAAAAGAGGATTAGTTGCTATTGGAAGCACCCTCTCTATTATGTCTTTATTTTCTCACTAAATGTAAATCAAATATATGGTCTTCAGAAACATATCACTAGACTTATATCAAAGCATCAAATTCTGACAACAAAAGTAATGTAATTAACTTAAAATTAAGATAAAACTATGATAATGTAAAAATTAATTATTCTAATTTTATAATCAAGTAGTTTTAACTGTTATAAAAATGAGAATAGTTAAAGAAATAGAACTTGAGGAAAACATATTTTATTGTAAGAGTAGTGCTTTGTTAATGTAATATTATTGATGGAGGAGAGTTGAAAATTAATATGTGTCTGTTAGACAAAGGCTGGAGTTGTTGCCGCAAACCATAATAATTGATTACATGAGTTCATTTGTCTAATGGCGAGCACAGTTACAAACCAGGAGATATAGTCTTTTTTGATTCAGACCTAATTCTTACATGGGAGATTCTGTTATTTCCTTAAAGTGAGTGTGATAGCTTCATAGGACAATTTTGTTAATTTAAACATTTTTAACTGTTGAATATGTCTAAATTATACCACTCATTTGCTAGAGATCATTTAAAATAAGAATGCATTTATGATATTAAGAAATTCAGTAATATATGATGTTCTAAGTTTGCTATTCTTCCTCTAGTCTTTAAAATTGACTTCTAAGTTTACTTTTGGACAGGATAATTATTCTGACAGCATTGCTTTTTATTTTGCTGTTGACACTAATTCTTACTGTTTTAGTAAGTAAACTGAGTTGACATAATGAAGTTAATCATTGAGATTTTCAATATAATGTATCATGTTTTCTGGGGCCCTTAAATGAGCCTTTATCAGTAAAAGCTGGTTAGAACATGTATCATTTTTTCTTTAGGAGGTTTGAATAATAAAAATCTCTTCCTTTTCTTTGTATTGGGGGAGGGAAAACCCACAAGACATATCTGAATTTTTCTTGACAGTTGCTTGGGGAAAAAATTGTAATAAACCATACAAGTTCTGTGTGCAATGGTTGAAAGCTAATTGCTTTGTAGAAAAATAGATTGTAGTTGTGAGTATCCTCAACGATGGGGCCTTGCTTGTGAAGATTCCAGCCTCTGAAATGCAACTTTTCTCCCCCCTTTTTTTTGCTGGATGAACAGCCTAATGTTCCATGCATTGTACTAGAAGTAGCATTTTATGCAACATTGGAAGAGTCAATTAATTTGCATAATTTCATGAGTATTACCATGACTTTAAGGTAGGCTAGCTTGCTCAGGAGCCTTGTCTGCCCAATTTTTTTTTTTTTTTTTTGCCATTTTGACAAATTAATCATTTTTAAAAACAATTAATTATACTTATGACAAACTGAACCCCATACCCAAGGGTCCTAAATTTTTATAGCAGAAATCTAATATTAATGTGAATAAGATCAGTGATTTAGTGAGTACCTTAACAGTCAACAATGCCTAGGGCTGAACAAAATTAATATTTTGTTTCCCATCTGGAGACTTCAGTAAAATTAATGAGGAAGGGGGGTTTATTGTAATATATAATAGCTACAAATTCACTATCTTCAAACTGAGCATTCTGTTTACATCAGAGCTCGGATATTTTTTGTAGTTTTCAGCAGAGTGGGTTGACAGAATCTGTTCTCTTCCTGAAGGAAAAATGAGCACTAATTACTTCTAATGCCCTGCCCCTATTGGACTAAGTAAGAAATTAATAATAATTTAGATGATATATTTAGTGATCAACATAATTTTTTTGAAAAAAATTAGTTTTAAATAAGCATAATCTTAAATATTGTTAAAAGACTGAATGAAACATGGCAGCATTAAATATTAATTGCATAAATGACCAAATATGCCAACATAAGAAAAAATCTGGAATTTGTTGTTTCTACAAGGAATTCTATGCCAGTCTGGTAACAATATGGGGATATTTTCTGAAAAAACCTGCCTGCTTCATTTCTTTTTGAATTTG
>NW_012109430.1:69837-87337 GCF_000951045.1 Mandrillus leucophaeus | reverse complement strand
TATTTTTAGTACAGATGGCGTTTCACCATGTTGGCCAGGATGGTCTTGATCTCTTGACTTCATGATCTGCCCGCCTCGGCCTCCCAAAGTTCTGGAATTACAGGCATGAGTCACTGTGCTCGGCCCTTTATATCATTTTTAAAACGTTCTCTCCTTTTTCTTAGTTTTTTCTTTTTATTAATAGCATTCTCATTTTTCTAGTTTCTTTGAGTAGAAATTATGTTATTGTCTTTGACTCTACCTGACCTTCTTTTCCCCTCATGCCTGCCCCAGCCATTCACCAAGTTCTGCGTACATTTCTCTTTGTTGTTTTTTATGTGTCCCTTTATTTACAATCTCTGGTAGTGTCCCTTTATTTACAATCTCAGTCCAAGCTCTTGATTTCTAATTCCAGGTGTATTGTAAAATCCTCACTTATCTTGCTTTGATTTTCAAACTGTATAAGACAACAAGAACTAAAGGAACACTATTTTCCACCTCATGCTACTTTACTGATTAAAGACTTGCAATATTATCTCAGTGCAGTTAGCATGCTCCCAGTGTAGAATATTCTAAAAAGTGCCCTGAGAAACATAATTTCTCCAGAACAAAATCTCCAAAACAACAGTTTTGGATATGCTGCCTGAAATGTTTATAGGCATATTAAAGTTTCTAATAACAATGTTCAACTCAGATTTTCTCAAGATAGTCTGTCTAAGCATCTCTTTTCTTTGAGTAAAAACCATTTAATACCTAAAAATTAGTGTTTTGTAAAATATAACTTGAAAAATGCTGGTTGATTGGACAATATCTAAACTCCATGCATGCAACAACAATAATGAAAGATAATGCACATTTTCAAGTCACTGTATATCACTTTACCAAGTACTTTAAGTACTTTTCATGTTAATCTTTATGATAATTCTATAAGGTTAGTATTACTATTATCCTCGTTTTCTTGAGGCTTAGGGAGGTTGAGATCTCTGCTCTAGCCCATATAGGGGTGAGTGGCATTAGAAACTCTGGTCTGTGGCGTGGAACCAACCCAAATGTCTATCAATGATAGACTGGATAGAGAAAATGTAGTACATATACACCATTGAATACTATACAGCCATAAAAATGAATGAGATCATATTTTTTTGCAGGAACATGGATGAAGCTGGAAGCCATCATCCTCAGCAAACTAAATCAGGAACAGAAAACCAAACACTGCATATTCTCACTCATAAGTGGGAACAGAACAATGAGAACACATGGACACAGAGAGGGGAAGAACACATACTGAGGCCTGTCAGTGGGGCGAGGGGAGGGAGAGCATCAGGACAAATAGCTAATGCATGCAGTGCTTAATACCTAGGTGACACGTTGATTGGTGCAGGAAGCCACCATGGCACATGTTTACCTGTGTAAGAAACCTGCACATTCTGCACACGTATCCCGGAACTTAAAATAAAATAAAACCAACCAACCAAATGAACAAAAACAAAAGAACCTCTGGTCTGTGGAACCCCAGAGCCACAGCTCTTAACTTCTACATTGTGTATCTTCCAATAAGGCAAAAAGTTCTTCCCACTCTGCTTTCACCCCCATTTTCTAACCTAGGTTTCCCATGGGCCTTCTAATCTAGTTGAGTTGGTCTACTATAATTTTCTTCCCTACCTTCAAATATCTCTATCACCTTTCTCTCTAAGCAAATTTTCTTTCTTCTTCACCCTGTCTAAAAGAATTTCTCTGTTGAATTTTCCACAAGGATGATAGCAAGTCAGAGCATTCTGACCCAAATACGTCTTTTCTAAATCTTCATCTAGATTTTCCATTATGTCATACACATGCTACTAGACTATTAAAAAAAAAAAACCCAAACAAAAATAAAAACAAAACACCCCCTTATTTCCTGTTTCCTCAATGAAATGATCTTCTTTTGAACCAAGACTGTTTTGTATTAGAGTGCATAAATAAGTAATTGAATGACATGTGGACACTGAGCAAATTTTGTAATGATATATGGAAGAACTAACTCTATAAACCTCTAATGGGGAGTGAAAAAAAATTACCACTTTTTGAAAAACAATGCTAAAATTCACTTTATTTAAAAGTTATATAAGTAAATATATATGTTTATACATAGTAATTCTAAAAGGTCTAAAGAATAGTGTGTTTAGAGTAAAATAAGGAATCTTTTCTCTTTCACCCACCACCTGGCCTACTTTAATCCTCTTTCTCAGAGTTTAATCACTGCAGCGTTAACTTTGGTGAGTATCTTTGCAGTTCTTCATGCAGTCATGTACATCTATATCTAAACCTATACTTCCTAAATCTTATGATCCATCTATATATGCTATTGTATTGAAAGAAATAATGAGCTGGCTTCAGATGACCTAAGATTATAGCTCTTTATTAATGAAAGGGTATGGTGGATATTATATATAGCCCTTAAAATTTCTAAAAGTCTATTGAGACATTTTTCCTTCCTTCTAGAGTTTCCCACTGAAACTCCTGACAAAAATCCCAAACCCTCATCTTGCTCTCTGACTTCTGTAACTTCTCCTCCTTCTTTGCTCCTTCCTTCTGCCTGGTCAGGTCATCTTTGTACACACTCTGGTCCCTGAGGTGCTCTTCTGACTCTGCCTTGCTGGATCCTGGGGGAGCGAGCTGCTTCCTCCTCTTATTGCTTTTCTTGTCAGAATCAGATCATTGTCCTTTAAATTTGCCTAGATTTGTAAACTTACTGAAATAAAGCCTTTCACTGTATTCCATTTTAAATTTTAAACTCAGCTTTCCTGGTTTCACTTTTCTTGTACCTATTGATTTATTCATGCCTTTTTATTCTTGTCCCTATTACCGAATTTTTCTTTATTTTGTAAGTCTTGAAAATACTCAGCTCTTGGTTTTAATGATCAATTTTACTGTGTCTTTTGGGTCAGTTTTGCCTTTATTTTCATTGACCTTTTAATCTTTATCAATATCTTCTACTTCTTTTTTCCCTGGATTATTTCCTCCTTTCTAAAATAAGTATTTTGGTTCTAAAGATCACTCCTGAATGCTGATACGGCCCCATCAAATTCCACATATTTGAAAGGTATTACTGTTATTGAATTCATTCATATTGTATTTCTAATTTTATTTTTTATTTCCTATTCAACAAAATGAAAGGCATTGTTTGTTTTGTATGATTTTTTACCTTTTGAATTTTTCAAGTATTTCTTCATAAAAATAATATATTATTCCTTTTTTGAACATTTAATTGATATTACAAAATACTTTTCTCTATTGAAAGAAATATCTAACTTAGATAATTAAAAAACAATTAAGAAAATCGCACTAAATACGTGAACTTTTTAAATGATCACACTTTTTTAGAACACATTTGCCATGTAGCTGAATTTTATTTAGTTTAATAAAGTTGTATTTTGAATATGTATTAATGTGTAATTATAGTTATTTAACTAGAATATAGGTTAAATAAAACATTAGGAAAAAATAAATCTGAGTGGCAATGATGAAACAAATCGAGAAATCTCAATACGTGACTTATGGATTCCTGAAGTGGGTCTATACATTTTGAACTTTATGGTATTGGTGTACATATTTTTTATTTTATTTGGCAATGAAATATAAGGTTTTCATAAAATTCTCAAATATCTCTTGAACCTCCAAAATGTAAAATTTCAGAGGGGTCTAAAAATAATATTTCATTGTGATATATATTCCATGTATCTCCCTTTCAACATGTAGAAAAATATTGCACCATCTTGAGCAGTGTTAAAATTTTTATCTCATTGTTAATGAGATAAAATAATGAGTTCCATAAATCTGGAACTAAAGGGAGAGGAGATGCATTTATCTTGTCCACTTTTCCACTTCTAAATCAGATTATTCCTAACCTAAACTTAAAGTTGTCTTGTTCATTAACTCTCTTCTAAAACTTTAATATCTCATTATTATTTTCTTTCATATATTTATTTTAAGCCATTTATAGTCCGTTTAAAATTCACTCATTTAGAACTCAGCTTTTACTATTGACATGAATTAGTTTTTTTGTTGGTAGAAGCCCAAATTTAACAAAGATATCACAGAGTCAGCATCTGTTGATTGTCTTTTTCTTCTTTTTTCTTTTTAATTTTTATGGATACATAACATTTATAAGTATTTATGGGGTCCATATGACACAAGTATACAATGTATGATGATAAATTCAGGAAAATTGGGATGTTTATCACCTCAGGTAATCTATTTCTGTTTTTTGAGCTGAAATATTTCTGGTTTTTCATATGGTGAATAATTTTGGATTGTATACAGGACATTTTGAACATTACGCTATAAGACTCTGGGTTGACAATTAAATGTAATAATATAGGTTGAGTAAAAGTAAAAGAAAAGAGAAAAGATATACTATGCAAACACTTATCAAAAGATAGCTGAGTAATTTAATATCGGATAAAGTAACATCAGAGCAAAGAGATTACCAGCAATAAAGAGAGGAATTACATAATGATAGAAATGTCAGTTGAACAAGCTATAACAGTATTAAATGTGAGTTCATTTAATAACATAACTTATTTTTTAATTTTTTAAAATCTTTATAGATTCAGGTGGTATGTGCAGGTTTGTTACATGGATATATCATAGTGGTGGGGTTTAGGCTTCCATTGTACTAATCACTCAATTAGTGAACATTGTACTCAATAGATAATTTTTCACCCCTTACCTCCTGTCATCCTCCCTGCTTTAGGAGTCACCAATGTCTATTATTTCACTCTATACATTTATATACCCACTGTTTAGTCCCCACTTATAAGTGAGAACATGCAGTATTTGATTTTCGGTTTCTGAGTTATTTCACATAGGGAAATGACCTTCAGCTCCATCCATGTTGCTGCAAAAAACTAATTTAATTATTTTTCATGACTGTATACTATTCCATGCTGTATACATACCACATACACTTTATCCAATCATCCATTGATGGACACTTAGGTTAATTCCATGACTTTTGTATTGTGAATAGTGCTGCTATGAATATATGAGTACAGATGTCTTTTGATTTAATGATTTCTTTTTCTTCAGTTAGGTACCCAGTAGTGGGGTTGCTGGATCAAATGGTAGTTTTATTTTAGTTTTGTGAGAAATCTCCATACTGTTTTCCATAAATGTTGTACTAATTTACATTCTCATCAACAGTGTGTGTTTTCTCTGCATCCTTACCAACATCTGTTTTTTTTTTTTTTTTTTGACTTTTTAGTAGTAACTATTCTGACTAGTGTGAGATGATATCTCATTGTGGTTTTAATTTGCATTTCTCTAATAATAAGTGATGGGTAGTTTTTTTATATGTTTGCTGGCTGCTAGTATGTTTTCTTTTGAGAAATGACTGTTCATGTTTTTTCTCCACTTTTTAGTGGTTATTTGCTTTAACTTGTTAAGTTGGTTGAGTTCCTTGTAGGTTCTGGATATTAGCCCTTTGTTGAATGCACAGTTCTGACAATAGAACTTCCAAATTCTGTTGAGGCAAAAACTCACAGACCTGAAAGAAGAAATCAATAAATCTATAATTATAGTTTGAAACTCCAACATGTTTCTCTGAGACAGAAAATCAGCAAGTATAGAAAAGTGAACCAAATCATTTTCCAGATTATCAACTAAATTTTATTGATATTTATAGCACAGTTCATTCAAACATAACAGAATATGTATTCTTTTTAAGTGCACATGGATACTCATTAAAATACACCATATCTTGGGTTTAAAATAAACCTTAACAACTTAAAAAATGAGATCAAAATATGTCCTTTAATCATATGGAATTAGACTTCAAATCAAAAAAGAAGATAAAATATAAAAAGAATATGTCCAAATACTTGGAAAGTCAACAATATGTATCTACATAATTCATAAATTGGAGAGAGAAGACACAAATTACCAATATTGAGAATTAAAAAGGAAGATATTACTACAGACCAAATAGATATTAAAAGGGAAATAAAGGGTTAATACTGACAACCCTACACATATAAATTTGACAAATTAGATGAAAAGAACCAATTCCTCAAAAACTGCAAACCACCAAAATTCACCCAAGATGAAACGTATAATAGACATAATCCTATAAAAATGAAAGAAATTGTATTCTTAGTTAAAAACTTTCCAACAAAGAAATCTCTAGGCCCAGATGATTTCACTCACAAATTCTACCAAACATTTAAAGAAGAAATAACCCTAACTCTACACACTCTTTTCCATAATGCAGAAGAAAAAGAAACACTTCACAACTCATTTTATGAAGCACCTGATAAAAATCAGATGTGCCTCACCTGATTGCAAAATCAGACAAATACAGAAGACAAAAAATTGCAGAGCAATATCCCTCATGAACATAGCATAAACATTCTTATTTCAGCAATATATACACACACACGTGTATACATACATATCTAAATAATATACATATATTATTTAGATATATATATATTATGTTATATAGATATATACAAATTATATTTCTAAATAGGATTTATTCCAGGAATGCAAAGCCAGTTCAATATTCGAAAATAAATCAGTGTACTTTGGCTGGGAGCAGTGGCTCACACCTGTAATCCCAGCACTTTGGCAGGCCAAGGCTGGTGGATCACCTGAAGTCAGGAGTTTGAGACCAGCCTGGCCAACATGGTGAAACTCTGTCTCTACTAAAAATACAAAAAAATTACCAGAGCACAGTGGTGGATGCCTGTAATCTCAGCTATTTGGGAGGCTGAAGCATGAGAATCACTTGAACTCGGGAGACGGAGGTTGCTGTTAGCCAAGATTGCTCCATTGCACTGCAGCCTGGGCAACAAGAATGAAACTCTGTCTTAAATGCTACCTGATTTCAAACTATACTACACGGCTACATTAACCAAAACAGCATGGTACTGGTACCAAAACAGAGAGGTAGACAAATGGAACAGAACAGAGACCTCAGAAATAATACCACACATCTACAACCATCTGATCTTTGACAAACCTGACAAAAACAAGAAATGGGGAAAGGATTCCCTATTTAATAAATGGTGCTGGGAATCCTGGCTAGCCATATGTAGAAAGCTGAAACTGGATCCCTTCCTTACACCTTATACAAAAATTAATTCAAGATGGATTAAACACTTAAATGTTAGACCTAAAACCCAAAAAACCTAGAAAAAAACCTAGGCAATATCATTCAGGACATAGGCATGGGCAAAGACTTCATGACTAAAACACCAAAAGCAATGGAAACAAAAGCCAAAATTGAAAACTGGGATCAAATTAAACTAAAGAGCTTCTGCACAGCAAAAGAAACTACCATCAGAGTGAACAGGCAACGTACAGAATGGGACAAAATTTTTGCAATCTAGCCTTCTGGCAAAGGGCTAATATCCAGAATCTACAAAGAACTTAAACAAATTTACAAGAAAAAAACAAACAGCCCCATCAAAAAGTGGGCAAAGGATATGAACAGACATTTCTCAAAAGAAGACATTTATGCAGCCGACACAGAAAAAATGCTCATCATCACTGGTCATCAGAGAAATGCGAATCAAAACCACAATGAGGTACCATCTCACACCAGTTAGAATGGTGATCATTAAAAAGGCAGGAAAGAACAGATGCTGGAGAGGATGTGGAGAAATAGGAATGCTTTTACACTGTTGGTGAGAGTGTAAACTAGTTTGACCATTGTGGAAGACAATGTGGTGATTCCTCAAGGATCTAGAACTAGAAATAGCATTTGACCCAGCAATCCCATTAGTGCGTCTATACCCAAAGGATTATAAATCATGCTACTATAAAGACACATGCACACGTATGTTTATTGCAGCACTATTCACAATAACTAAGACTTGGAACCAACCCAAATGTCCATCAATGATAGACTGGATTAAGAAAATGTGGCACATATACATCATAGAATACTATGCAGGCATAAAAAGAATGAGCTCTTCTCCTTTGCTGGGACATGGGTGAAGCTGGAAACCATAATTCTGAGCAAACTATCACAAGGACAGAAAAACCAAACATCGCAGG
Source organism: Mandrillus leucophaeus (assembly GCF_000951045.1). NCBI lineage: Eukaryota > Metazoa > Chordata > Mammalia > Primates > Cercopithecidae > Mandrillus > Mandrillus leucophaeus. Next base: position 79,315 of record NW_012109430.1, on the reverse strand, counting down.
ATCTCACTCAGAAGTGGGAATTGAACAATGAGAACACTTGGACACAAGGTGGGGACACATACAAGGGCCTGTTATGGGTTCGCAGGGAGTGGGAGGGATGGCATTAGGAGAAATACGTAATGTAAATGACGAGTTAATGGGTGCAGCAAACCAGCATGGCACATGTATACCTATGTAACAAATCTGCATGTTGTGCACCTGTACCCTAGAACTTAAAGTATAATAATAAAATAATGATAATAATAGGCCAGGCATGGTGGTTCACGCCTGTAATCCCAGCACTCTGGGAGGCTGAGGCTGGTGGATCATGAGGTCAGGCGATCGAGACCATCCTGGCTAAAACGATGAAACCCCGTCTCTACTAAAAATACAAAAAATTAGCTGAGCGTGCTGGTACTCGCCTGTAATCCTAGCTACTCGGGAGGCTGAGGCAGAAGAATCACTTGAACTGGGGAGCTGGAGGTTGCAGTGAGCTGATATTGCACCATTCCACTCCAGCCTGGGTGACAGAGCGAGACTCCATCTCAAAATAATAATAATAATATTAATAATAAATAAAATAAATCAATCAATGTAATCCATCAAATTAACAGTCTAAGAAGTAGAATTGTCTGATTATCTCATCAGTGCAGAAAAAGTATTTAAGAAAATTATTTCATAAAATGTCTTCAGCAAATTAGGAATAGAAGGGAACTTCTTCTATGTAGTGAAGGCACATACAAAAAATCTACATCTAACATCATACTTAATGGTGACATATTAATTGCTTTTCTCTTCAGATTGGGAACAAGGTAAGGATATCCACTCTAACTTATCCTATTCAACATTGTGCTAGAAATCCTAACTAATGCAATAAGGAAAGAGAAAGAGTGAAAAGGCATGCAAAATGGAAAGGAAGAAATAAAACTGTCCCTATTTTTAGACATATTGATTGCCTAATTATTAATAGAAAATTGTAAGCAACCCATAAGACAGTCCTAAAATTAAGAAATGTATTTATCTAGGTTCCTGGATACAGGTTCAGCACACAAAACTCAATCATATTTTATAGACATATATTATTAAACACAAATTTAAAAGTAAAATTTACAATTCTCTCTCTCTCTCCCACAAATGAAGTCTTATAAATGAATGTAACAGAGAATGCACGGGGCCTAAATGGTAAAAATTACAAGAGGCTGATGAAAAAGATACCTAAATAAATGGAGATACATACTATGTTCATGAACTGGAAAACACAACCTCACAACCTGGTAGTGCTATCACTTCTCCCCAGATTGATCTATAGATATTTTATTTTATTATTATTATTTTTTGGGACAGGGTCTCACTTTGTCTCTCAGGCTGGAGTGCAGTGGCACAATCATGGCTCACTGCAGCTTGAACCTCCCTGGGCTCAGGTGATCCTCCCATCTCAGCCTCCCGGGTAACTGAGACTACAGGGGCATACCATTACACCTGGCTGATTTTTCTATTTTCTGTGAAGATAGGGTTTTGACATGTTGGGTAGGCTGGTCTCAAACTCCTGGGCTCAAGCAATTTGCCTGCCTCAGCCTCTCAAAGTGGTAGGATTACGGGTGTGAGCCACCATGCCCAGCCTGATCTATAGGTTTAAAGCAATTAAAATGTTAGGATTTTAAAAAATAGATATAAACAAGCTGATTTTAAAATTTATGTGGAAAACCATAGGTACCAGAGTAGTCAAAGCACTTTTGAAAAACAAAAATAAAAATCAAACAGATCACATTGTTCATTTTTAAGACTTACTGTAAATCAGGAGTAATCAAAGCAGCATGACATATAGATCAGTGATGTATACATCAATGGAACAGAAGAGACTCTGGAAATAGGCCCAACCTAACATAGCCAAAGAATATTTGAGAAAGAAACATAAGCAAATCAAGTATTTTCAACAAATAATGTTGAAACAATTTGACATCCATAAAAATAAAACCTTGACTTCAAACTCACATTTTTAATGTAAAATAACTCAAAATGAATCATAGATCTAAATGTTAAATATAAAACTGTAAAACTTTTAAAAGAAACCATAGAAGGAAATCTTCATGGGCCAGGTGCAGTAGCTCACGCCTGTAATCCCAGCACTTTGAGAGGCTGAGGAGGACAGATTACTTGAGGCCAGGAGTTCGAGACCAGCCTGGCCAACATAGCAAAACCCTGTTTCTGCTAAAAATACACACACACACACACACACACACACACAATTAGCCGGGTGTGTTGGTGTGTGCCTATAGTCCCAGCTACTCTGGAGAACCCGGGAGGCGGAGTTTGTGGTGAGCCGAGATTGCTCACTGCACTCCAGCCTGGGCAACAGAGCAAGACTGTCTCAAAAAAAAAAAAAAAAAAAAAGGAAAGAAAAAGAAATCTTCATGTACTGTGGTTAGGTAAAGAATACTTAGCCATGATACTAAAAGTATGTTCTTTAAAAGAAAAAAAGATAAATTTAACTATGAAAATTAACTTTTCCTCTGCTAAAGACACTATTGTAAGAGAATGAAAGGACAAGCTCCACATTGGGAGATTTCTGCAAATCACGCATAAGACAAATGACTTGCATCCAAAATATAAGAAGGTCTCTTAAAACTGATCAGTAAGAAGTCAAACAACCTGATTTAAAAGTGGGCAAATTATCTGAACAAACTTTTCACCAAATAGGACATATGGCAGGCTAATGAACATATGAAAAATGTTCAGTGTCATTAGGAAAATACAAAATAAAACTGCAATGTGATACCATTACATACATATAATGAGTATTATTATTATTTTTTAATTGAAAAGCCCAAACTTGACACCACCAGGGGCTGGCAAGGATGTAGAGTTACTAAAACTCTTACACACTGTTGGTGAGAATGGCAAATGATGCAGCCATTCTGGCAAATAGTTTGACAGTGTTCTATAATATTACACTTATATGACCCAGCAATTCCACTGCTAGGAGTTTACCCTGGAGAAATGGATAAACACCTATGCACCACTCACATAAACACCTATGCACCACTGTTTATAGCAATCGCATTTATAGTCACCAAAGCAGAAAACATTTCTTCAATGGATGAGTGAATAAAAAAATCATAGTATATAACATTCTTAAAAGATAAAATTATAGCGACAAGAGAAAAAACTCAGTGTTTACCAGGGGTTGAGAGTGAGGAGACAGTGCGATTGAAAGAGGTGGCACAAGGGAGTTTGGGAGTTGATGAGATGTTCTGTGTCCTGATGGTGGTAGTAGTTATACAAATTTAAGCATGTAGCAAAATTCATACAAATGTACATAATATAGTCATTTTTGCTGTATATTAATTTAAAAAATAAAAGCAAAAGAACATGTAACAGAAATGGTTTTGCTTATTATTTCTGTTCTTTTCGATAGTGTTTCTTTAATTCATATAACATGGAGTTGATACATATTTTAATAAAAATCAGTGTAGTATCAATTCTATTCTTGAAAAATTTGGCAAGTAGCTATCTCTTGATCTAGTATTTATTTCTAATTCACTATAGATAAATGTTACACATGCTTTAGAACTATGTTAATAACATAATATGGACAACAGTACAATCCAGAGATACTGCAGTGCAGGTAATATTTCCACTTACTTGGTGCATCTTAAACAACTTATTTTATTACTTTCCATATCTGTTTTGCCACTTTTAAATGCAAGTGGTCAAAATATATGATCTTTGTCACTTTTCTATTTAAGAATAAACCCCCAAATCTATTCTAACAGCTAAAATCTGGTTTCAAGTGGAAATAATACTTGTTATTGCTTTTCCAATATGAAATTTATAAAGGTTTTTCATATCTTAAAACTTATAAAGCCTCTGAATTCTCTGAACATGCATTAATTTTATGAAGAATGAAGTGATGATGTCTCTAGAGTACATGTGATGTATCTTATGTTACCTGCTTTATTTGGTAACCAGGACAGTGCTCCACATGCAACAGCATTAATGAATTATGTTTGTTGATGATAGTGATAGGCAAAGTCCTTAAAAAAACAATCAACAGCGAAGTATATAGAGATTGCATACAGGAGGATACCCACAAGCAAATGTAACTTGTATGACTCACAAATAGTTCCAACATTAAAGTATGCATACATACCTAAATACATATATATATGTATCTCTCTCCATATGTGTGTGTGTGTGTGTGTGTGTGTGTGTGTATGTGTGTATATATATATATATATATATAGAGAGAGAGAGAGAGAGAGAGAGAGAGAGAGTAGAAGTCAGAGCTTCTCCTCTTGAATTCACTGCAATCCCTATCCCATTGTTTTAAGCCAGGTTCAGAGTCAATCATTTATCATTCCTGCCTGGCTTCTGTATAGACATTTAAATTTACAAACCCTTAGGAATTCCACTACGTTGTAGATACATTCCACAATTCTTAGAAAAATGAGAAAGTTTTCCACTTTTGAATTGATGGCAGGTTCTTAAATTGAAAGTAAAACATTCTGGACCATAGAATAATTTACTTTTTGTTTTTCTGTCGACAAGTTTATTTCTTGTTGCATCCCAATTAGGTGTTTCAGAAAAGGACAAGTATTTTGAAACATATTAATATGTATATTATAGGTATGTATTAAACATATGTTAAGTATACTGGAGAGATATATAATTCCATTTTCCCGAAATTTTTTTTTTAAACAATGAAGTTTTGGAATATACAACAGTTCCCTTTCAGTTTGACTGGCAGAAGGCTTTGAGAAAAATTTGCGTCCCACCTGCCGTAGGTGGCCTCCATATTGTTTATTTTTGTTTTAGTCACATTTCAAGTTCTTGGTCCTTTCCTGATCTTTTTCTTTCTGACTTTATTCTCCAATTACTGCATTTTATATATCTCTCTCTTATTTCTGTAAATCGTGTAATGATACTATATTTGTAAAAACAATTATATTTATAAAAGGCTGGAGGAACAGTTGCCAAATGCTAAGAACAATTAACTTTGTGTATTTCAGGAGATAGGATTACAGATGATGCAGGTTTTCATTTTTTGAATGCATTTTTTGATCTCTTATATGTAGGACAAGTAAAATCTATATTAAGTCTTTGGACTGAGGACAAAAATAGATAGATGAATGAATAATTTTGTTTATCTGTGTTTTTCAGCTTCTGTGTATTAAATGTGCACGGACTATGCAGGATTACTTAGCAGACCTGTTTTCTTTATTTTTATGCCAAGATTATGAGATGAATATTGTGAGATGTGGACTGACTACTGTGACTAACCTTCCCTCCGCATCTGTGATTATCAACTGGCAAGCGCTTTGGTTAGCTGTCATTGATCATTCCATTTTCCTAACTTTTCTCAGAGTCATAACACTAGCAGGACTCATTTCCAGCCCCCTCCTTGGTCCCGCCCAAGTGAAATTTGGCAGGGAAAGTGTCTATTCTCTACTATGGAGCACTCCTAGTTCCCTATCATTGCTGCTCTTTCATTTAATCTCTTGCTCTACACTCAAGTTTTGTTGTTGCCAAGTTTCCACCTGCCAAATTACTTTTCTCTTTTATGCACCTGTTCTCACCCAAGAGCATATTCTCTCAATTCATTTCAATTCTTCAACTTGAAAAAAGTTAAATTTATTTGTTGATTTAAAAATATTTTTTCAATAAATATTTTATAAACAATTGGTTTACTGGGGAAGATAAACTAGATTATTTTTTCCTTTGAGACAGGGTCTCATTCTGTTGCTTGGGCTGGAGTGCAGTGGTGGTATCATAGACCACTTTAACCCGAAACACCTGGGTTTAAGAGATACTCACACCTCAGCCTCGTGGCAGCTCTTGTAGCTAAAACTACAGGCATGCACCACCATGCCAGGCTAATTTTTGACTTTTTTCTTTTTTTTTCTGTAGAGACAAGGTCTCACTATGTTGTCGAGGCTGGGAGAGTCTTTCCTATAGCCTATAAAAAGTAAATTCCAAATAAATTCTAGGTAAAAAATGAAAACATACTATGAGATGAAGAACATGTACATGATTAATTGACTTCTGTTTGAAGATGGAGTTTTTAAACATAAAGTAATTGATGAAACTGTCAAGGAAAAAAATAATAGTTTTGACAACATGAAAATTGGAGGCCGGCATATATTAAAAAGAAAAAACCACAAATATATAAATGCCACTCTGAATTGTACATTGAGGATAGAAGCCAATGATCATGGCTGTGAGAAAATGTTAAACGATTTAGTTCCTGACTGCAAGGACTTTCTCAAGGACCTTAATATTTTGAATCCCTTCAATAGGCAAACCAAATTATTGATGAGGCACTTAAAAGATGAACTGTTTACATTTTTTTTGTTCTATAAGACTTTGTTGTAGTCATACATTTTAATTAGGTGTCTGAAATATCTATACAGTTTCTTTTGAAGTTATTTTCCTCCTCAGTTGTCTTCATAATAAAGCGGTAGTAGTGGATCTCTCATGAGGCAGTTACATTTTATGAAGCTAAGTGATAACATAGACAAAGGAGGAATTTTATTATAATTAATAATTGTAGATTACATGGATATATGGGAGATCATCTATTTTATTACATCTCCTTAAGCTTTTCAGAAGTGCCATCATATTTAAAGTATGTAGCGTATTTGTGAGAAGAGCAGTGTTGTTCCCATTTTAGATAAAAAAAACTGAGGTCAACGAACTTTCATGATTAGCTCATAACAAAAACATTTCGAAAATGAAAGCTAAGCAAGAAACTCTGGTTCTAAATTATATACCTACTCCTAGATATCAGATGCTCCTAGATTTTGATGAGGGGCAGTCCACTGTGTTGTGCCTATTTTTCATCTTCAGGCCATGGCATTTGCTGTATATCTATTGTTCTATACTAGTCCAGTCACTGTTTGTAGAACTTAGTAATGAAAGAATATATTTCCTCATATTCCTGCAATGGCAATATAAAATACTGAATAATAATGAATAATAGCATATTATTATTTAACATTTGACATGTACTATTTAATCCTCACTACCCTCTGAGGAAAGACTGTATTATTCCCATCTTAAAGATAAGAAAACTGAGGTACTGACAACTTGCCCATGGCTATACAGAGTCATTTTTTTTTATAACTGTTCAGATCTTCTGCTCAGTTCCCTATATTTATGTGAGGTTAAATGTTTAAGGTTAGAAAAAGTAAAGATAATAATTCCACCATTTATCTTTTACTCTGATGGTGTGCTAAATGTCAGTTTATATCCCGGTGACTATAGCTGCCAGAAATACCTCCAGACCATCTTATTTTAATCCAGAAAATATTTTCAAAATTGTTCCACAGTTTACATATACAGTGAGAAATGCTTTGTACCTTGGGAATGTGGGATAAAACAAAACTAGGTGTTGCTTCTTTTATTTGAACCAAAAATATAGTGGTGTGCATTCTATTCCCAGATTGTTGAAACAGTTTTCTCTTAAAACCTCCATCTCTGTTTTATTTATGAAAATGTATGCATATAAAAATGTTAGCCTTGAAATATACTTGTGGTCACATTTACATCACTGAACTAGATTATTTAGTGGTGTATTTTAGATGTTCATGACAACGTGAACGCTTTTTGTCTACCAGCGATATGGAATAATTAATCGGAACCCTCACTAGAGGAGGACCCATTGCATTCAGTGTTGGTTTGTAAAACAGGCCTGGGTGAGAGGCCTCTCAGCAGGCCTTGTTATGTTACCTGTAATTTTTCACATGTGTATAGTTCATCACTAGTGACATTCTGGTTTTCAGATCAGTCATCTCTTAGGACTTAAAATTGATATATCAGTCTCAGCATAAAATGGTATCATTCCCGTAGACCAACTGTTTACCGGAGTATAACTCCTCCTGTGTCTCATTTCATCACACTGTTCCACACAGTGATGTTTCAATGTGAAATGAAGTTTCTTCATGCTGTGCTTCTGAGTAGAAAAAAGACAGAAGTACATGTATGATAAATGGTGAACATTCCATGATAACCCTTGCAAAACAATACAATGTGGAAGCATTATACTTGCTTTAATAATTTAATACATAAATGTGGTTTTTAAACTTTTATAACAAATACTATTTATGCAGCGGTGAGGGGAAGATCAATTATATTTACTGCGAATCACTTTATCTTCCAACTTATTCAGAAATTAGCAAAATACCACTGCTGTCAAATTGTCATGGTGAAATATCTGTGGAGACTACACTATTACACTATTAGTAAAATATAAAATTACCATCATGTTTTTCAATGGTACATGTATTTATTTACAGTTTTGAAAGAGATATAATTTATTTAAAATTATATCAAATCCAATTCTCTCCCGCTATGTGGAGCTTGGTACCAAATTCTGGCTTTTAGTGGCAACAATAGAATTTAAGAAAAACATCTTGTTTGAGTTTCTTATTGTCTGAAAGATACTGTCGTGTTTGCATTCTTTCTTTGGCCTTAGAGTGCATTTTCTTTGTGCCTCTGAGTGTAGTCTGGCTGTGACATCAGTGTCCCACTGATTACTGGGGTTGATTCAACTGATTTGGCTGACTGGGCTGGGGTGTATATACTTCTTTCACAACCCTAAAAGCTGTGCGTTGGTGGAGGATGATGATATCCCTGGGGAGGCTAGACCACTTAATTTTTCTCAAAATGGAAATGATGTTTTCCCTTTTAGCATATCTTGATTCGACTTGTGACTAAAGATCTGATACACTGCTTTAAAGTGAAAGGCAATATCATTTAGCCAAAACTGGGTTCAATTTATGTTTTCAATTTGATGTAGCATTGCAAATACTCAGTGTTTCCTCTCAAAAAACATTTCAGCTTGCACTTACAATTCTAGTTTTTCTGTTTTCAAAAATGTTTAATGTATACTTTCTAGACTACTGTCATGGAAACTGCAATATGCTATAAAATAATATTCAAATACAAAACTTCAGTTAATAAGAGTGTAGTCAATTGTTGAACAATGAATAAATCAGTGATTCCAAAGAAATGCAAAAAATAATAATTTTATGGTAAGATATATTTTTATGAAAATTGTTTAGCAGGCAATTATTTCTATCCTTTGGAAGAATTATGAAAATCAGCAATAATTAACTGTTTTGATTATGTTTCTCCAGTGTGCGTGCGTGCACACATAAATAAATACACACACACACAAAATAAAATAAGTAGTTTGAAAATTATTTGTAGAACCGGCCTTTACATGTTGGGTATTAAAATTATATTGAATTCAGTGCTCTTAGCAAATGGGATAGTCTGACAAAAATTTTTAAATATGGCACATTGAAAGGGAGCTATCCACCGGAAAACTAGTGTACGAAGGGCTTATATGCTTTGTGTTAATTTAAAAATGTATAGCCCAAATAAAGCAAAATTGACATCATAAAGGCTTTCTGTCCAATTTTTAAGATAAAGCTACTTAAATCTAAGCTTAGTTTGGAAATAGCATACTCATATGTATATTAAATATTTATTATAT
>NW_012109430.1:15762-69492 GCF_000951045.1 Mandrillus leucophaeus | reverse complement strand
TTATTATATATACATTATATATCACCTGGCTAACATCCATTATTTTAGGAAATTTTTAATAGCAGCTAAATTTTTTAAAGCTCAATTCAAATCAACCTTTTTTAATTATTAAAAATAAACTTTATTTTTTAGAGCAGTGTTAGGTTCACAGCAAAACTGAGTGGAAAGTATGTGTAGTTCCCATAAGCTCCCTGCCCCGTATACTCAGTATCTCCTACTCTCCACATCCCACACCAGAGTGGTGGTACATTTGTTACAATCAATGAACCTAGTAGCAATAATTTGAATTTTGGAATGCAGAAGCAGATGTTATTCAGTTGCTCTTGTGAGAAACTGTTAAGGCATCAGAGGGTTTGAAAAAAAATTCTGAGGAATTTTAAGTTATTAATTTGTCAAATTCAACTAAGATTACTAACATACTTATTTTTAGACATTCAAACTACTGATTCCTGGTATTGGTCAACATGTGATTTGTAATGCGATGGGGGAAAATAAGTAAAGCTCAACTATTGTCGTCAACTCACATGAAGAGAAATGCAGGAGATATGTACATGACTGGTTTGTAAACACTTGGTACCATGAGAGAGGTACAATTAAAATACTTTGGGAAGGTAGCATTGGAAGGAGGCAAGAAGGTTTCAGTCGAGGTCTCAGACTGGGCGAAGCATTCGAGTTAGGTCTTGAAATATAGATTAAGGTGTCGATAGAATTGCCAAATGAAATGTAAGATGCTCAGTTAAATTTGAATTTCAGAGATACAGTGAATAATTTTGATATAAGTATGTCCTAAATATTACATGGGACATGTTTATACTAAAAAATTATCCATTGCTTCGAACTTAACTGGAAATGCTGTATTATATTTTCTAAAAATGGTAATTTTAGGCATGGGATACTTACTACTTAAACAATGTTTAAAGGTACAAAGAGGAAAAAAGAGTACATATGTACATCTCAGGGTACATATGGAGAGGAATAAATGTTTGGTTAATTACATTGAATATAGGAAATGATTTGGATTGAATGAAATAACCTCAAAGGGTAGTGGGACCGTAGTCTCAGAGTACCATAAGGGAAGAGGTATTTGGATTCCATTTAGGGTAACCAGTGACTGTGCAACAGCTGTCTGTGACAACTACAGAACATAATAATTTATGAAATATCATAGTGATCTAATCTTTGAGCCTTTTGTGCAAATGAATGGGCTTTAGAACATGTTTTTCAGATTGTGAAAACCCAGAAGATATGCTAGGCGAACTTCTTAAATGCATCTCAGAGTGCTTGTGAGCAATAACTGTATTGTTGCTGAGGTTAGGGACTTTATTCCTAAGACTATGGAGGCACAGATCTGGCCCATTTGAAACAGGATATGTTAGAGGTCACAGGAGTTTTTTTTTTGGTCATATGCTTGTTTATTAAAATTGATGGGGATATGAATGAACAATATCCTTCATTGCATTTAAAAAAATTGAGTTAGAGATGAAACATAGTGAGGCCTCTGCCCACTGAGAAGGAGATGAATTTAAAGTTTCCTCTATGATATAAAATAAGCACATGTTAATGTTTGAATTAATATATATTAATATGTTAAAAATATGATATCTGAATCAGCAATTAAAAGGCTTAATCATTTATTTTCACTACGAGAATTTTGAAACATACACAAAAATAGACTGAATAGTACAATGAACTCCCATATGCTCATAATCCGGTTTAGCAATGATCATGATTTGCTACATTTGCATTATATAGTTTTTCTTTCCTTTTCTTTCCTCTGTTGAAATACTTAAAAGCAAATCATGTGATTGACACTTTTTAAAATCAGCTAATTAGATACACAACAACAAATTGACAGGGGATTAGAAATGGCACTATAATACACACATGATCACTTGGATTTTGTTTGCATAGATACAGGTTGAGACTCAAAAAGCTGTTTTTATATGTTGAAATAATCATATGTTACCTGAATTAAATCTACAATGTTCATGAGGAATGCTGAATTACTAGTCTTTTGCATTTGAATGCTATTTAATTGTACCCTCAAAATCTTACCTTTTATAAAGCTGCATTTACAAGAAGCTCTCAAAACTTTAGACAGGTCTATTTTGCCCTGTTTTAGAGGATAAAAAATTATAGTGATTTGGCTACACTTATACAATAATATAATATTATAGTCTGAAACAGAAAAATGGCTTTGATTCTACTAACTTATCATTTGCCCTTCTAAAATGGTCTTAGTTTTTCAGAAATGTTTGTCCAGGTTATCAAATAAAAGTTAAATTCTGTATTTCATCCAGAAGCAGAAGTAAACTTTAGCAAAATGTATTTCATGGGTCAGCAAAATACAGATAAAAGAGCAATATATATGAATATAGGTATTATTGTTAGAACCATGAGAAATAGACCTATTCATATTTCATTAGGCCATTCCAGCCTGCTACAAAATATGGGGCCACTTCTACAAAAATCACCTATAATTTGAAGTCTCCTGTGTTTACTTATTAATGTAAGATTCTAGTCCCTGCAAAGTATATCCCAATTATGTCCAGAAGTCTGCATAGCATGAATCCAAATTTTTCATGATCAAATATGGTGCACTAAATCAAAACCACAAATCTCACACCAGTCAGAATGGTTATTATTAAAAAGACAAAAAATAATAGATGCTGGTGAGGTTGTGGAGAAAAAATAAACACTTATATCCTGTTGGTGGGAGTGTAAATTAGTTCAACCATGGAGGAAGACAGTATGGTGATTCCTCAAAGACCTAAAGACAGAAATACCATTCAACCCAGCAATCCCATTACTGGGTGTACACCCAAAGGAATATAAATTGTTCTATTATAAACACGCATGGATGTACATGTTCATTCACAATAGCAAAGACATGGAATCGCCCCAAATGCCTATAAACAATAGACTGGATAAAGAAAATGCAGTACATATACACCATGGAATACTATGTAGCCATATAAAAGAATGAGATTATGTCCTTTGCAGGGACATGGATGAAGCCTGAGGCCATTATCCTTAACAAACTAAGGGAGGAACAGAAAACCAAACGCTGCATGTTCTCACTTATAAGTGGGAGTTAAATGATGAGAACACATGGACACCTAGAGGGGAACAACACACGCTGGGGCCTATCAGAGGGTGGAGGGTGGGAGAAGGGAGAGGATCAGGAAAAATAACTATTGGGTACTAGGCTTAATACCTGAGTGATGAAATAATCTTTACAACGAAGCCCCATGACACACATTTATGTATGTAACAAAACTGCACACCTAACCCTGGACTTAAATGAAAAGTTAAAAAAAATCTAATGCACCATCAAAAGGCATCTGCCTGGCATCCCTGCTATTTCTGCTCCTCCTCCTCTGGTGTCATTTTTCAGGATAGGCCACCTGTCTATAGTGGGTGTGCCCACCTTTTCCACTAGAAATTTTTGTGTCTACCAGGGATTTATATTCCTACTGGATCCCTCCTTCTGCTGGATGACTCAAAAGCTGCCACCACTGCTGTGGACTACACAGAACCCCCTGCCCAGACCCACTCCCACATTTCTTTCTTTTTTTAATTTTTAAATTTTAAGTTTTTACATTCATTTATTTTTATTTTAGATATAAAAATGTATATGTATATCAAAACATCATGTCATGCATGATGTTTAACTACAAGCATAGTTAATAGTTAAATGATTACTTCAGTTAAGCAATTTAACATATCCATCATCTCACATAGTTACTTTGTGTGTGTGTGTTGTAAAAGTACCTAAAATCTACTGTCAGCAAATTTTCAGTATACAATACAATATTAACTATAGTCCTTATACTGTTCGTTAGATCTCCAGACGTATTACTTATAGATAATTACACATTTGTACCCTTTGACCTACATCTCCCCACTTTGTAAACCTCCTTCTTGCCCCATACCTGACAACCATCGTTCTACTCTCTCTTTCTATGTATTGGACTTTTCTCAGATTCCACATGTAAGTGAGATCGTGCAGTATATTTTTAATATCTGGATTATTGCACTTAGTATAATGTCATTCAAGGTCATACATGTTGCCACAAATGGCAGTATCCTTTTCTTTTTAAGGTTGAATATAATCATATATATATATTAATCCATATGCCACAATTTCTTTATCCATTGAGCCATTAATGAACACTTTTGTTGTTTCCATATCTTGGCTGTTGTGAACAATTGAATAATGTTGCAATAAACATAGGAGTTCATCATTTCCTTTGGGTGTACACCCAGCAGATGGATTGCTGGATTTTATAGTAGTTCTATTTTCAGTTTTTGGTGGAACCTTCATACTGCTTTCCACAATGGCTGTACTGTGCAATTTTTAATTAATACTTTTGGTGTAAGTCTGAAACTAGGCTATACACATCCTCAACCATTACCTTATCTCATAAACATTTGAAATAAAATTTGCTTTTCACCCTAATTACAAATTTTGTATCTCCTACAAAGTGTAGCTGACTTTGAAAGAGCTAAAATAAAAAAATTAAATGTCCCAAATTCACATGACCACTGTTAGCATTTTGGTGATATTCTTCATGAAGATTCTTTCTTTCTTTTTTTTTTTTTTTTAAGTCTGTGTATGTTTACCGCACGTTTTACACTAATAATATGTTCTTTACTTTCCTCTCTGTTAATAAATTTCCTTGTACAATTTTTTAAAGAGCTGGAATAATATCCCACTATATGGATATCAAATTATTTATTTGGTTCTTTTTTTCACAAGGAGTTTCTTCTTATTTTAGTTTTCTATTATTAAAAATACTAAACTTCCAATAAACATTTCTGTATATACATCTTTGCCCAAATTTCTATTTTATCATTCAGTGTACATTTTTAGAAGTGTTGCAAATTAAAGAATGTGAAAATAACTTTTTTTTTTTTTTTTGAGACAGAGTCTCTAATTTTTTGTATTTTTAGTAGAGACGGGGTTTCGCCGTGTTAGCCAGGAAGGTCTCTATCTCCTGACCTCGTGATCCGCCCGCCTTGGCCTCCCAAAGTGCTGGGATTACAGGCGTGAGCCACTGCGCCCAGCCTGAAAAATGACGTTTTTTAATACTTAGTGTCAAATTGTCCTTCAGGAAGGTTGTGGCAATTTTCACATACAGTGTTTTATAAGGATATTATAATTTCTTCATATTTCCTAATATGATAGTCAAAAAGAATGTCTCATATTTAGCTTAAATATGTTTTAAAGTAATGAATGACATTAAGCATATTAAGATATTTTCAGATATTTGACTATTTTATGAATAATGTATGGTCTTGTTCACTTTTTTATTAATCTTCTTATTGGTTAAAAGAATGTTTAAGACCTCCTTCTGTATTAAAGATACTTTCATCTCATCTTCTATATTGCACATAGGTTTTCATTTAAGTTTGAAATAGTTTACCATGCATAAAGTCTATAGAGTCAGATTGATCATTCTACTTTCTCATTCTTTGGTGTCCAACTCGACTCTCAAGATTATGCAAATATTCACTTGATTTCATCTCTTCACTTGTTTTCATGTTTTGCATAAAGTTAAATATTTTAACAATGAAGAATATTTTAGTAAAACAACATAAGGTAATAATTTCCTGGGGTTGCACTCTGGCAGAGAGCAAGCAGAACAGTGTTATATATACCAACATTGTCTTACACAGATTTTTTTAAGAACTAGATCTTGCAGTTTCTGCTTAGAATCCTCACTTTCCTTTGGACCCAGGCAAAAGTGAATGGGGGCTGGGTCAAAATCACTTTAATTTAGTGATGCTATCTTAGGATCACTTCTTCACTTCAGCTCCAATTTTGTTTTTGGGCCTACATTTCCTCTAGAATGATCCTTATCCTGGGCCCCCGGGATGTTTCTTCTAAGAGTTCCATGCAAAAGAATCCTACCATATTACTTCCATGACCATCTATTAAGTTGGGCACACCTCAACATGTCTGGATTAATTCTAGGTTGGCCTGACATTGGAGTTCTGCTACATTTGAAAGCATGCTAGTGAAACTAAAAATTTGGCAATAATCTTCATGTAGAACTGAACAGATTTTGAATTAGGGCAGGAACTATTTGCTGAGAGAAAAAATATAAGATGAAAAATTTGAGAAAAATGTGTACACGCATTAGACATCAGATACAATCTTTGTGTGTGTGTTTGTGCCAGGAGGTGGCAAACACGAGTGCAGAAAGGGGTGAGGGAGAGAATGTAAATGAATGAAGTGGGATGGGAGAATTAGAGAGTGGTGGAGGCTGTGTTGTATTCTAAAACATAGCCCAGTCTGAAAGGATTTTAGCCAATTGTTTTCTTTTTTTTTTTTTTTTTTGGAGACGGAGTCTCGCGCTGTCGCCCGGGCTGGAGTGCAGTGGCCGGATCTCAGCTCACTGCAAGCTCCGCCTCCCGGGTTTGCGCCATTCTCCTGCCTCAGCCTCCCGAGTGGCTGGGACTACAGGCGCCCGCCACCTCGCCCGGCTAGTTTTTTGTATTTTTTAGTAGAGACGGGGTTTCACTGTGTTAGCCAAGATGGTCTCGATCTCCTGACCTCATGATCCGCCCGTCTCGGCCTCCCAAAGTGCTGGGATTACAGGCTTGAGCCACCGCGCCCGGCCAGCCAATTGTTTTCAAGCAGAAAGGTTAATGTAATATTGGGAGGCATTGCATTATTTCACAAGAACAGGGCATTCAGATTCACCATAAAATTATAATTTTTAAACGTTGAAAGCAAACTCAAAGGATTTAAAAATATTCTGAGGGTCAAACAGGTTATAATCATAAGCTGGACCTGACCTGTAGGCTGTCAATTGTTGGATTTGCTCTAATCACATATTCTGTTGGGTAGGCAAAAATGATACAACACTATTTGCAAGAAGACAACACACACAAAAAAGCCATTACTTATGAATAGCAAGATCAAACACATAAAAATAGATTTACCATAATGAAAAAAATGAAATCCCCAAATTAATATGAAATTGCATTACCAAGAGATTTGACCCACTATTACTTTGTGGGATCAAGGTTTGAAATTTTCTTCTGATTTATAAAATGAAAGGAATGATGAATTAGTGAAAGGAATGAGGAAGGCCAGTTTGAGTGCTGAGGAAGATCAGCACATTTATTGTGGTCATGGGACCCTGGGGTCTTCTCTGATGCCAGGATTCTGAAAGAGAATTTTCCTAACAAGTAAAAGACTTTTAAACAGACTCTCCTGCATGTGATCAGCTCCACAGGGTGTCTCTTGAAACAGGATGTGAACAACTGGAATTGAAATGGAGAGACCTTGGAAGGGTAATGAAAAAGACCTGAGTGCCTATAAATCTAATATTCAGAATACCAGAGGGGGCTACCTCAATCACCAAAGATGATTCTTTTCAAGCAATTTATTGTACTGACTCTTTTAGAAACATAAATGAACTAAGAGAAGACAAAAAAGATAAACATGGAACTTAGAAACTCTGTAGTGATTTTTTTTTTTTTTTTTTTTTTTTTTAATGAGTGATCATCACACAGATGTGTGTAATAACCTCTCTTCAGGAGCAGCTTTCCACTTCCTTTCCATCTGTTTCTGTGCTAGTAACCTGTTCACTCCAGGAACTTTGTCCCTTTGGAATTTGGTCTATTTAGGGGTTGAAAAATAATATAGACAGTTCCCATTTCCAACTCCTCCCCTTTCCAAAAGGCATTATTTTTAAAAATTCTACTTTCTATATCTCCACTTCTAGGGAAGAATCCTACTAGACTACTAATCTGAATTTATGTTTTGCTTCTTCCTGGCATGCTTTTAAGGTGATTAGTGGTGGTTGCACAAAAGGGTTCTAAAACTTGTATTTCAAAATTTACATTGTTGTATGCCCAAAGAATACATCATCCTCCTAGCAATCTTTAAGGTTTTCATTATTTTCTCAGTGTTATGCTATTTTAAAAAAATAAATATAAAGGAGATAATTGGCAGTAGAGAAACAACAAAAAAAGACACTAATACTAAATTACTGCTTCAGCTTCATTTTATTGAATACTTGTTAGGTGCTAGAAATTGTGATAAGCATTAAATATACATTGTTTCATTGAAATTCTTGTAAGTAACCTGGAGATTAGATATTTGTTCCATCTTATATATAAGTATGTAATTAAAAGTATACAACTTAAGAAATCTGACAGTTTGTGTGTAGAAAGCCCCCTGTATCCTCAAAACTTTTAAATTTCAAAATCTATATGTTTATTCACTAAAAAATTATCCTGAATTTTCACAGAATCTCAACAGCATGAAATCTGTAATGGATTATTGTATTATATCCCTATTTTAAGGGTTTCTTCTTTATATGAAAGTAAAGACTCTATGGATATATGATGGAAAAGATATTGCCCTATAGATCTTAGAAAATTCTTTTGTTGAGATTGTAGTCATCAGAACATAATTATATCAAGTATATGCTATATGGGTTTTTAAAAGAAACTTCAAATATTTCCCTGCATGGTTATATTGATATAGGTATTGGTAAGGTACTTTTGTAAATGCGTATTTTATGCTTGAAACAAGCAGTAAACTGAAAATTCCTAAAGGTTAAGGCAGAGAAATAGAAAGATAATGGAGAGAAAATAAATAGAAATACTGACAGAAGATCATGAACCCAGAGTATCACAGATGACGGAAAAAACGCTCAATCCTTTTTCTGAGTACAAAAGAACTAACATTAGGGTGTGGCTTAAAAAATGAGAGGCAGTGTGGGAGTTAGGATGATAGGTGAGTGCAGTATGGGAAAGGGCACTGTCCTGTGGAGAATATGGAGAATGCATTGGAAGGGGTAAGTCATAAGGAGAAATCAGTCAGTAACCAGTTAAGATGAATAATCAAAGGGAGAAAGAAAAGGGGACACTTTCTGAATGATTAATGTATTGACATTAATGGGAATGGAAGGAAAAAGTCATCCTCAAAACATGGTTATAAAGATTATAGGTAACACCAAAAGCAACAGAATATACATTCTTTTCATCACCACTTAGTCTAAAATTGGTCACATAATTTATAGTAAAACACTCCTTAGCAAATGAAAAAGAACTGTAGTCATAACAAACAAATCATAACAAGCAACCTCTCAGACTACAGCACAAGCAAATTAGAACTCAAAATTAAGAAACTCACTCAAAACGACACAACTACATGGAAATTGAACAACTTGCTCCTGAATGATTCTTTGGTAAATAATGAAATTAAGGCAGACAGCAAGAAGTTCTTTGAAATTAATGAGAGCTAAAAGACAACATGCCAGAATCTCTGGGACGCAGCTAAAGTAGTGTTATGAGGAAAATGTATAGCACTAAATACATCAAAAAACTAGAAAGACCTCAAATCAACAACCTAACAACAAGAGCAAACAAGCTCCAAAGCTAGCAGAAGACAATGAATAATCAAGAAGAGGGTGGAACTGGAGGAGATGGAGACATGAAAAACCATTAAAAAAATCAGTGAATCCAGCAGCTGAATTTTTGGAAAAAAAAAAATAGATAAAGCCACAAGCTAGACTAATAAAGAAGAAAAGAGAGAAGAATCAAATAGACACAATAAAAATGATAAAGGGGATATCACCGCTGACACCACAGAAATACAAACAACCATCAGAGAATAATATAAGGACCTCTACACAAATAAACTAGAAAACCTAGAAGAAATGAATAAAACCAGAAAGAAATTGAATCCTTGAATAGATCAATAACACGTTCTAAAATTGAGACAGTAATAAATAGCCTACCAAACAAAAAAAGCCCAGGACCATACAGATTTACAGCTGAATTCTACCAGAGGTACAAAGAGGAGCTGGTACCATTCCTTCTGAAACTATTCCTAACAAGGGACTCCTTGCTAACTCATTTTATGAGGCCAGCATCATCCTGATACCAAAACCTAGCAGAGATACAATAAAAAAAAAACATCAGACCAAGAGCTCTGATGAACACTGATGTACAAATCCTCAATAAAACACTGGCAAACTGAATCCAGCCACACATGAAAATGTTTATCCATCACAATCAAGCAGGCTTCATCCTCAGGATGCAAAGTTCGTTAAACATATGTGAAACAATAATTGTAATTTATTACATAAACAGAACTAAAGAAAAAAACCACATGATTATCTCAATAGATACAGAAAAGGCCTCTGATAAAATTAAACATCCCTTTATGTTAAAACCTCTCAGTAAACCATGTATTGAAGAAACATAACTAAAAATAATAAGAGCCATATGTGAAACGTACAGCCAACATCATACTGAATGCGCAGAAACTGGAAGCATTCCCTTTAAAAACCAGCACAAGACAAGGATCCCCTCTCTCATCACTCCTATTCAATATAGTATTGGAAGTTCCGGCCAGGACAATTAGGCAAGAGAAAGAAATAAAGTGTATTTAAATAAGAAGAGAGGAAGTCAAATTATCTTTGTTTGCAGATGACATGATCCTATATCTAGAAAACTCCATTGTCTCAGCCCAAAAGCTTCTTAAGCTGATAAGCAACTTCAGCAAATTCTATGGATACAAAATAAATGTGCAAAAATCAGTAGCATTTCTATACACCAACAACAGGCAAGCAGAGAGCCAGATCATGAATGAACTCCTATTCACAATTGCTACAAAGACAATAAAATATCTACAAATACAGCTAACAAGGGAAGTGAAGGACCTCTTCAAGGAGAAGTACAAACTAACGCTCAAGGAAATCAGATAGGACACAAACAAATGGAACAACATTCCATTCTCATAGATAGGAAGAATCGATATCATGAAAATGGTCATATTGCCCAAAGTAATTTATAGATTTAATGCTATTCTCATTAAACTACCTTTGACATTCTTCACAGAATTATAAAAGAACTAGTTTAAAATTCACATGGAACCAAAAAAGAACCTGGATAGCCAAGACAATCCTAAACAAAAAGAGCAAAGTTGGAGGCATCATGCTACCTGACTTCAAACTATACTACAAAACTGCAGTAACTGAAACAGCATGGTACTGGTACAAAAACAGATACACAGACCAATGGAACAGAACAGAGAACTCAGAAATCAGACTGCACACCTACAACAATCTAATCTTTGACAAACCTAACAAAAACAAGTCATAGGGGAAGGATTCCCTTTTTAATAAATGGTGCTGGGAGAACTGGCTAGTCATATTCAGAAAATTTCCTTAAATCTTGTACAAAAATTAACTTGAGATGAATAAAGGACTTCAATGTAAAACCCAAAACTATAAAAATCCTGAAAGAAAAGCTAGGCAATACCATTCAGGACATAGGCACGGACAAAAATTTTATGACAAAAATGCCAAAAGCGATTGCAACAAAACCAAAAATTGACAAATAGGATCCAACTTAACTAATGAGCTTCTGAACAACAAAAGAAACTATTATCAGAGTGAACAGACAACTACAAAATGGGGAAAAATTTTGCAATCTATCTCTCTGACAAAGGTCTAAAAACCAGACTCTGCAAGGAACTTAAACAAATTTACAAGAAAAAAGAAATTCCATTAAAACGTTGGCAAAAGACATAAACAGACAATTCTCAAAAGAAGACATTCATATGGCCAGCAAACATATGAAAAAAAGCTCAACATCACTGATGATTAGAGAAATGCAAATCAAAACCACAGTGAGATATCATCTCATGCCAGTCAGAATGGCGATTATTAAAAAGTCAGGAAACAACAGATGCTGACAAACTTGCAGAGAAAAAGAAACACTTTTACAGTGTTAGTGGGAATAAGTAGATTAGTTCAACCATTGTGGATGACAGGGTGGTGATTCCTCAAAGATCTAGAAGCAGATATATCATCTGATCCAGCAATCCCATTATTGGGTATATACCCTAAGAAATATAAATGGTTCTATTATAAAGACACATGCACATATATGTTTATTGCAACACTATTCACAATAGCAAGGACATGGAATCAACCCAAATGCTCATCAATGATAGTCTGGATAGAGAAAATGTGGTACCTATACATAATGGAATACTATGCAGCCATATAAAGAAATGAGATTATGTCCTTTGCAGGGACATGGATGGAGCTGGAAGCCATTATCCTCAGCAAACTAATGCAGAAACGAAAAACTAAACACTGCATGATCTCATTTATGAGTGGGATCTGAATGATGAGAACAGATGGACACAGTGGTGGAGGGAGGGAAAAACACACATGGAGGCCTATCAGGAGATGTGGGGGAGGGAGAGCATCAGGATGAATAGCTAATGTATGCTGGGCTTAATGCCTAGGTGATGAGTTGATCTGTGCAGCAAACCACCATGGCACAGGTCTATCTACGTAACAAATCTGCACATCCTGCACATGTACCCTGGAACTTAAAATACAAGTTGAAGGACAAGAAAGAAAGATTCTGAGTGACAAAGGTTGAATGGGAAGAAAAAGAAGCAAACAACATTTTCAAGTTTCCTGTGTTTAAAGCACGTGTAATAGTTCAATGGTAAACTCACTGATGTGATAATACATTAAGAGGAAGCAGGTTTGCAAGGAAGTATTCAGTTTTCGTTGTGTTGTGTTTATAGTACTATGGTATATCCAGGAGGAAATAATCATAATTTAATTTAACATTAGAATAGAACCCTAAATTGGCTGAAGAAATCTATACACATCCACGAAGACTTCTGAAATGTAATTATAATATTTGGTAAAATGTCATCATATAATAATTAGTATTACATATTATCTATTCTATAAAAGCCACTGTATTGCTTGAGGTTTCTATGAAATTCACTTACAATTTTTAAACATTATCGATTTCTGTATTTTGTTTATTTAATTAAAATATATTTTTTAGAGTCAGGGTTTTGCTATGTTACCCAGGTTGGAGTGCAGTAGTTCAATCCTAGTGCCCTGTAACGTTGAACTACTGGGCTCAAGCAATATTTCCACCTCAGCCTCTCAAGTATCTAGGACCAAAGGCACATACCACTATGCCTGGCTAATTTTTTAATTTTGGTGTTTTGTAGAAACAAAATCTCACTGTGTTGGTCAGGCTGGAGAAATTCACTTACAATTTAGAAAACATTTTAGGTGTTGTTGATAATACACAAACTTTTTACTATTAACTGTTTCACTGACTCGAATAGGTCAAATAATTAAAACAGACAATGGAATATCTCATATATTTGATGCATGCTTCTGTTTAAATGATTCACACAAAGATTTGGCTGGTCTAAATTAGGATGCCCAAATTTATATTTTCAGAGATGACTTTCATCAGACAAGGCTTTCATCATTCATGGACTTTAGTTCCTGAATTCCGGGCAGGTGTGGTGGCTCACACCTGTAATTCCAGCACTTTGGGAGGCCGAGGTGGGTGGATCATGAGATTAGGAAATCGAGACCATCCTGGCTAACACGGTGAAACCCCGTCTCTATTAAAAATACAAAAAATTAGCCAGGCATGGTGGTGGGCGCTTGTAGTCCCAGCTACTCGGGAGGCTGAGGCAGGAGAATGGCGTGAACCCGGGAGGTGGAGCTTGCAGTGAGGTGAGATCGCGCCACTGCACTCCAGCCTGGAATTCCTTGCTTCAGACGAAAAACTTCAACTTTTGCCTCCCCCTTTCTCCTGTGAAATAAGGTAATCAAGTAATCCATACAAGGTTTGTATTAGTTGGCTTTTGCCATGTAACAAACCAATCCCAATATATGGCTTAATACAACACCCATTTTACTTTGCTTATAATTCTATAGGTCAGCTGGGAGGTTTTCCTGGTCTGTACCACCTTGATACATACACATACACAGATACACAGACACACACACACACACAGACACACACACACACAGACACACACACAGACACACACAGACACACATACACACACACACACACACACACACACACACACACACACACACATATTAGCTGACCTCAGTTATGGACCTGAAGTAGCTTTACTGGTGGCTGGAAGATTTAGGATGGCTGTTGGCTGGGTTATCTCAGTTCTCTCATGGCCTCTCATTCTTTGGCATATTGGCTTGGACTTATTTACATTGTAGTCTCTGGGTTTTGGGCACTACGTGAGAAGGCAAGCCTCATTGCACAAGTGTTTTTTAAGCCTTTTCTCACATCATATATTTGTTAACATTTAATTGACCAAAGTAAGTTACCATACTAGCTGAGGGTCAATATGGAGGGCTTTACTAAGGGGCATGAATGAAGGGAAAAAAATAACTTGTGATTATTTTGCTATTTGCTACAGTAAAATATTTCCCAGCTAGTCCTTGTGGATCTGTGAGATGGCCATCGTAAATAATAAATAATTTTTAGTTAGGTAAATAAGACCTGAGATTTGTAGGTTTAGTGAGATTTATAAAACTGAACTCCTTGAAATACTCTTACAAGTAGTGCATCAGTCAGTGTTTAGCCAGGAGATAGAAACCACATAGAATTTGATCAGAGAAAGGTTAATATAAAGATTATTAGTGAATAACTGGGCATTGATGAAACAGGAATTGAATATTAAGGATAAAGAAAACTCTAAAGCATGGAAGAAGAACAGATACAGGGACAGTCACTACACACCAGACTGAGGCAGAATATTGAAGAGATGAATGAATTTGGAAGGGACCTCTACCCCCACAACTGAGAGTCGGACCTTGCTGAAGGGAGTGTAGCTGTGGCTTACTGAATAACCAAGTTCACTGTAATGCACGAAACCAAGGATGGAGGTCTGAAACCACCTGTGATGGTGCCAATGGAATTCAGCAGAAAGGCTGCTGTGATGCATGTTTCTGGAGTTGCTGGGAAGCTGTATGGGGGGGATGTCACTGAAACTGGCTGAGAGTGGTGTCTTTTGGGACTCCCTTATGTAGCTTAGAGTTGCAAGAGCAAAAAGGAAGGAAAACACCAGAACCAGAAATATAAGCCCTTTCCTACTGCAGCAGCCCTCCTGTGCTCTCTGTTGTTAAAGCTTAGTATCATCCCAGTTTGCAAAGGAGAAATGTTTATGAGATCTAGTGTCAGTATTACAAGAGGGGCAATGAAGGACAGATTTAGAACTGAGAGGCAATAAATTGATAATTAGCACAATAGAAAATAAATTTATGTAAAAGTGGAATAAGAATTAAAAGAAATTAAAAACTGTGTTAGCAAAAACTCAGTTGTATGTAAGAAAACCCAGTTCCCCTTGAGGAGAGAAAGGGCTGGAGTCCTTTAAAATTGACTGCTTGTTTTTCTCTCTGCGGCTAGTGAGCCTTATCTCTCCTTTTCCCAGGCATTGTGAAGACTCTGTTTCTCTAGCTGTGCAGCTGCAAGGTCACTAGACAGATAATCTCAAGTCGTAAAACATGTTGTTCCTTGAAAAGTAAGAAATAATGTAATGCATGTCTTAATTGAATAACTGTCTTTGTTTCTCACTTCTGTAATATGCTTCCCCCTGCAGAGATCTCCCCCCACCCCACGAAATCCTTAAAAGGTAGCTCGATTCTTTGTTTGGGGCTCAGTCCTTCGGATGTTAATCTGACAGGGTCGGTGCACCTAAATAATTAAATAATTCCTCCTCAATTCCTTGGTCTTTCTGATTCCTTCATTATCCCGCAGCAAAGGGTAAATGGTTAAGCCAATAAATTCATTTGATTATTTCCTGAGTTAACCAAACAAAAGCAACAGTTGGATAAAGGTGACCATGATGTTTAAAACATGTATTTGGAAGAATTTGTGAAATCTGTTTGATGATTTTTTGAAACACAACTTTTTAATAAAATTATCATTGAACATTGGATTGGCTTATAATTTTTATCTTATAAATTGCTGTATTGTCAGGGTCAATAAAATTTCACTTTCATCTAACAGGAAAGTTCATTACACATGTGATTGTCTGGTGTACACACATACATTTGCTAGCAAAGTGTATGCTATTTTTCAAATTGAAAAGAATATTTTTCCAATCTTGAGAGAAGTTTAGGTATGTCTTCACTCCTTTAGGCAAATGTATATTTTCAGTGCACTTGGAGATTATGAGTATTAACAATTTAGGGTATAATGTTGAGGCCATAAGATTGCACTGGGCACTTTTTCCATACACCAAGAAGTTACTAGTTGTGGCTAAGTGGCAATGCAACCTTAACATTGTGCCCTAAACTAGTGAACTAAACCTAGAAAAAAATATATAGCTTTTTCTATATGTGGATAATTTGTATCTTACAGGTAATATAGAATTAATGTTACTTAATTCAGAAAAAATATAAAAATATTTGTGTAGCTCTTTTCTTGAGAGGAAGTGAATTAGTGGCCAATTGAAGATGTAGATAAGAGGGAAAGATAGGACAATGGAGAAGATAGATTAGGGAGCAAGCAGCCTTGTATTGTGTCAGCAGGAAGCTAATTAAGAAAAATAATGTCCAAAAAATTCATCATAGCCGAGGCTTCAAAGAAAGTACAAATCAGTGCCATAATGATATCAAATATAGTTCATTTGGTCATTTAATTAGGCATGCTTTCTCAAAAAAGTTAGTAATGTTAATAAAATGATTAAAGAACTATGGTCCATGCATCACATAGAATTATAAAAGAAAAGAGGATATGATTATAGTTTAGGTGATTGGTTACAATTTTAAGTATATGGTAGAAAAGCCAAGTGAAAATATTTTATTTAAGAAAAATTAGTTTAGTGATGCTAACATTAACTCATACCTATCATTGTGAGCTCATAGCCTTTAAAATATATAATTTTTTCAGTTCCATCCCCAAAGTAATTATCTACCCTCCCTACAGAAATTGTTTAGAACAAAGTTAATTTCATCTAGAACCCAGATTTTGTTCTATAATTCTTCTCCATTCAAAGTAACCAGAATTTTTGTTTGTTTGTTTTTGCTGTGTGTCTGTGTGTGTATGTTTTAACCAGGGCTTTTTGAAGAGAAGCTTACAACTAAATTTTTACTAATTTCGACACTTATAAATTAAATAAACATGCTACTAATAAAGTGATACTGAGTCAATACCAAAGAACACATCATTTTGGAAAAGTCATCAAGATATTAAGAACCTGAAAATTCTTTGAAAGAGAACTGGAAACACGCTATTGGCCTAGCAAATGAACCTAGACTTATACAAAAAAACAAAAACAAAAGGTCTGGCTTGGAAAATAGTGGCGTTGGGCTGAATCGTTGAAGAATATTGGCGTAGGGCTGAATCGTTGGAGAATATTGGCGTAGGGATGAATCATTGGAGAATATTGGCATAGGGCTGAATCATTGGAGAATATTGGCGTAGGGCTGAATCTTCTTGAAAGCCTCACTCCATCTCCATGTCCCAACCAATAAGCTATATAAGCTATAATGTTATGTTTTTCCTTTTGGGTGTTATTTTATTATTGTGTAGCCTAAATATAACTATAAAGGTGCCAAAAAATAAGTTAGATGTACAATGCCAATATTTTAATGGTAGTTTAAACCCAAGTGTAACAAAAAGTTTTAGGATAATTGTGATAATTTGTCTATTTTTTTCTATTTTAGAATAGCTTGAAGCCTTTAAAAGAAGTTGATGTGCTCAATTATTGATGTAATTTATATATTTTAGTGTTATTAGTTTTTATTAGTTTAATTTACATATACAGAACATTTTTGTGAATTAGGTTTATGATTTTGTTCTTTTTCATGCACAAAGCCTTTGGACCTTAAATGTAACATATAATTATTATCTGAATTCTATGGCAAGCAAAACTGTTTAACTAGATGTTGGTAATAAAAATGGTATTTGACCAAGTGGTGGTCAGTCTCTTTGACTGGGTTGAGTGACAGCTGGTTATAGAGTAATGCTTCTTCTACTGTAAATATTGGATTTTGTTTTTGTGCCTAGGGATAATTTTTATTTTCCCCCAAAGTAAAGAATCACAGGGACTATATTTTATTTTTTATTTGAAGATGTAGTTTTATGTAAGAGCCATGCAAGATATTGATATTTTGTCATACAATTTTCAATAAGAGATTTCTGTTCTACGTGGATGAGTTTTTAGAATGACAGAGAAGATTTAAGCTTTAATATTTGTGATATATTCTTATAACTGGAAACTAAACATTTACACATTTGTGTCCATCTACACATGTACATAAAATCAGGAACAACAGACACTGAAAAATTTAAGAGAGGGGCGGTAGGGAGTGGGGGGGGAAGGGTTGAAGAATTACCTGTTGAGGACTATGCTTACTACCTGGGTGATGGATGCATTCCTACTCCAAACCTCAGTACCACACAACATGCCTCTTTGTAATAACCAGCACATGCACCCCCTGATTCTAAAATAAAAGTTGAACCCTCTTCCAAAATATTTCTGAGATATTTGTTTTGGCTAATAAAAATATTGTGAATTATTTTTTCCAGATTTTTATTTTATTTTCTTAAACATAGATGACATCTTCTTTGGAATTTAAGTGTTAAAAAATAATAATATGGACTTTAGAACAAATTACATCAAAATATTTATGTGACTACTGTGTGTAAGATTGTGGCACCTTGGAAGAAACCATATATTGAAGATCTAGTTCCTCATTTTCAAAAGACCTAATATAAGAAATGAAGACAAAAATGTATAAGGAGTATAAATGAGGAAGTGATAGTTACTGTCTGGGCTTTCAGGAGGAGGTGTAATTAAACTGGATCTTCAGGATGCATATAAATTTAATTAGCAAAGATGTGATAAAGATAATTCTGACTGGTGTATGCCATGGGTATGTCCCCTGAAATTATGGAAACAGTAGTAAAGGTTTTATCCTATCCTCTTCAGGAAGTATTGTGTAACATGACTAAAATAAAGGTTGGAATGGGGTTGTGCATAGTCAAGAATGCCAGGTCAAGACATTATTAAATTAATATATTTCTTCAATATGAAAACAACATCATCCAGGCGCAGTGGATCAAGTCTGTAATTCCAGCACTTTGGAAAGCCAAGGTTGGGGGGGGTGGATCACCTGAGGTCAGGAGTTCAAGACCAGCCTGGCCAACATGGTGAAACTCTGCCTCTCCTAAAAATACAAAAATTAGACAGGCGTGGTGGCGGGTGCCTGTAATCCCAGCTACTCAGGAGGCTGAAGAACGAGAATCACTTGAGCCAGAGAGGCAGAGATTGCAGTGGGCCGAGATCGCTCCACTGCACTTCAGCCTGGGCTATAGAGTAAGACTCAGTCTCAAAAAAAAAAAAAAAAAAAAAAAAGAGAGAGAGAGAAAGAAAAGAAAAGAAAATGGCACCAGTAAAAAATACATACATGTTGAATGCCTATTTTGTGAAGGCATTGTACTCAGTGCTGAGGAATGCAAAGAAGTAAAGATGAGGTTTAAGTATAACTGCTCTTTATAAAATAAACAAATGTCTATTCCTGCCTCTTGAAATTCTGCTCACCCTTCAAGGTCCAGCTCAAATGCGGTCTCTTCTATAAGCTGCCCTTTTCAGCAGTAAAGTGCTCACAAGTATTCTTCCTTGTACTGCTCTTTGTGTACATGCCTTAAGTCTTTCATAGACTGTGAGTTCTCAGACACAGAGATGTTGCCTTTGCTGAGGTATTTTCTGAAGGTTCAGAAGATAAATACTGGCAAACCCAATTTGATGAATGTAGTTGCGAAGACTAGAAGAGTAGTTAGTGTACTTGAAGTTACTTGTGGCATTTTCTACTCTTCTATTTCAGATGGTGCTTCTAGTTTTCCAGTATGTGCATATTGGTTTTGTCGTATCTGAGTCAGGCAGCTTGCATCTTAAGACAGATAAACTAAAAATTACTCAAAGATTTTGCTCTTTATCATCTTTATTTAAATTTAAATTTAGGTGTTATTTATAAAAGTTGATAGAATATAATTTTGTACAGATTTCTATCAGTCTAAGGGCATTAGAACAACCTACTTAGACTTTGATTCACTTTTGATTGATCTCTCCTATGAGGTTTGACTCATAAACCCCAACTCCAAAGCCATTTCTTAACTACATTTAGAAATATAGATCTTCTTTTGTCTCTCCTATGGAATACTGTATTGCTTACTGTGATAGTGATAGAAAAAGTGTTCTTATAATCGCTTTTCAATCTCTGATACTATTCTACTAAGTGCAAGTTTCAGTTGCTTACAACATTCTCTGTTTAGAAGTGAAAGATTAGTAAATTTGTTTACTTCTTGCTATGCACCTGGATCATATGTAAGAAGCGAGCAGAGATCTTTTAAGCTATAAAACATGTAAAGAACACTTATCAGTCCTGGAGCCAATTGCTGGCCTATTCCAAGTGCAACCATATTGGGCAAAATAATTCTGAGATGATTGATCAGCGTTCTTAATAATATTTTTTGTTGATTTCCTGCTGATTTTCCTATTGCTCTTTGAGCTTTTTTCCCCCTTTACGCATTACTCTGTTCAGTCTGGTAAAAATTTGCAGCAAAAGTATCCAAGTGATGGGATCACAGCAGGTGCTGGATCAAACGGGCCTTGTTCTTTGGCCCTTGGGAAGTCTGCATGGATCAGAGGAATCCAGGGGCTGCCCTTCAGATGACCTGTAGTAAAACTGCAGAGGACATGCTCAGTTTCTTTCCATAGATAAACAAAATGTAGATGAGATATTTTTGTTAGCTTGAATAGAGGAATTTATTTCATATACATACTGCCTGTCTGTACAGATGATTGAAAATGGCATGAAGTAAATCTTGTCTAATAGATACTTATAGAAGAATATTATTTAAATCTCTAACCATGTAAAGGTCAATGCTTTACCTTTTGATTTTAGTAGTGACATACTGTTTTCAACTAAATATGGAATGAAAAACCATCACAAGAAATGAGAGAACTGTATGGTGAAAAAAGATGATTCCCAATAATATGCAGTTTGAGAAGGTCATTGTAAGCTTAAAAAAACCCAATGAAAGTGTTAATTTTGGATTTTGTTCATAGATTTTGACAATGCCATCTTAGTACCTGATTGAGACTATACTGAAATGCATCTTGCCTGTTTATGTACTTTCTACTAATTTTTTGTTTAACCTGATCTTTATGAAGATTACAGTTTGACAAACATCGGTTGAATATCTGTGTAAATGGTATTGTTTTATAGACTGGGAATAAAAAGATGAATTAATATAGCAACTGTCTTCACAAATTTAATATTCAGTAAATAAGTAAAGGTTAATAAAAGCAGAAAAAAAGAGGAAATGAACTAAATTTTTTTCAACAGAAAAGATTAACATTAGATCAGTTTTGCTGTTTGGGCACTCCAATATCCTGTTTATTCTTCATCAAGGTTGAAAAAACAGTATTTGATATTTTTCTAGTCTCATCAGTAGATAGTGTTTTTTATATGGCCTCTGTAGCCAGTATTAAAGATATTTCATTTTTATATCATTATTTTGATTTTTTAAAAGACAATTTTCAGTTATTTTGTTTAATAGCATAACTTATAAACTTGTGAATCAATATTTAGGTTAATGTAGTGAGTCTTCTGGAGTAACATAATAATATGAACCTCAAAATTTTGAATATTTTTTAGGTTTATTTTCTATAAGTTAAAAGGAAGAACATAATACTCATGAATATTTCTTTATTTGAATAATTATAGAATTTAGTTCTATAGAGACTACATTTATTGTCTCCTAATAAATGTACAGCTCTAATTTTCCCCAAAAAGAGTATATAATTAAAAATCCTCCTATTCCTGATGTGAAAGAAGGATTTATTGACATTTGAACTTTTCTTCTTAATAGTCTGAGATAGTTCTCATAATTCTTTAAGTATGTCTGGAAATTGTTGATGAAGTATTTATTAAGCATCACATAGGTTTTATGTTTATACATTTACAAGAGAAAATAGCTTACTCATTTTGGACATGTAGTCTGCTGTGATACAGGGGATAGTTAAGATTAAAAACAGGCACAAACAGAGTGAAGATCTAAACCTATGAACAGTACACGCAATTTGTCTGTAATTTCATGTGTACACAATGTTTAGAAATACTTGCACATTGATGAATGTGTTCTCATTGTACTGACGGTGAAGAGTGGATGAAACAAACACACCACTGGGTTTTTTGTCTGTAAGACCAACACTTATGGGGCAGGTCACATGCTAATTTTGAAGAGACCAGTGCTACATGGAGGATTAAACTAGTTTACAATATGGTTTTCAAAGTGCTCACTGTTTCAGGTCAGTCATTCTCATAATGACAGCACTGTAGCTCTAGTCTTAACACTAAATAAGTATTGCTAGCATCCTTCGTAATTTTCAGTTCTGCTTTCTTGTCATGATAATTTGGGTATTTAAATCAAATATTTTTTTAAGAATACAGAATTTCAAGTTTTCCTTTAAATTAAAATAATATATAACTATGGTATTGGTTATAAAATATTAAAATTACAACAAAAATATTGAGAAATTTCATGAAAAAGAAATGCACATTGAATTCCGTTATATTTATTAAAAAGCCAAGAAGCATTCATAGTATTGCAAGAAAAGAAACCCCAATAGTATGAACTAAATATTAGTTAAGGTAATGAAAACATTCATCTTGAAGACATGCTAGCAAAGAAGGTATCAATAAGAATAGATTGAGGTAGTGGAAGACGAAAGAATTTATATGTGATTCTGTTGTGTAGCTTTTACAGTGAAACTTAGGTAACTTAGCCTAACTTGGGAGAAATTTAGCCTAACTTGGGAGAAAACAACCAGAATTATATACTCTTTAAAAATTCATGTCATCCCCAAATTCTAACATACTTACTATAATTTTAAGAAGGCTTAGTTGGAGTCCTTAGAAGATATGTCTGTATAAATGGCTAAGAATTATTTGTGAGTTGATTGTAAATGGATACATGTGTGATACTGTAGAGAGGGTTTAAGCAAATATATTCTTTTAAATTGTTTAAAATTTTCACCTATAATTTTAGCTGTACCACTAATTTGCTAAGAAAAGTTTTGCTTCAGTGATAATACAAAGACAAATGCAAGACCAGCTTCAGTTGAAATGACCACAAAATCAGAAACATCAGCACTCAATTTAGTGAAGGCTTCATGCCTACTAGCTGAGACTTTAGAACACTTACCATAAAATAACTAATTTTTGGTATAAACATCTACTTAGGTTTCTTTTTCTTATTTTCCCCTCAGGAGTAATTCCCCTCATTGTTTATAGGACACACTATCACTCCAACTGATGCGCACCAGGCTGAGCAAGACTCCTCTCTTTAGGGCCGTTGACTGTCTGGCTCGTATCTTCCCAGTTGGATGGCAGGGAGCTTAGAGTGGCTGCATGCTTAAAAGCTCCTTCAGGATCTGCAGGAGAAGATAAAAACCATATGAAAGTAAAGACATATTCACTTGACCTTAAGGCAATGGGGTGAAGAATAAAAATACAAATTGTCAATGCATACATAAAAATGTCCATTCTTTGAAAAAATTAATGAGTATGTAAGAAATATAAATATTTTATCTCTACTATAGCTGAGAACTGCATATGATTGAATTTTCCTTCTAAGCACTTAACTCACTTTCTCATTAATTTTTTTTTTCCCTGGAGTTACATCATGTGTTAGGAATTAGTGGATTCTTTACAGATTAAAGAGAAGGTTTAGGGATATTTAGTTACTCTGCCAGGAAGGATGAAGGAAAAACTTGTTAGAAAACAAGTATTTTTTGCAAAATGATTCCGTTTTAGCTCAATTCTCCATATTATAAACCATTAACTAGAAATTTCTGTATTGCTTTTACAGACTCAGTGAGATTTCTAGAAGGGATTTCTAGGAAGATAGTTTATGGAAAAGCATTTTTTCCTGTTATGTTTTTCCCTAGTATTTGACCACTTTATATGGATAAATGTCGTAGTATATGGACCAGCTAAGCTTAGATGTTTCATTTATTATCTATAATTTTAATCCTCAAAGTGTGGTCCCAGCATCAGCACAGCAGCACCAGCATTACTTCAGAACCTGTTAAAAATTCTCATTCTTTGCTTTTACCCAAGATCTACTGAATAAGAAACTCTGGGGTTTCTTAGCAAGCTATGAATCACCCTGCTGATGATTCTGATGCATGTTAAAATTTGAGAAGCACTGCTCTACATGATGGGCTTGGACAATGGAATATTATTTTTAATGAAACACTTTAATAAATGTATCAACTTTGCTGGCACACTGTGAGGGATGTTCTATTTGGGTGAAGGAAATAGATTTAGAGATCACCACATTTCCTTTAATTTCCCTATGTCACAGAAAATAAATGTCCGTTTTTCAATTGATTTCCAGTCAGTAATTATTATAAGATTTACATAAATGTTTTCTAAATGTCATCTAGATGTCAAAAATTCTGATTAGAGCATGCATCTTGATATAGATCTTTCAACTGATATTTCAAAAGAAAAATCACACAGTAGAATTTTTTACCTGTACATTATCTTTCAGATGGTTTGAGGCACCCTTTGGGGTGTGGCTCATTTCAAGGTTTATATAGTAAAAACAAATTGTACATTTACACAACTGATGACTAACTGAATTCCCTCAAGAACAGTGCTTTTATGTTTGTACATGTTCTATGTTCTGCTACTTTTGCAACAAGATATGAACAAAGACACGTTAATAGCAGTAGAACCATACTTTCACCATATGGGCTATACAACTTAGGACTGTGTCTTTAGGCTACATTTAAAAGCTCCAGTTTAGGAAGATGATAAATTAGGTCAGCTTGAACTGGCCATACACCACGTCATAGATTAAACATTTTCCTTCAATTTGATTGACACCTTATTCAGGAAACATGCTAGAAAAAAGCCATTTGGTCACACTGCTTAATGATGAGAAGTGTGCACAGAATTCAAGAAATGCTGCCACTGTGCCAACCAAAATTTGATTTATAAACACAAAGCAAAGGTTTTTAGCTTCATAGTTCTATAGTCAATGAAAGTCTTTGTTTATTACATCTGAGAACATTTTATTTTAAACTATTTTTATGAGTTTTATGTATTGACTTTCCTTAAAGAAGACCAGGGGCTACAGAAAGATCACTCAAAGAGACAGTATTTGTTGTAATACTCATAATATTTTGGGAGCAGGAAGTGGGAAGTCTAAGATGGGTAAACAGAAAAAAGGAAAGCAGTGGGAGGTGAAGTGGATCAGGATGATTTTGGCTGGTAATAGGAAAATCCTTAGTAAACCCTGTTTTGGATTGGGCAAAGTGGAAAACTTTGTACTTTAGTTGAAGCATGAAGTAAGGTAGCATGGATTGATTACACTGACAGACATCTGGTCATTCTGAAAGCAACTAGCCAGTGACCAGCTTATTTGTTGTTAAATGGAATTTGATTTTCTTTGAAGACAAAATCTAACCTAGCAATTAAAAAAGACATCTTACTATGATCATTTTGCTTAAAATATAAAAATTAATCATAAGGTTGAAAAGGCATTTGCTGCCAAGGAAAGCCACTGATGTTAGCACTGTGAGAAGAAAAAGTCTAATTTTCATCTCATGACAGCTAATCCTTCCTACTTTCCTCCATCCCCAGCTGTAGGGGAGCCTTGAAATTACTGGGAGGGAGAAGTTCCTAAAGCTGATGAGTTATATTCTTCCTATGAAACTTATAGTTAAAAGCAGGACTGGCACTGAACAGTGCAAGATAGCTTGCATTTTGGGCAATGTTATTAACAAATCGTTGTTAATTTTCACTTAAGCTGAAGTTTCATTTGGAGGAACATATTTAGGTAGAGGACCTTTAATATCTGGAAGATAAGATCTCTCTGTGTATGGAATAATCAGCCAAGAACTATTCTGTTCATAACATTGCTTGAGTTAAATAGTATACTTTTCTATGTGATAATATGATCAGCCTATGGTCAGCAGGGGAGATTGGTGAGTCCACCAACAGCACTGTGTTGATGGAGTCCACCAAAAATTGAATAAGTTACTATAGGTTATCTTTATTATAAAAAAATTACTGGGTTTGATCTTACCTGGAACTAACTTCCTTCTGGGCATAAACTGATTTCCAGAAAGAGTGAATTCATTATTTACATCAAAGTGATGATTTGAAACTTACTATTTCTGTTTACAGAATATGTAGCTTATTCACTTGGAAGAGATAATATGCTTATTCAAAGTGAAGTGTTACTTGTGTCCAAATAGTTAATTAATTTTAACAGAAATCAACTTGACCAACCATGAATAAAAAGAAAA
This sequence comes from Mandrillus leucophaeus, assembly GCF_000951045.1. Classification (NCBI taxonomy): domain Eukaryota; kingdom Metazoa; phylum Chordata; class Mammalia; order Primates; family Cercopithecidae; genus Mandrillus; species Mandrillus leucophaeus. The sequence continues at coordinate 43,307 of NW_012109430.1, read as the reverse complement.
TAAATTATTATAAGGCTACTGAGAGGCCTCCAGACCCCAAGTGCGGAAATAAAGGTTGACTTCATAAAGGATTTGGAAACCCCCAAAGCTTTTTATCTCAAATCTTTGACTTCCTTTTATCCTCATGTATTTTAATTTTAATTATCAGAAAATCAATATGCTGTGCTTCTTAGTTCAAATGATTAATATTGTTTTTCACTGGGTTATAAACTTACCTATTATAAACCTAAAGTCTAAAATTAATGTCTCTTAGTTCCAGTTACACATTCTTACGAGATAGAGAAGGTCCAGGTTAGATTAGGTGTTTATATTTTTTTCATTTGATTCTGCCCAGGGGACCAACCATGACTACACAAAGATTGGATAGGGGGAACATCAAACAGGAGCGCCTCTAGGCAGTTTCATCAAGAGGTGTCCATTACAAGGCATAAAAACCAAATAGCAATCAGGAACTGGCAAAACACAGACAAAAACAATGAATGAACAACAACTCCTTCCCCAAATAAAATTTTGCTCTATGACGATTACTATGAAATGAAAGAACAATAGGTATATTATTTCCACTGATTACAAAGTGCCAGATGATGAAGGTGTCTGGCCATTTAAATATGATTTTTTTAGGTATATTAATTTAGCTGTTATTAATATCATATTGCAAAGTACTGGAATTAATTGTATCTAACAATATCATATATAATAATTGATAAGAATGAAATCCCGATTCAGGTGAAATATGCATGATTTCTGTACAAAACACTACTGCAACCTTGTTGCTAATTCAGAGTTTGTTTATGTAATAACACATATGAAGTGCTTAAGTTATTAGAAATTAGATAAAATCATTTGAAGTTATGTTGTATGATATTTTTGCATTTATTTTATTAGGAATTGTTATAAATCTTTTTCTTCTAAAAATTTTAGATCTGAAAACCAATTTACAGCTAGCTGTAAATTAAGGCGAATCATAACTACACATTTAAAAAGTAAATTAAATGTAAAAATATGTATAAGACTTAATAGTTATTCTAGAATCAAAATGCCCCTGAGAAAATTTAGAAACCAATAGAATTCCAGTGATGAATATCCTAACACTAAGTTATTTATCTCTGCTTTACCAACGCTTAGCCTAGGACTAGTATACAGATGATACTGATAAAAATTTGTCAAACAAAAAATGAAGTCAAGAAATACAGTGATGGTGATGTCAGCAAGACGGTAGAATAGGAGGTTGCAGATCTTATACCTTCACAAAAATTCTGGCTTAACAATACATGGTCCAAAAGCCTTAAAGCCCTTAGGAGAACTCTAGAAACCAATTAAGAAGTCTCTGTACCCCCAGGTAAGCTCAAAGGTAAGAATAGGAATATGGAAAAGGAAAGAGGGTGCATTTCATTTTACCCATGGTAACCCTTCCCTCAAGTAAGTACAGCTCAGCACAATTGGAAGGAGACACCCAATTAACAGTTTCTTCCTTGGGAAGGAAGTAGAAGTAGACGTATGTCTAACATTCTAGTGTTTGGGGAACTGCCTGAGGAACCAGTTTCTGTCTCGTCTAATTGGGAATGCTAATGGGGAGTGCTAACTAGTTTCTGTCTTGTCTGATTGGGAGACCAAACCTAAGATGTGTGGAGGTCACTGAGAACAAGAGAGAGCTTGGTGTCTTGCCACAGTACCAGAGAAGCAGCAATACCACAAAGAGATGCCAAAGAGATGCCAACACAGCTTGGCACAATCAGAAGAGAATGTCCAGCTGTGGCTTCTCTCTTGGGATGGAAAGAGAAGAGTGAAATGTGTGTCCAACATTCTGTCTTTTCAGGGGTTGCCTGGTGGAGTGGTTCTGTTGGGGTACTGATGGGACTGAACTACTTTGTATGCCTCAGGGCCACTGACAAGAGGGGCTTGTTGCACCAGAGCACCTGCAATACTGCAGATATACACAAGAGGGAGCAAGAAATTACAAGTTCCTGATAAAACTAGAAACTACTCCCATTGGGAAATTATATGCATAATTCCCAGAAAAAGCTTGAGAGGCCCTCAGGCTCTCCAATCAAGATAATTGGTGAAGGGTTTTCCCTTCACCATGAAAACTGAGAGAGGTGGCTGTTTTTTCAAATGCACAAATTCCAGAAAATAATACCATGCACAAAGAAGTAGATAAAAACGACCCAATCAAAAGAACAAAATAAATCTCAAAAACCCACCTGAAAGAATAGATGATGTATCAATTACCTGACAAAGAATTCAAAATAATTGTTTTAAAGAAGCTGAATGAAGTATCAGAGGATACAGACAGAAAACTAAACAATCAGGAAAATGATACGTGAACAAAATTAGAACATTAACAAAAAAATAGAAACTAAAACACAGAACTAAGTTCTGTTTGTCAATGACATGATCTTATATGTAGAAAATCCTAAAAATTGCAGAAAACCCCAAACTGTTAGAACTAATAAACACATTTGTGAAATTATAGGGTACAAAACCAAAACACAAAAAATTAATTCTATTTTTATATAGTAACAATAATCTGCAAAATTAAAAAAAATTTCAACAGCATCTAAAAGAATAAAACACTTAGAGATAAACTTAACCAAAGAGGCAAAAAATTTGTACACTGAATACTAGAAAACAATGCTGAAAGAAATTTAAAAAGTCACACAAAAATGGGAAAAAAAGTTCATGTTCATAGAGTGAAAGACTTAATATTGTTGAAATATCCACACTCTCCAAAGTAATCTACATATTCAAAATAATCCTTATCAAAATTTCAATATTCATTTTTGTAGAAATAGAAAAAAAATACTACAATTAATATGAAATCCCAAAGAACCCTAAATAGCCACAACAATAAATAAAAGAAATAAAAACAAAGCTGGAAGCCTCACACTTTATAATACAAAACATATTAGAAAGACACAGTAATCAAAACAGTATGGTACATGCATAAAGAAAGACATATAGACCAATAGAACAAAACAAAGACCCCATAAATAAAGTTTTATATATATAGTCAAATAATCTTTGACAAAGCTTCTAAGAATACACAATAGGGAAAGGATAGTCTCTTCAACAAATGCTGTTGGGAAAATTGAATATTCATATGCAAAAGAATGAACTGGACCTTTACCCTACACAACACACAGCAATTAACTCAAAATGGATTAAAGATCTAAACATAATATCTGAAACTACAAAATTCCTAAAAGGATACACAGGGGAAAATCTTCATAATATCGAATTTAACAATGATTTCTTGGATGCGACACCAAAAGCATAGGCAAAAAAAGCACAAAATCGATAGATGAGACCAGGTCAAACTTAAAAACTTCCAGGCAAAAAGGGAAATAATCAACAGCATAAATAGTCAATGTAAGGAATGGGAGAAAATATTTGCAAACCATATGTCTGATATGGTATTAATAGCTAGAATATATAAACAACTTCTGTAACTGAACAATAAAATAACAAATACCCTAGTTAAAAAATAGCCAAAGGACTTGAATAGGCATTAAGAAGATAGGTAAATGGCCAACAAAAATATGTCAAGATCTTTAACATCCCTAATTATCAGGGATATGCAAATCAAACCCACAATGAGGTACCACTTCACACCTATTAGGAGGACCATTATAAAAAAAATAAACAAACAGAAGTATTGAATTAAGTTACCTACAGTAAAAAGTTATAATAAGCAGCAATCTTAATGAAACAAACATAACAATATGAGATTATGAAGCACAGCCTAGAAAAATGTCCACTCACTCTACTTCATGGCAGAATCGGTAACAAGTATGACAATGATGGGGAGAAATTGAAACCCTTGTACATTGTTGGTAAGAATGTAAAATGGTGCATTCATTTTACATTCTTAGAAACAGTATGGTGATTCTTGATAAAAATTAAAAATATAATTACCACATCATCTAGCAATCTCACTCTGTGTATATATAGTCAAAAGAATTGAAATTAGCAACTCAATTATACATTTGCATATATATGTCTGTATACATATATAATGGAGTATTATTCAGGCTTAAAAAATAAAAAAATTCTGTCACATGAATGACTCTTGAAGAAATTATGGTAGGTGGAATAAGTCAATCATAAAAAGATAAATACTGTATGTTTCACACATATGAAGTATCTAACATAGTCCAACTCTTAGCTAACATAGTTGAACTCTTAGAAACTGAGTAGAATGGTGGTTTTTAGTGGCTAGGTCGGGGGAAAAAGAGTTATTCAGTAGGCATTGAGTTTAAGTTTTGCAAGATGAAAATTTTCTAGGACTCCATTGACCAACAATGTACATATAGTGAACACTATTGTATTGTACATTTAAGAACGGTTAAGATGGCAAATTTTGTGTTATTTTTAAACCACAATTTAAAAAAACACCACAAAAGAGAAAAAAAAATATGACATATTTTGTCAACAAAATTATTAACTTAGAAGTTGCCAAAGAGCTTACAATTTCCTTTTAAGTTGTGAATGCATTAATAATGACATCTTTTGAAATATGGCTTTCTGAACTAGTCTTCGTATATACTTAATAGAATTTTGAGGAGGCAGGTACAAAGATGCTTATGGGATAAATGCGAGTTTGTAAATCTGTATGCATCAGCTGAAATTTGTTTTGTTGCTTCTTACTTTTTCACTTGAAGCTGGCACAACACATTTGCCTTAAGTCTGACTATGTGTTTGGAATGCTCTGACTTAAAATATGGACACGCAGGAAATGTACTCTAAGAGGCAATTTAGGGCCTTCCAATGCATGGGAGATCCTTCCATAGATCTGGATTTGTGATTTGTGAGGAGTGGCTTCATGGTATGTTCTAAAGTGAATAGCAGCAGCCTTTATTTATTTAAAGTTTGTCAGTGGTTTTCTTGAGCAATGCAGGCTGGCTATTTTTTTTTTCCCCTAGAATTGTTTCACATGTGTGAGCCAGAGAGAAAAATGTAACTGTTTTATTCTATTTATTTTTTTTTTAATGGTTGGAATTTCTTCGTAAATAGATGTTATTATGCTTTCTCTCTTTCATCACATGTAAAGAAAATAAATCAAATAAAAGATATCTCCAAATTCAGGAAGATTCAAGGGGCAAGTCCCCTTTGCCTTGAGCCATAAGTAAAACAATGCCATCTTTGTCTCTTGTCTTGTCTGTGATTTATTCTTTTCAGAAAAGGCAGAGTGCTGGAGTGAGTTAGAAGAGACAGAGAAAGGAGAAATGAAATGTGTGTAACTAAATTGCATTTGAGATGACACTGTTCTGGGCTACGACATTGTTTTGTTTAATCAAGCAATGCAATCTGTCAGAAAACAAGAGTTTTATTACCGATTCTGCCATGAAGTAGAGTGAGTGGACATTTTTCTAGGCTGTGCTTCATAATCTCATATTGTTATGTTTGTTTCATTAAGATTGCTGCTTATTGTAACTTTTTACTGTAGGTAACTTAATTCAAAGTATCTTATATAATTATTTTGCATATGTTATGGCCTCAGAAGAAAACTTTTTGTAAGTCTCCAAGGCTTAGAAACCTCTACTTATCTACTTTTATCACTTATTGGTAGCCCTGTGAGGACTAGGACTAAATCTACTTTGTTTACAGTTCTCTCTCCAGCACATGCTCTGTGCCTGGTATATAGCTTATAGTCAATATTTTTTTAAAAAAATTAATGAATAAATAATAGGTAAATCTAGAGAACGTTTCCCCTTTCTACTTTGGAATAGATTTGGAGATAGAAATATCCACCTGACAAATCCTATGGGAAGATGGTGCCCAAACAACAACTGAAATTTCAATACTTCGTATCAAAATGTTTTTGAGTGAGAGTGAATATCTTTATTGTCAGTAGGTTTTTTTTTTAACTTCTAAAATTAAGATATAGAAAATGTCAGCTTACACAATTGTTTAACATCTGAGGGTGACAATAGAGAATTAAATGAAGAGAAAACTAATTTTGGAATGCTTTGCAGAGAATGAATATTAGGAACTTATTACAGAATGAAAGTCATTAAGATCAGAGTACAAACTGAATGCGTGCTGCTGGCTGACAAAGGTAAAAGATCCGGTTCGCTGATGCTAGTTTCATCTGTAACAGCTCTGGTTCTTTGTTGCCATAAGAGCCACAAGGAGAGTGAATATAGATGATGTCAGTGTTTTGGATTTGTATTTTAATCCTCCAAATTGGCAAACTGGCAGTTCTGGAAGACTAGATATGGAATCTTTTTTAGTTTACGTAAATCCAATTTAAATTATGTATTGCCTTTATCAACCTTTAAAACAGAAAGCTGATTTCATCTTACAGGTTCAGCGTCACCTAAAAAGAAGATAGCACTCCTCAATCAATAAAGAAAATATTGGTCGTTCAACTAGAAGAATGCCATATATAAGATGCAAAAAATTCATAGAAACAAAATTTTTGCCCTGAAAAATTTCATAATCTAGTAATAAATAAAATGATTGTATGCATAGAAATATAACATCACAGTTGAAAGGTTAAGCACCAAACTAAGATAGTAGAGAGGCTGTAATTGACCTGAAATCCAAAGTCTAAGATCCAGGCCATCAGGAAAGGTCTTACAAAGAAGAAACTGGTGTATTTCATTAAACATGGATAATTTATGTGTTTAACTGGAGAAGGCTTTGTTTCAAAAGCTTGCTTATTTTCCCAGCCACACCTCTACCAGTAAATAAACCAAACCCCACCAAAATCATATTACATATATTGTCATGGGAGAGCCTTTAATATATATATTCATATATTTATGAAAGTATTTTATATTCATGATGCAGAAAATTTTTTAAAAGTTACCAAAAAATTGTATGTTGTTTGCTTTCTTGGCTAAAATTCTCGGTTTCTTTGTGGGAGGTAGACAGAGCCAAGTACAGTGCTGCATACTTCAACTTGTCTTCTGATCTCATATTGCATGCCACAAAATGAGATCTTTTACCTTGGGGTTGTTCACTAGAAATTTTATCATAATTATGCTAAAGAAGTCCCCGTTTCTGTGACACTGATTAGAAGCATATAGCTAACTTATTTTTACTGAGTTAAAATATTTTAAGGCATATAATTTAAGGTAGGAAAAGAACTTTACATAAAATATGCCCCAAAAAAGGGGAGGGAGAGCATTAAGACAAACACATAATGCATGCAGGGATTAAAACTTAGATGACAGATTCATAGGTGCAGCAAACCACCATGGCACATGTATGCCTATATAACAAACTTGCATGTTCTGCACATGTATCCAAGAAATTAAAGTAAAATTTAAAAAATGCCAGCCGGGCATGGTGGCTCACGCCTGTAATCCCAGCACTTTGGGAGGCCAAGGCAGGCGGATCACTTGAGGTCAGGAGTTCAAGACCAGATTAGCCAATGTGGTGAAACTCTGTCTCTATTAAAGATACAAAAATTAGCTAGGTGCAGTGGTGGGCGCCTGCAATCCAAGCTACTCGGGAGGCTGAGGCGGGAGAATCGCTTAAACTCAGCAGGCGGAGGTTGCGGTGAGCTGAGATCATGCCACTGCACTCCAGCCTGGGTGACACAGCAAGACTCTGTCTTAAAAAATAAATAAATAAAAAAAAATAAAAATAAGCTAAGCTGCAAAATAGAAAAAGCAAACAGTCCAAGATATTACTGAACTCTAATTGTAATATTTTACTTTTTGGAGAGTGGCAACATGCTTTATTCAGTAGTAAATTCATGTTAATGATTTGTTTATTAAAGAACAGTTATAGAAAGTCAGCTAGGATAACATGAGTTAATAAATACATATCAACATCCACTATTCTAAAGCCTAGCTTTGTCATGAGAAGGAATTAGGACCTTTATGTTGAGCTCTTATAACTAAGCAATTTAGAGGTACAGTACAGTACAGTACAGTACAATCCAAGGATAGAAAACAAACAGAATCCTCTATATAGGGGTCACGTAGGTATCAAAACTGCAGAGAGCAGAGCAATCAGCAGCTCAAGACGTCAGGGTTAGAAGGGGACAGGGAAACCATAGGTCAAAGTTACACAGTGGAGGAGGAAATTGGGGCCTATGAGAAAGATTTTACCACCTGATGGTATCTTCTGGTTTCTTTTTTTTAAGTCTAGTTGTGTCAAAGGTGACCCAGAATTTACAGGCATCTTTCAGGGGCATGTTTTAAGCTTTGTTAATATTTAAAACACGAATTTCAAGGAACTAAGTAGAATGAATCCTTAGTGTTTAGCTTATTATTATTTATGGTATGAAAAATAAGTGACAAAGAAAGACAGGCCTATGCCAGCCGATATAAGTACTTTTGTGAAGATTAGAGGAAAGTGCACCTTCCATCATGTGTGTTGAGTAGGCTGTATTAGGCTTCTCCAGAGCACCAGAAGCAACAGGATGTGTATATGCATGTGGAGAGAGAGAGAGAGAGAGAGAGAGAAAGAGATTTTCTTTAAGAAAATGGCTCACACAGTTATAGAGGACTTGTGGGTCTGAAGTCTACTGTAGCGGGTTTGTGGGCTGGATACTGAGGGAAAAAATTGCAGTATGCTGGTAGAGGTGAAGCCTACGAGTAGCATTTCTTCTTTCTTGGGGAAGGTCAAACTTTATTCCAGTAAGCCTTCAACATTGAACAAGACCCACCCACATTATTGAGGATAATTTGCTTTTCTCAGAGTTTATCAATTTAAATGTTAATCTCATAAAAACCAAACCAAACAAAAACAAAAACAATAAAACAAGAACAAGTTCAGAGAAACACACAGAATAACGTATGACAAAATATCTGGGCATTATGGCTTAGCCAAGTTGACATAAAATTAACTATCACATTGAGCATGTGCTGGATTTCAACTCATCTTCAACTGTTTAGTCATATACCAATGTGTAGAGCCAAACTGCACAACTACTCACATTGAGCTTGTTTTTGGTAGCCTGTGTCAGTCCATATGCTAGTACCTGTGGGGACCACAGTTCAAATCATTTTGTAACGAGTAGACTCATCAGTGGCCAGGAGGCTCTGCAACTGACCCTGACTGGTTGCCCCTTCCAAAGAGGAGAATCTGCACTTTGATAAGTGAGGCTTCTGTTTGCACCGGCAAACAGAACAGACTGTAGTTTTTCACAAGTGTGCTTATAATTTTGGGTTTTCATTCTGGCTCTTTCACTAACTTACTATGGGATGTTGGGTAAATCACTTTACTTTTCTGGACCTGGGTTCTTCTACTTGTAAAACCACATGCTTGTAATATGAAAAGTTCCTTTCTGACATGATGCATCAAACACGTAGGCCTTGACATAATGATTTTTGTCCTTAACTGATATGGGCAATAACTAGGGAATTATTCTTTTACTGATATTTGATATTACAAAAACCTTATTTTCTAACTTTGCTTGTAAACCATCAAATGCTTTTTTTCATTAAAAGGAGAACTTATGTCATGTGACTATCAGCAATTGATGTGAAAAACTCGGGAGAACTATTTATCTTCAGATGAAGAAGCAATTATTATCAAATGTCAAAAACCATTGAATGAGGTCTGTCTTCTACCTATGACAGAAAGTGTTTTACATGCCTCCTTCCCAAGGCATGTAACTTAGATTAGTATCAAGTAAGTTTTAAGATTTAGTTCTTGAAATTCAAAGGCGCTGTAGAATAATACTTTGAATTTTTAATATACTATCAATTTGAAGTTACTAGAGTACGTAAGTTGCAATCAGGAAGAAATGGGATCTTTCTTGCATACTGAGATTCTCCTTGGTTCATGGATAATTCTTGATGGGTCTTATTACCTGTCTTTTTCTAGTTGCTTAAAATACTTAACAGAAAATAATTATTCATCTCCTGACGTTCAAGTTAGATACACAAAACACGTGTATCCCTTTAGGCAACCTCACTTCACCAGAATGTTATAACATGCAATGTACAATGTGAATAATTGTGTGGAAGATATTTGGAGCTATAATGCTTTCTCAAGCATTTCAAAGAATTTTATAAGTTTTTCATGGAATTACAAAAAGATTCGACCTGAAATGAGTTCATAAGATAAAGCTTTTAAGAAGATATGTCTTTTTACAAAAGCATAGAAATGTTAACACTCATTATTTCACCTTTTAACACTGGACTTCAAGAGCGATGTGCTGATTTTCATAGTCTTGCCACTGTTTAGAACATTTTTGGAAGGCCATTCACGGAACTGTCTTTAAAGCTAGTTTATGAACCACACAAAGAAATTAGTTTTATTACTTTATTGTCACACCTTATGCATTTCCATTCTTAACGTTGATCGCAGTTGGGGATCTTCCCCATCTCAAACAGAGTATGCATTTTCCCCACTTAATACTGTTGTTGCAAATACATATCCCAGAGAATGAATGTTTGCTGTAGATATATTCACAAATAAAATACGTAGATAAAATATGGTACAGTGTCAAATGTAAAATATAGTACATTACCTGTGAAGTAGTCTATTATATAAAATAGCTTCTCTAATTTAGGTGGACAGAAAATGTATTTTTTCTGTTTAAAACCCACTGAAGAATTTGTTTGTTGACATGATTTTAACCTGTTGACTTTGGTGTCTGTTCTTGAGAAAATCTAATAATTGTCTCTAAAATATGCACCCACCAAAAAGATGCAAAACTTATTGTTTTGAATTATTGAAAAAAATATATTCATTGAAAACATAGAAAAGTGTTGCTTTGATTATAAATATTGTTGTCAAAATGTAGAAATAAAATAGTTCAATTATGTGATTGAGGAAATAGGAATATATGTTCAAAGATGTGAGATAATCCACAGAAATGAAGGCTTTATTATACCAATTTTTATTTTTCTAGTCTTTTATTCAAAAATTTCTTAGTGATTTTACAAAGAGCAAAAGTTATCAGGAGAGAGAAATGCCAACTGTTTTAGTTTATACATATTTAGGCTGTGTATTTCCCTGTCTTTGGTTCATTGAGGCAACATCACAGCATGGCCTTTGGATAAAACAAACAAAAGATAACAGAATACACCAAACTCCAGTAGGTCAATTAAAAAAACTTATTAAGAAGCAATTAAAACTCAGTAGTTTTTTTCTTTGTGGATGTTTGTATACAGTAGTCAGTAGAGAGTTTAGCATGTTGGGCCTATTCTTTCCCTGGGTGTCATTTATTGGAAATGCCTGGGGAAACTTGGAGAAGAATGAGAAACAACCAAATAAACTGATGTCAATTTTACCTGTGTTGTACATTAAATTTATGAGTTTTCTCATTCAAATGAGTCCTAATTCTGTACTCTTTAAAAAAAAAAGCTATTGATACCGATGCACCAAACTATAAAGCAATAGCTCTGAAAATGATATATTAAAGGCAGAACTCATTGTAGAAGTTAACAAAGGCAAAAGCCTTATTAATAGTAGGCTAATCCTATGGTGAGCCTGAGTGGGTAAACTGCTGTCTAGAAGTAGACTGTTCACTCATGTGAAGTAAATTAACACTTCCTTGGCACCAGGGTACTATTAGGTGCATTGAAACAACTTATTTACTATGGGCATCCTGGTGCCCTTGCATATCCCACATCACTATAAGATCAGGCATAATAAAATCATATGGTGCCAAGAAGCCAGACCTTACCAATTTTAGCCCATAGCCCAGAGAAGTGACAGAAATTTATGGTAGTTAAATCAGCCGGGGCACTCTTCTCGCTATAGCAGAAATTTTATTCTTAGTATCTGTAAAGCAGAGAAATTAAAGCAAGCTAATTGTCCCTGATGACAAATCACCTAAGCCTTTCTTTTACGTACTATGTGATTTTGCAGGCTCACTTCTTGCTCACTGTGGGGAAAAAGAAAAACAAACCAAATATTTCTTTTATTCCTTGAAGTAAAGAACCAGAGAGACAGTTGACACCTAATAAAGGCAACCCTTACCCATTTTGTTTCTCATAATTGGCTATCTAAAAAAGAAAAAAAAAATCATTCATAGCCAGATTAATAGCAAGGCGAAAAAGGAATAAGTAAGCTTCATAAAAATAGAAGATCATAGTCTTAATAAATCATGCTCCCACTGCCCACCTACAAATTAGGCAATACATGTTCTGTCTAACAAAGCTGATGATATTGAAAAACAAATTAATTAGAATAGAGATACATGCATTCTTATTATTTATTTTTCTTGTCACACGTTAAGACTCATTAGAGATATATGCATTTTAATGTAACAAGCGTAATGTAGAAATAGGTTAAATTAGTTATGAAAGAAATACATGCTTTAATTGATAATTTTGATAGTTGGATAGTATTGATGTCTTTTGTGATTTTTATTCTTTTTAAAACTAGGGCTTAACACGTACTCAGCTGTGAACAAAGCTCAGAGTGAATGAAGGTCCATTCGTAGTTCTTCTTATAATTTGAGTTTTAGGATATATTAGAAAGAAACACACAAACACAAAATTTTACCCAACAAATAGGCTGCCCAACAAAATAAGAATACTCTGTTGAATCTGGGAAGATTATAGTAGTAATTTTGTTTTCTAATCGGAAAACCTTTGTTCATCTAATTTCATGATTTTATACATGAATTTTTATAAACATGGAGGTTATATTTCCAACCAAAGTAGTATCAAATTTGTCTCATTTTTAAATGATTCCTTTTTGAACATGGAAAACTTAATCATTTATTCTGTTCATCCTTGAAAGATAGTTGAAGCCAAAATGCTACAAAATTATGTTGGCTGAAATACAAAATGAACACGTTGGGTTCTTTAAAGCTGGGACATGTTAGAAGTAATCATCTTGATTTTCTGCTAAGCACTAGTCATGCTAATTTCTGCCATTAACAAATTTGATTAAATTCAAAGAGGGTAAACATTTTTTTTCTAACTTGAAACATTCTAATGTTTAGAAACAGAAAATTTGTCAACCAGAAACAGGTTTTCCTAATATGAAATTAAAACTATATATTTTTAAAAACCCAAAATAAAACAAAACATATTTCCTCGTATTTCTTTTTACTTCCAAGCAAAGAGTTTGACGCTGATTATGTACTTTCTACTTCCTTTTTTTTTTTAATTGTTCAGATACAATGCCTAGTCTCCTTATTCCCAGGGATGATTTCATCTCTCCCATCCAAATCATTTTAGAATCTAACATCTGTGCCAAAACATCTGATATGAAAGTTGAAAATGAATTAGTTTGCATGATTGTTAAATCTGAATAAATTCACCCAATATTTCGTTTTAATTTTGAAAATTAAATTGATGTTACTTTTGCAACTTTTCAATCTGACATTTTTCCTGTTTTTTACCCTCAAAACCAAAAATAGGCATTACTCAATTCATGTTCATTTAAAAACAATATGTTGAAGACATGTGCCTGGAATGTCCCAACATGGGCTGATATTTGCTGTAAAAGCCTCACTGAGGTGTTCTTGGAGGCTAGATGTGGAAGATAGAGTTTCTGGAACTAAATTATTTGAGCCTCTCTGAGCTTTGCTATCAACCTTATAGTAGACATAGAGAAGAAATCCACCAATTAAATGTTCTCAGGTGATACCAGTACACAATTGAATTTAGCTTTTTACATCTACCAGTGATATTATAATAAACATAGACCTCCCTTGTTGACATTTATCAAAATGTAGAAGACCATTGGGATTACAGCTGGGTAAAAGATAACAAAACTTATATTTAAAAATCTATCTTGGAAAAGTAATATTGAGGTAACTTAGCAGTTAAGGTATTAAAATAGTAGCTTATTATTTTAGACTCAACACCAAAAACAGACACCATTGTCTCATAAAATAAACATGCAGTGAAAGGGTAACACACACATTAGCTGCAAACTGAGTCTGTAGCCAATACAGTATGATGAGAAGGAATACTCAGTATGGTGTGATGTGCAATTGCTGCCATTAGCCATATGGTGCAGTGTGAAAAGGGCCTCTGTGACTGAGTAACAGTTGTATCTTATATGGTTTATTAAATAATTATGCAATAGCAAGTAACACTTCTATAATTATTGACTGTTTTTAAATATTTTTGTTAATCTAGCTGCATTTACCAGGTTGAAGGATGCATGTTCCATCAGGTCTCCATGCTTCCTATCTGCTTAGTGTATAGAATAGAAATTGGCTGCCATATTGAAGATTTAGGGCACATTTCTTATATCAGACTGTGTATCATCAAGGTATGCCACAGGGCATTTAGAAAAATAGGGGCACATTCCTTTTAGAGATGCTTTCCACCTGCCACCTGTCAGTACAGACACTGCATGTGGGATAGAGAATGTGCTACTTTTATATAATTTTCACAGAATGAGACAGAGACATATTAAGACATTCAAATGAAAAGCAAAACAAAACAAAAACAACAACAACAAAACACACACACACATAATAAAATATCCAGAAATTTTTTTCATGATTCTGTGTAGGATCCTATTTGGATACTTAAAAGACAATCACGGACATTACCCTGACACATTTCTATTTATAGTAATTTTTTCCTCTAAGGACATTTTTACTTCATCTAGTTGTTTAACTCCAACCTATTTGGCTCTTTCAGTTAATTAACACTTTATTAATCAGTCAGACTACTCTGGCCTACATTAAGTAGTTGCTTAGATATAGTATGCTGGTTCTGCAATGTGGGATTATCAGAGGACAGGCAGCAATATCATGGTTAATGCAGTGAAATGGCTGTGATTGTAATATGCCTGTCATGGGACTGCAGGGCAGCTGCATCTGCCACTGAGAGATAGGTTGTGGCTCAATGAAATACACTGGAGCAGCAGCACACTCGTGCTTGCATAAGCTCACTCTCTTGGCTGGTGGAGTTATGCTATCTTTAAAAAACGGATTGTATGCTTTCATGCATGATTATTTTGAAGACAGATAGAGTTTTGAAAAATTTAATTTAGAGATTGTAAATGATCATTGGGTGAAACACTGAGAAGTAAAGCTAATCCAGGTACAATATTGACATTGCAATAATAACCATGGGTCTTATTGCCAAGTTACACCAACCTTTCTCTGCCTCTGTACTTAAAGTCTGAGTAGCATTATTATATTTTGAATACTTTTTATAAAAATGAATTTTATTATTATTTTTGATATGCAATTATTCAAATATGCCCTCTTATACTAAAGCCTTTTTAATTGCATTCAACAAGAAAAAATAAAAGAAAATAAGGAGTAGTCACCGGGGCTGTTTGTCAGTGTCTTGTAAGACAGAGAATAACATTTCCTCGAACCCTTCGTTTTCATCATGACTGTGAGATTGCTTTATCTAGTGAAAGTGGAAGCAGACATCTTTAATAACCAATGTGTTGTTCATCATGGTGTCTTCCCACTGACGCAGCGGCCAGGGACATTGCAGATGGAAAGACTCCTTCAGAGAACCTCTACAGAGCATCCTAGCCCTGAAATGACATGGATGTGCCACCCAAGTAATAAATAACGAAAACAACACAGTATTTCTCAGATATTACTACTAGGATAAGGTTAACTATAGAATTAATATTTAAAGTCTTTTTAAATAAATGATATTAAGTAAACCAGAGTATTTAGAGCCTCCTTCCCTGTTTGTGAGGCTGATATGCCATAATTATTTACTAGTGACCCCCTACCCCCACCCCCCAGCTCACTGGGAGCCTAGGTGTGACTGGGACAGTTGTAATCTTCTCCTTCCTCATTTCTGATTTGGAGCAGCATGGTTGGTACATCCAAGTAAGTCACACAAATATTATCATTTTCATATGGTAGAATAAAGTTTCACAACTACTAGTGCACGCGATACTTGGTGTGGTAAATATCATGCAGATGGCATGTATAAAGAACAAAAATTTTTGAAATATTGATAAAATGAAACATTTAAGGATAAATTAAGGTAATATTTTGCCCTTGCTATTTGAAAATTGGTTAAGTTTTCCAGATAATTGCATTTCTCCCTTTAATTGGCCTGTGTACACATTTGCTAATCCATCTATTCATCCAGACAGCCAGATAATCAAAAGTTTTTCAATGTCTACTATATATTACAGGAACTGTTCAAAATGGTAAACATAGAAAAGATGGACAATTTATTGTCTTATTATTCCTCAAATAATTAGCATTTCCAGGGGAAAGGAAGAAAATTAATTATAATCAAATATAATAAGTGATATACCAGTAAATACTATGTTCTAGGCATTGTCCTGGGTATTTAATTTTATTTAGTCTTTATAGACACTCAATGAGATAGTTATTACCTTCACTATATATATAGATAAAGATACCAATTCTCAAAGAACTTAAATGATTTGTTAAAAGTCTTATTATTAGAAAGTATTAAGAAAGGATTTGAATCCAGTAGTGCAGAGAAAAACAAATGATCTGTGTATAAAGACAATCTTTGTTTACATCATTGTCAAAGGTTTCGTGCCAAGATGCTGTGTCTTTTGCATGCCATCACATCATAAGAACAATGTTGGTCTTCAATACATTATTAAGATTGACCACATTTGAGATCACATTCAGATCCTCCCCACCAATAATATTTTTTCCCCAGTGGCTACATATATATACGTTTCAACACACATAAAATATTTGGAAAGAAAAATCCTATTCTGATGCAATTGTTTTTCTCTTTAATGGAATGGGGTTGAGTTGAATGAAGGAGAGTAAAATTTGAGTTTGCAAAGGAATTTTAGCTCTATATGAAATATATTGTTTTTCAAGAAAAATATATTCAGATATTTAATATGTAATTAAAGTTTATTTTAAAAAGTAACTGTCACTTTTCTAGACATCTTATTTCAGTGTGAAGCTTGACGCTATACTTTTTCAGATATTTTGTCTCAGAAAATCCTTGATGCTAAGCATGTTTAGTAAGAGCTTTCTGTTTTGGTGTATTTTGAGGATTTGTTTCAAGATTTAGAGCTCCCTTTAGCAGTTATTGTAGCACTGACTTGGTACTGGTGTATTCTCTCAGCATTTGTTTGTCTGAAAAAACCTGTACCTTTCCTTCGTTTATGAAGCTTAGTTTTGCTGGATACAAAATTCTTTTCTGGTAATTGTTTTGTTCAAGGAGGCTGGAGTTAGGACCTCAATCCCTTCTAACTTGTAGGGTTTCTGCTGAGAAATCTGCTGTTAATCTGATAGGTTTTCCTTTATAAGTTACCTCCTGCTTTTGCCTCACAGTTCTTTCCTTCATCTTGACTTTAGATAACCTGATGACTATGTGCCTAGGTGATGATCTTTTTGCAATGAATTCTCTGGGTGTTTTTTGAGCTTCTTGTATTTGGATGTCTAGATCTCTAGCAAGGCAGGGGAAGTTTTCCTTAATTATTCCCCCAAATATGTTTTCAAAACTTTTAGATTTCTTCCTTAGGAATGCCAGTTATTCTTAGGTTTGGTGATTTAACATAATCCCAAAATTCTTGGACGCTTTGTTCCTTCTTTTTTTTTTTTTCTTTTTTTTAGCTGGAGTCTTGCTCTGTCGCCCAGGCTGGGGTACCGTGGTATGATCTCCACTCACCGCAAGCTCCGCTTCCCGGGTTCACACCATTCTCCTGCATCAGTCTCCCAAGTAGCTGAGACTACAAGCTCCCGCCACCAGGCCTGGCTAATTTTTTGTATGTTAGTAGAGACGGGGTTTCACCGTGTTAGCCGGGATGGTCTCGATCTCCTGACCTGATGATCCACCCGCCTCGGCCTCCCAAAGTGCTGGGATTACAGGCGTGAGCCACCGCGCCTGGCTGAGCTAGTGTGATTTTTTTTTTTTTTTTTTTTGAGGGTGTTAAAGAACCTCGTTTTGTCATATTACCAGAATTTTGTTTTTTTCTGGTTCCTTCTCATTCAGATAGGCTATGTCAAAGGGAAGATCTGGGGATCAAAGGTTGATGTTCGGATTCTTTCATCCCATGGGGTGTTCCCTTGATGTAGTACTCTCCCCCTTTTCCCAGGGACGTGGCTTCCAGAAAGCCGAACTCTAGTGATTGTTATTTCTCTTCTGGATGTAGCCACCCAGTGGAGCTACCGTTTTCCCGGGTGGCATTGGTGGGTGTCTGCACAGAGTCCAGTGATGTGAACTGTTTTCTGGTCCGTCAGCTGTGTAATAGCAGCACAGTATTTGGGCTGTCTCCTGGGTCCTGCAGGAGCGATCTGCCTCCTTCAAAGGGTCTGTGGATTCTTACTGCTTTCCTGGTATGTTCCTGCAGTAGTTCTGGAAGTTAACCTGGTCATGCCTGATCTCAGGAAGGAGGTCTCCTCAGCTCAAAGGCAGGACCCAGCTCCATTAAAGCTCTCAGACAGGGGTCACCTCTACCGCCTGAAATGATAGCCAGGAGGGCATCCATAAGCCACCACCACAACCACCCCTCAATACCACGGAATACTATTCAGCCATAAAAAGGAACAAAATAATGGCATTTGAAGCAACCTGATGGAGTTGGAGACCTTTATTCTATGTGAAGTAACTCAAGAATGGAAAACCAAACATTGTTATGTTTTCGTTCGTAAGTGGGAGTTAAGCTATGACGATGCAAAGGCATAAGAATGATACAATGGACTTTGGAGACTTGGGTGAAAGGATGAGAATAGGGTGAAAGATGAAAGACTACAAATTGGATACAGTGATTACTGCTCGAGTGATGGGTGCACCAAAATTTCACAAATCACCATTACAGAACTTACCTATGTAATCAAACACTACTTGCTCACCAAAAACCGACGGAAATAAAAAATAATAAAAAATTTAAAACATCCATTGAGCATGTGAAATAAAAGAGCTTTCTGACTTGAGTTATCGATAAACATGGTGGCCCTTTATTTCTTCATTTGTAAAAAAAAGGCAAGGGATGCACGAGGTTATGTACAAGTTTTTCGTGGCTCTAACATCATATGATTTCTTTTACCTTTTGGAACTAGTGCGGCTGCTAGTAGAAACGTGATTCTCATCTTGTTTTAGGGGTATGTATATTGGAAACTAAATTACTGTGAGGTTAAGTTCAAGATCACATTGCCAGGGACAAAAATCACAAGCAGAACTCTGTTTTGAGTCCCTCTTTCAAAGGGTTCTTTTGTAATGCTTTGGGCAATTTGTCATTTGTTGATCAAAATACTTTGAAGAAACTTGAGTCTGTTTCTCAGTGTATGATATATTGTTTCAAATGATTTGAATTTACTGGCATCTGAAATAAGATATAGCACTAAATATTTGTATTTGTTATCAGATTATATGCAGCGCTTGATGCCATACTTTTTTCTCAGTCTGGTATTTCCATTTGTGTGTGTGTGTGTGTGAATGTGGTAAATGACATAAAAATACTCACAGTTGTCTGTGATTTCGTCTTTCCAATTCTAAAGAATAGGAACATCTTAAAACAATATGGGAACACAGTTAATCATGCATTTCTCACTTTGGTGAATAAATAACAATGAAGGTAAGGGGCAAGAATAGAACCAGAGGGTTTATGAGAAATTCTGAAGGTAATAAATTAAAATTGTATACATAACATTTCTATTCTTACATCACTTAAGAGTAGTTCTAGAAATTAGCACCCAAGAATGATATTTGGTGTGGCACACAGGGAAAGTGTCTTTATTGCACAAATATATGCTTAGGTAGTATGAAATATAGAAATAAGAAAAATTTAATTGATAAAAGAGGCAGAAGTTCATGACAAAGTTACATAAAGCTTCTCATGATAGCAAACATTTACATTCTAAGCCTTTCTCCTCCATTATAAACAACCTGATTTTCATCGTTGAAAGCAGCTGGCAGACTGCTGAACCAGTTATTTTATTTTATCAGGCATTGCTAGCAGAGATACCACTTTCATTTTTGCCAGCATTTGTAGTGTAAATGAGAAGCAACCTATCGTAAAATAACACTAAGAAGATCAAAGGAAGCAATCCCAACTACCAAGCTAAAATCATTCTGGGAATTTTTTTTTTTTGATTATGGTTAATAATGTAATCAAGCCAGAAACCTGCCTAGAAGTTGGAGCTATAGCAGAATTACTGTTAATATAACACGGTTCCTAATCGGAAGTAATATGGAAAGAAAGTTATGGAACATATGAAAACAAGGGACTAATAAAATATTTATAAAGAGTGATATAGTTTTGATTAGAGTAGTATGTATATTTTCTCAGAAAGACAAACCACTGTTGCGAATGAAGATTTAGCATTAACACAGGAAGGGGAAAGCATAAAAGGAAGAAAACCAAAGGGATCATTTTTAAAAAACATCTTTGATTTCATCCTTTCAAGACCAGTTACTTTTCTATCCCTTGTGGGAAGAAAAAAAAACTTTCTTCTTAGTAGCAAAATCATTCTAAGACTTTTCTTATTCATTTTATATTTAGCAGATTACAGCTTTAGTCATCAGTAGGAAAGAGCCTCACAAACTGACAGAACTAAAATCATGTCCTTTGATTGTAATTGACAGGGAAAGCATTTAAGGTAAAGAAAAAAATATTTTATTCATCTTTGATTACACTGTGATGTGATTTGGTGACATAATACAGCTGGGAACTGAGGCAAGAAAGGCAATAATTCCTACTTGAGGGTTTGACATGATGTAGCCCTTTAGTCGTCTTCATACCAATGCCTCCAGCTACAATAGTCTCCTTGATGGGGGCTAGACAAATAGATATACAGAGTGTTAGAATTTAAAAGGCAAATAGCTCTAAAATAACATTTGTGAAGGCAGTGTATTTCAGCATTAAATGCTTGACAACTACACATTTGACTGGACCTAAAATTAAATCTATTCAATTTAAAATTTTACTAAATACCCTCATTTAAGCAACACTTTCTTAAAATAATGTAAAATAAATGGTTTATGTACAATAGCTCTTTAAAGAGATACATGCATTTTCATTTTTTTCATATCAGTTACTATGAGTGTATACTTCAACCCATTCGATTGCATTGGAGTTTTAATTTTATACATTATTTGATAGTTCTCTTCATTCCCTACTCTGACTTAATTACTTTTCAGGTAGAATGTTTCCATCTATGTTTTGAATATTTAATTAAAGACGTACTTGAAAATATAACTATAAATATTGTCAGGCTGTTAATAAAATAATACATACACAGCATCACATTCGTTTCTCTGCCAAATATTTATTTCACTAAGTAAATTTATATTCTAGGATTTGAATAAGGACCTTGATATTCTATTCTTATCTTCAGTGCCATAATGAAAATTACTTCTATGTTCTTTTACAAGTAGCTTATGAATACTCAGATTTTAAAAGACGTAAGTATAAACTAAGGAAGAATGTGTATTTTGTGAAAAAATAGAAATATATTAGAAAATACATAAAAGCAACCTATAATATAGAATTAATTTGCTAAATTTCCTTTTCAGAGATTTAAAGAGTTTATATCTAGAGTCGCCTAAGATCTGTAAGACTACTAGAGGAGAAAACATATAGCTTAGCAATATTTTTTAGTGATTAGGAAAGATCCTGAATGTCACCACGACCCAAATGTGTGCGTGTGTAGAGTTAAATGAATATCCACCTGAGAATGACTTGTGAAGGAGTTACATTTTCCAAAGGAAGATTGTGAGTTGTCAGTGCATGATGATATTTATATATGTAAATCAAGTATTCAAATCTGCAAGTTGATTGTGTCTAGAAATGTCAGACTAATTATAAACTCTTATGATGTATTTACCTGAATGCCCCCAAAGCTGCTTAAAACTAAAATGTGCAATTTAACGAAGGTTGTTTTAGTTATCACAAATGGACTCTATTAATCATGCCTTTGAGAGTAATGTAAATATCATCTCCATGAATACAGGTACAAGCCAAAAAGCTGTTCAACCTCCCACAAAAAAATATGTCCAGTGTTCTTCCA
The DNA here is from genome assembly GCF_000951045.1 of Mandrillus leucophaeus. NCBI lineage: Eukaryota > Metazoa > Chordata > Mammalia > Primates > Cercopithecidae > Mandrillus > Mandrillus leucophaeus. The sequence goes on along the minus strand of NW_012109430.1, from coordinate 21,487 downwards.
GTTTAGCTCAGAGATTTGAATTACCTTGTTGTCAGTGAGTGTAAGTTAATATACTTTATCAGAAGAATAATTTAAATTCTTATCTGAAGGGACCTACCTGTACAAAAAAGTTCCAAGATGAATAATAATTATAGACATCACTACACATAGTATTCCTCCCATGGAGATCAACTTATATTTCATTCTGTGACAATGTTTTTTTTTAGCCAGATAAATAACATTGAGTCCATTTTTTTAAAGGTGTGGTTTACACAAATATCTTTTTTCTGTCTCTGCTTGGGTGTAGATATTTTTACTACTGGAACTCTATGGACATAGTAGACATATATGTTCAGCATTACACTAGATAGATGGTTTTTATACTTCTGCATAAAGGGGAAACAGTAGTCTTTTAATTAATGCTCACTTGCATATATACATATATATATATACACCTCGTGTGTATTTGTGTTTCTGAACATTTTGAAAGCAACAGGAGAAACAGTGAATTATTTGTTGAAACCCCAACATTCCATTTTGGCTTTAACCAACTTTGTTTTTCATTGAGAGTAAAAGATTCTGATAAACTATTTGAAATTTCATTTTTCTTTTTTAAATTCCCCTGGGTGTACAGTTTTTCACCCAACTTGGTTAATACCACATATCATTTGATTACAGGACAATTCAATAACAAACCCTTGCAGAGCTTTTTGCAGATAGTATTTGGGGACTTGTGCAAAGTACCTATTTCAAATTTTTACTCCCATTCATTGTCCACAAAGCAGTTGTATATCATGGCAAAACTATTTTGGGAAAACCAAGGAGGCTTAGCTTGCAGAACTATTTTCATTGTTTAGAGGCATCTTTCAAAAAATATTCATCTGCATTTCTCAGCTCCTCTCATGTACAAGTAGAGTTTTTAATAGAAACATTTTATTCAGTATTGCCATTCACACATAGTAAAGTAGCCTAGTCCAATTATAGAAAAATATTAAACATTATTGAGTTACTTGCAAAATTTCTCCTCTTTTCTTAATATATCTTTAATTATTATGGATAAAATAATGTGGAAATGAAGAAGAAATTCATCATATCTGTAATGGTCAGTCATCAAACATTTACACAAATATTTAAAGAAGAAGAATATAATCCTAATGCTTTCATAATCTTCACTTTGCTTGTTCACAGATGGACATGTTTTGTCTAGGAATTTCTCTACAAGATAGAACTCACACTCTTAAATAATAATACAAATTATTATATATGGCAGATCCAGTTATATAAGGAAATTAACTTACTTAGATTACTTAAATTTTTTCAAAAGTTTTATACTCATAGAAATTTAAAAGATATATTGCTTTGTAAGTATTGAAAATTGAAGTTCAATATTTGTTCTTGAAATATTTATAATTAAAAAAAGAAATAAACTCCTAATTATAAATTAAAATATTTTGTTGTTATTCATATTTGTAAACTAAAATCAGTTGAATAAAGATATTTATCATAAGATTTTTATTTTAAATATCTGAATTGGAAATAGGAGAGAAAATAACCTTAAAAGTAGTTATTTAAATTTTGTATATTTGATTTCTTAAGCTAAGTCCACATATGCTCAAATGGTACGATTCTCAGAATAGCCAGGCCCTAGTTAGTATAGAGACATTATCTGTTTCACTATTTTGTTCTATTTACTTTTATGCAATTTCACGTAGACTTTGCCAGGGAGTTAATACAATAACTAAACTATTTGAAAATTTAAATTCTCACAATGAAGGCTAGACTATATATTTAAGCAAATTAAAATATATTATAATAATGTTCTCAATAGTTTGCCACCCTAAATAATGACTTTAAAAATATTAGATATTCTGGCCAGGCTCACACCTATAATCCTAGCACTTTTGGGAGGCTAAGTCAGGAGGATCACTCGAGCTCAGGAGTTTGAAAACAGCCTGGGCAACATAGCCAGACCTGATCTCTAGAGAAATGTCTCCAGGTCATTTCAGAGAGCTTCCAGGCAGCCCCTCCCATCACAGACCTGGAGGCCTAAGAGGGAAAAATTGGTGCCCCGTGTCCCAGCCACTACATCTGTGTGTGTGTGTGTGTGTGTGTGTGTATTTTGTTCTTATGATCAAATTTCAGAAAAAATAATTTGGAGAATAAAAATATGTTGAACTAATGCAAAAGTATAATCTGAAATACTTTGCAATATTTGCAACAGTTGTGTTATGATTTTAAATATAGCATAATATTTGAAAATCAGATGTGCATAAGAAACAACCTACTTATTTATGTTCTTCTTCTTGGATTTTTTTTTTTTTTTTTTTTTTAAGATAGTGTCTCCCTTTGTTACCCAGGCTGGAATGCAGCGGAGTGATCATTGCTCATCGTAACCGCTAACTCCTGGGCTCAAGCAATCTTCCCACTTCCGCCTTCTGAGTAGCTAGGGCTACAGGCATGTGCCACCATGCCAGGCTAATTTATTTTTTTCTGGTAGAGATGGGGTCTTGCTATGTTGTCCATGTTGATCTTTTATTGCCGGCCTCAAGTCACCCTTAGCTCCCAAGGTGCTGGGACTATAGGTGTGAGCCACCACACCTGGCTTATTCTTAATTCTTGGCCTGTTAGTATGAAGATATGTTTCAATCCATCTGGAGAATTACATTGTTATTTTTCTCAGATGTATTCAATATCATGGTAATTGAATCATATATTTTTTCCCTAAAAATATGTGATCCTGCACAATCTCACCAATAAATTCAGCCTTCAGTGACATTTGGGCACAAAAGACAAGTTGTTGCTTTCTAGATCACTATATCATCTTTTATTAGCCTAATAATGATAAGTAATATTTGAATCCAAAAGTGATAGTCTAGTATATATTTATACTTTGAAATTATTAAATGTATTATGCCAGTACTATATTTTTATGATACATTAGAAATGTTTTTTGATAATTAAAAAGAAGTGGTATGGCTAAAAAAATGAAATCCTTACAATTAACATTTGAATAAGCAATTGGGGGTAATTATAGTTCATACTCTACATTCAATGCATTTTGATATATGGATAATTATTCCCGGTAATACCTTTTAGTTGAATTTTTGTAACAATAGTAATAATTTATTGCAAAATTAATTCTTTGACACAATTTAACATTTAGTGATTTGAAGTCAAAGTGAATTGATTTTACTACAGACCATTTATGCTCTAGTTTTCTATGTTCACGTACTAATTGGTTATTATAGGTCACTTTAGAACTTAGTTTAAAAATAAATTAAATTGGTTGCAAGGTACATTTAGGAGAAATAGCTTGATATTTTCAGCTCATGGGGTTTTATTTAAATAAAAAATGGTAAAGTAATGCAATCATCTTTGGTTATAAAAGTGATGGATGAATTAAAAACATTTTTGAATCAGGTCAATGGTACTGATGATTAGTACATTGTTAATCAAGTTCCTCAGATTGCTATCAAATGCTTTAGCTCTTTTGCTCAGGCTGGTGAGAGGATCATGAATATTAAAGAGATTCAAATGGATATGCTCTCATGTAATATGGAGTATCACAAATAAAAAGACTAAATGAGGGCAGACTGTGACTCTATGTGCTGATATATCTCTTAAATAAAGAGAAATGCCTAATCAATTTCTTTGCTCACATATAGCAACCAAATAGAAAAGTAACAGCTTCTTATTTTTCTTCTCTTCTTCATCTTCTCTTTCTTCCTCTCTTCTTCTTCTCCTTCTTCTTCCCTTCCTTTCTTTTTTTTCTTCTCCTTCTCCTCCTCCTCCTCCTCCTCCTCCTCCTCTTCTTCTTCTTCTTCTTCTTTTTCTTCTTCTTCTTCTTCTTCTCATATGTTTTAATCACATTGACAGACTAATAGACATGGTACATTAAGAATATTTTTAAAGAAAGGTCATAATAGTTAATAAGGTATAATAGCTATAATTTAAAAGACATCAGTTAAACACTGGGGCACAATGCATTTACACAGCTTAAATTTTAGTATGTTTTAGAAACAAAGAATGGAGACTGTGCTGACAAATGTCTTCTTGAAAGAGAGATATGATAATATAATATTTTATTTTTTACATAATAATCCCTTATACTTTTAAAATCTATGTTATTAGAAATATGATACTATATGTTGAAAGGTATACATTGATTTTATCTATTACTAAAAGGAAAATTTTGCTTTTTAGACAGAAATGGAAGAAAAAGATTATGCATAGAAATCTCTAAATAGTTAATTAAGGACTATGTCACTTTTAGAATTTTGATTTTCTTTTCACATGGATACTTGCTAGTAAGGAATTATAAAATATTTATAATTAAAACATGACATATTTATTTATAATATAGAATGAACTAATACATTTATAAATGGCTAAATTAATATACAGAATACACAGGCATACTTCATTTCATAGCTTTCTGTCAACCCAGCGTTAAGCAAGTGTATCAGTGCCATTTGTCTAACAGTATGCACTAACTTTGTGTCTCTGTTTCACATTAGGAAATTTTTATATATTTCAAAGTTTTAATTATTATTCTGATCTGTAATCAGTGATCTTTGATGTTACTATTGTAATTGTTTTGGGTCATCATGAACTGTGCCCACATAAGATGACAAAATTAATTCATACTTCTGCATGTTTTGACTACTCCACCAACTAGCTATTCCTTTGTCTTTTTCTCTCTCTTTGGGCCTCCCTATACTCTGAGAAACAACAATATTGAAATTTAGCCAATTAATAACCCTAGTATAGCCTCTACATGTTCAAGTTAAAAATAAAAAGAATCACACATCTCTCACTTTAAATCAAAAGCTAGAAATTACTAAACTTAGTGAAGAAGATATATGGAAAACCAAGACAGCCAAAGGAAAAATTCCTGATGGAAATTTAAAGAACTTCTCCAGTGAACACACAAATGATAAGAAAATGAAACAGCTTTATTGCTGACATTGGAGAAAGTTTTAGTGGTTTGGATAGATCAACTAACCAGCCACAATATTCTTTTAGACCAAAGCCTAATTCAAAGCAAGTACTTAACTCTCTCTAATTCTATGAAGGCTGAGAGAGGTGAGAAAGTTGCAGAAGAAAGGTAGAACCTAGCAGAGCTTTGTTTATAAGGTTTAAGGAATGAAACTCTTTCAAAACCATAAAAGTGTAAGGTGAACCAGCAAGTTCTGATGTAGAAGTTGCAGCGAGTTATTTAGAAGATCTAGCTGAGATCATTGATGAAGGTGTCTATACTAAACAACAGATTTTCAGTGTAAATGAAGCAGCCTTCTATTGGAAGAAGATGCCACCTAGGACTGTTATAACTAGAAAGGACAAGTCACTGCCTGGTTTAAAAGCTTCAAAGACATGAGAAGGAATTCTCTTCTTAGGAGTTAATGCACCTGGTGACTTTAAGCTGAAGCCAGTGCTCATTTACCGTTCCAAATACCATAAAACCTTTGAGAATTATGCTAAATCTCTGCCTGTGCTCTGCAAATGGAATAATAAAGACTGGATGATAACACAGATCTATTTACAGCATGTTTTATGGAATTTTTAAAGCTTATTGTTGAAACCTATTGCTCAAATATAAAGGTTCCTTAAAAAAAAAAAAAAAAAAAAAAAAAAGGAAGGTGTCAACTCTTCTGGTCACCCAAGAGCTCTGGTGGAGACGTACAAGGAAAACAAAAGTTAAAAATATACAAACATGTAACTACAAACTTACTCTGGGTGAAAGTAT
>NW_012109430.1:10029-15712 GCF_000951045.1 Mandrillus leucophaeus | reverse complement strand
TTGTTGAAACCTATTGCTCAAATATAAAGGTTCCTAAAAAAAAAAAAAAAAAAAAAAAAAACTGCTTATTGACAATACACCTGGTCACCCAAGAGCTCTGGTGGAGACGTACAAGGAAAACAAAAGTTAAAAATATACAAACATGTAACTACAAACTTACTCTGGGTGAAAGTATTGGATAACATGAAAAAATATAACATATTTTATAACAGAACTTGTAATTTTATAAGGGTAGCAGTTTCATGATTATAAAAGTTCTCACTAAGAAAGTAGTATTTAAGTCAAAACTTGAGAATGTAATAGAAGTTAGGCAGTTGAAGAATGAGGATAAAGTATGTTGCAGGGCATGTGTAAAGGATGTGATATGCTTTGTATTTATGAAAGACTGAAAGAGTTCAAGATGTGAACAAGTCTTAGAAATTCTGATGAGAAATGAGTATGGAAAATTTGGCAGGGGACAGTTTATGAAGATTACGAAAAAGATTTGGAATTTTATTCTGATGTTCTGATATATTTTTCAAAGTTTAAGATGACTTGTAGAAATAATTATAAAAATAGAGAGTAAGAACATTTAGCAAGGCTTTTCAGTTCTCCAAATAAGAAAAACTTTTGGTTTAGACCAAGTTGATACCAGGGTAAATGGAGATAAATAAATGGAAATGAAATATATATTAAAGGTGAAAGCATCTAACTTGATACTTAACTGTCATGGATTGGGAAAGGGGTTAACGAAAGGAAAAGTCAACCACTTAAGATTTCTAGCATTAAAATAAATCTAAGTAAATGAAAGTTAAATTTAATAAGAAATCAAAGACATGAGAAGGAATAAATTTGGTTAGAAAATTAAGGATTACTTTTAGATACATTGTCTTAACAATATCATGAATCATTGAATAGGGAGGACATATATGCATTGAAAAGAGTAGTCTGAAATTCAAGAGATATCTGGATACCAGTGTGAGATATTTTCAAATTTTGGCAAAGATGTAATTGCCTAGGTAGTGAATATGTAGGGAGAAGAGAATTCCTGGTGTTGAATTTTGAAGATCTCCATAATAAAGGGGTTGGATATAGAAGAATGAATCCCTAAATGAGGGGCAAAGAGTGAGAAAGGAAATCAGGTGAGTTTAGTGATCCAGAAGCCAAGAAATAATAATATAATTCTAGATGAGCTTCAAATTTGTTGAATGTTAGTAAAAAGTTGTAGTGAGTTAAGTTGTATCCTTCAACAAGGCATGGTCAAGTTGCAACCTCCCTATACCTGTGAATTTTACCATATTTGGAAATAGGATCTTGTTAGATGTAATCAAGTTCCAGTGAAGTCAGAAGAGATTTGGATGGCCAGCAATCTTATGATTGGCATCCTCATAAGAAGAGAAGACTACATGCAAAACAACAGAAGAAGCCAAGATACAGGCAGAGAAGATTGGAGGGACATATCTATAAGCCAAAGAACACCAAGGATTGCTGGGAACCACCAGAAGCTAGGAGAGAGGCATAGGGAGGTTTCTTCCTCAATGCCTCCATAATGACCCAACCTTGCTGACACTTTGATTTCAGACTTTCATCCTCTTGAACTGTGAGAGAATATATTTCTGTCATTATGAGCCACTCAGTTTGTGGTAATTAGTTACAGAAGTCCCAAGAAACTAATATAGAAGTCACATAAGGTGAGGAGTGAAAGTCATCTATGGGTTAGGCAACATAAAGATAATTTTCATTTTTAGCAAGAGCAGAACAGTTGAATGTAGTGTTAGGGGTGGAACCCACATTAGAATGGGTGATAAATGAAATACAAAATGATGAGGAGAAGATACTGAATGTTTTACTTCATTTTATTTGGAAAAGTAGTTTTCAAGGTGAGAAGAAAGGTAGATCACTGGGAAGTGATCAACAGCAATTTTTTTAAATTTCCAACTTTTATTTTAAGTTCCAGTGTACATGTGCAGAAATTGCAGGTTTGTTACATAGGTAAACATGTGCCATGCTGGTTTGCTACACATGTCATCCCATCATGCATTAGCTATTCTTCCTGATGCTTCCCTCCTCCTACCCGCAACCTCTGGCAGTGCCCGGTGTGTGTTGTTCTCCCCTCCCCATGTGTTCATATGTTTTCATTACTCAGCTCCCACTTATAAGTGAGAATATGTGGTATTTGATTTTCTTTTCCTGTGTTAGTTTGCCGACGATAATGCCTTCCATCTCCATCCACGTTCTTTCAAAGGACATGATCTCATTTTTTTAATGGGTGCACAGTGTTCCATGGTGTACATGTGCCACATTTTCTTTATGCAGTCTATCACTGGTGGGCATTTAACAGAAAATTAAAAAAAAAATAAAGTACACTTATATATGTGTTGATAATAATAACAAGGAAATAGGGATATAGTAGAGGAATACAAGATGAAGAGCTTCAGAGAGGGATGATTAACAAAAGGAGGACTCAGCGAAAGTAGTAGAGAAGGAATCCAGGTTATAGACACTCTCATTTTGTTCAGAAAAGAGAAAAAGAGTGCAAATTCAGCTATATTTGTAAGGTGGAAAGATAAGGAACATCATATCTAATAGCTTTTATTTTCTCCATGAAGAATGTTTCATGATCCTCTATTGAGTGTAAGGGAATAAATAAAAGTTAGAGAGTCAGAAAAATGAAAAATGTATGAAATTGTAAGTGTAAAGAGGAAAAACAAACTAAGACTACTAAGCATTGAGTAGTATTGATGTCAGGGTAATGCTCATAAGTTGATAGCAAAACTGACCTGCTCCCCTGAGGTTGGTTCATAATCTATGCAGTACATAGTCCCTGTTTTTGGAATGCATGGACATATAGCTACTCAAGACTTGAAGAAATTCTTGAGAGTTCAGAATCTAAGATATGATTCCTTGTCGTTTAATCAGATATATTTTTATAGGTAGTTAGACAGGTATGAGTGGGGCAGGTCAGGGCCCTTCCCCTGTCCACCAGGAATGTCAGGCTATCATCAGTGATGGTTCAACAATTATCACATTGACTCTCTAAAAATGATAATTTGGCAGCTGGCACCAGGGAGAGACAAGCTCCTAATGACCCACAGCTGTTAACATTAATGTGTTAATTGAATGCAGGAGGCAGGGAGAAGCAAAAAGGGCTTCCAGTAAAATCTCAGGTATTTGGTGAGTGAACCTGGGCGTGCACATTAAGAGACAAAATGGCAGAGTATGACCTTCTGGGGGTAGTTCACTGGAAAAGGGAAGAAAGTCTCAGATAAGCATGTGCACAACTTCCAAAACCCACTGTGTGTGCTCACTTCCCAGGCATAAGGAGACCACTGTGCAGGCAGGCAGCCCCCTCTAAGGGAAGAATCGTGCGAAAGAAGTGCAAGATGACGAAACTGGAACAGCCTATAAAGTCGTAGATCTAGGTTAAACGTTGCACTTGACCTTCTCGGTGCCTGCTTGGGTCTCTTCCAAGTGTACTTTCTGTTTTCTCCTGCTCTAAAGCTTTTTAATACACTTCCGCTCTTGATCTGAAACTTGACTCAGTCTCTTTTTCTGACTTACACCCCTCAGTCAAATTATTTCTTCTGAGGAGGCAAGAAGTGAAGTTGGTACAGATCTGCACAATTTGTTGCTGGTGACTTGGATACCTTCCATCAGTAACAATATGCACTGATTCCCTTTCACGGCTGATTATCTTGAAGCATACTGGTTCTCTAAAACACAAGTGAAATATTTTGCAGGCACCAATGTAAAATGAAGAAGAGTCAGTATCCTGAGATTAGTTCTTCTGTTGCCTTTCTTTGATCTCTCACTAATCTAGTTTATACTGATTAGAGTTAATACATTAATACCCAGTAATCAAAATTTAAGAGAAAACAGCCCCATAAATAATGAATATTAAATAAAAAGTTATAAACATGATCCAGTTACCAGTAGTAGGGCTCTTAAGATGTGCTTGCTTTTACTGGTTTCATGGGTAGTTCAATTGACATTTGAGAAGGGATGGCAAAAATTCAAAGGTCTGAAATTACTGAAAATATTTGGAAAGTTAATATCTTGAAAATTTTTCATAAAATGCTATTGAAAATGACTGTAAACCCTTGATTGAAAAAATATACTGCTTTCACAATGTAGCCCAACAATAATTTATTTTGAAAGATGTAATTCACTTTTGACATTTTCATTTGAAACCTTGGATGCTTTCAACTGTAATGATTGGCTCTGAGCTACAATGAGAGACTTCCTGAGAACATTACTTCTTCATAACGGCAGTCAAAAGAGTACAAAGAGTACAAAAATGCATGGAATCACATAGTTTAAGTCCAAAGCACCCAATGACATAAATCAGAATGGCAATGTATCATTAAAAACATTGTAATCCCTGGGCTACAAATGAATAAAGGAGGAAAAATAATTTAAAATAAAATAACTGTGAGAGTTCACTGTTTATAATGGTTTAAAGGGTCATGTGCCTTAGCTAATCCCTGTGGAACAAAATGAGAGAAAAGAAAAAGACAGTGAAATTCAAATTCTCTGTCTTGAGCCTTTAGATAGCACTTAATAAGGTTTCTAGGCTATTTTAACTGAATCTAGTGTATAAGTTTGGAATTTAGGATGAGGCTTCATTTAGCTTTGGGGTTCACGAAAATAGAAATCTAGAGGATGTTAATGTCACCTGTACCTAACTCACAATGCAATCCTCAAATAGTATTAAAGATTACACGGGAATAAAGAGATTTAGATTTCATTTTTCCTATTCTCAACATGATTGTTTCAGTACAGGATTTTTACTATGAAAGGCCTCCAGGATTTCCTATGTATTACTATAGGTGATAGGAAATAGGGACTGAATACTTAATAGGAGATAAAGTCTCAGTTTCTCCCCATTTCTAGTGATAGCTGGTTGAATTTGGAATACGTAGAATTAGCATAAGTTATTTTGCGGGAAGGACTTCTGTTGAAGAAGTTTTTAGAGCAATTCTGCAGAACAAAAGGCTCATTACTTTTGCCTAATTAAAATGAGGAAGCAAGCAAACAGTAGAAACTGAAATAGCAGGGAGATGTCACACGACAATCCCTTACTAACCAGTCCCGCACTCTCCTACCCCAGTCTCTGGACAGTAACTCTCTACTACTGAGGTCAGTTTCTGTGAGTTCCCACTCAGCCAAGCTGTATCTAGAATTGAGTGTGTGACTCTCGCATTTACCAGGGTGTGTGTTAGACTATGTCCCTCAGATTTTAGGGAATAGGGAAAATAAGCAACTGATGAGGTGAAAGAATTGAATATTCCATATGAAGGTTAAGGAAACCGAAATTGTTTAAGGCGAGATTTGTGAACTCATAGGAAAACTTAAAATGACATCTTCTTCCCTGAGGCCCAAGAGGTTAAAGACTAGGAAGGGGAAGAATGAAATCAGCTGGAGTAGCAGGAGAAGACAAGGAGAAAGAGAGAATGTGCAATGAATAAAAAGTATCGGGGGAGGAAAGCGGGGTAGAGAAACGGGAGAAAAAAAGTAGAGGAAAAGAAAACTGAGGGAATGCAATGGCGAACACTGATGAATGCTTAGACTATCAACCTCTTTTTTTTTTTTTGTGCAAGGCATTCTTTGTTTTCTTTTTTTTTATTATTATTATACTTTAAGTTGTAGGGTACATGTGCATAACGTGCAGGTTTGTTACATATGTATACTTGTGCCATGTTGG
>NW_012109430.1:7284-8644 GCF_000951045.1 Mandrillus leucophaeus | reverse complement strand
CGCCTGTAATCCCAGCTATTCAAGAGACCGAGGCAGGAAAATAGCTTGAACCTGGCAGGTAGAGGTTGCAGTGAGCTGAGATCGTGCCATTGAGCCTGGACAACAAGAGCAAAACTCCCTCTAAAAGAAAAACAAAAACCAGTTTCATTATAGAAAATCCATAAAGCATCAGTGAAACTTCATATTGGCCTATATTGTTCTATAGACCTTAAATTATTTTTTAAAGTAAGTTATTTTGGGCCGGGCGTTGTGCCTCAGGCCTGTAATCCCAGCACTTTGGGAGGCCCTGGCGGTCGGATCACGAGGTTAGGAGATAAGACCATCCTGGCTAATACGGTGAAACCCCGCTTCTACTAAAAAAAAAAAAAAAAAAAAAAAAAAAAAAAAAACAATTAGCCGGGCGTGGCGGCGGGTGCCTGTAATCCCAGTACTCTGGAGGCAAGAACCCGGGAGGCGGAGCTTGCAGTGAGCCGAGATCGCACCACTGCACTCCAGCCTGGTCGACGGTGCGAGACTCTGTCTTTATAGGGATCTGTAAAATTGAGTGTACACTCTTCTTCCTTTACATCCTGGGGGCAGGTAGCACTGGGCACTGGAAACTGTAGTATAAAAGTGGAATGTTTTCTGGGAATGTTTATGTTACTCTGAGGAAAATATTTTAAAACAGAATAATTATATTAGAACAGAATCCAATGTGGGAACAGAGTATAAAGCTAGCTTGCATTTTTATAATATACAAGATAACAAAGAAATTTTGGGGTTAGGGCAGACATTGGCTCTTTTCTGTTTTAAGGGATTCTTATCCAAAAAAAATAAGACATGCATTGCTAAGGTTTGGATATGGTTGGTTTGGCTCTCCAAGTGTCATGTTGAAATTTGATCTTCAATATTGGAGGTGGGAGAGGTTTGGGTCATGAATGCAAATCCCTCATGAATAGCTTGGCACCATTCTCACAGTAGTGAATGAGTTGTTTCTCACTCTATTAACTCCCATGAGAGCTGCTTGTTAAAAAGAGCCTGTCACCTGCAAGCCCTCTTGTTTCCTTTCTCACCGTGTGATCTGCACATTCTGGCTTCCCTTCACTTTCTGCCATGAATGGAAGCTTCTTGAAGCCTTCATCAAAAGCAGATGTTTATGCCATGCTTCTAGTACAGCCTGCAGAACTGAGAACAAAGTAAATCATTTTTCTTTACAAATTACCCAGTCTCAGGTATTCCTTTATAGCAACTCAGATGGACTAAGGTAAGCAGTGCTAGAGCCTAAGAACTGTAATTTATAAGTCACTTCTAGGTAATTAAGTTATACTATGATACCCTGAAAGAGTTGTCCTCATATGGACCAATGTTTCCCAATTGAAAA
>NW_012109430.1:6074-7234 GCF_000951045.1 Mandrillus leucophaeus | reverse complement strand
AGAATGATGGTGTCCAGCTGCATCCATGTCCCTACAAAGGACACAAACTCATCCTTTTTTATGGCTGCATAGTATTCCATGGTGTATATGTGCCATTGTGCATATTTATCATTTCTGTTATCAAAAAGAAAATTTTTTAAAATCATTCAAAATTAAATTTTAGCAAAACTCTTCTTCCCTGATATCCAATGGATATCAACCTCTTTTTTAAAAAACTTCTTTTATACAGGAACCTTAATTACAAGATTTGCTACTACCACAAAGCAGGGAAGAAGAGTTTGCTAAAATTTAATTTTGAATGATTTTAAAAATTTTTTAAAAATTTTCTTTTTGATAACAGAAATGATAAATATGCACAATAAATACCTCAACTTCATTATTCAGGAATATGTGTGTTTCTCTTGTACAAACAATGTACATTTACTTCTAGGTATACCTGTTTAGTAGAACTACAAGGGTACCTTCAGTTGATTAATGACATTAATCATCAATTGGGGAGAAAATCTGCTTGGATAATTTAAAGCCTCTCCTAATGAATCTTTGCATGTCTTTAATATTGGGAGGTGGTTGCATGTCCTTCATTAAGAAATGTATGTAGACTGCAGAGGGGTCAACCGAGGGAGCCCTGCATGAACATTTATTGCAAGAGATTACTATCCACATTTGATTACAGCACATTACTTTCATGTTTGACTGCCTCCTGCTTGTCTTCTTTTAGTTTAGGCAATCTAATAATTTAACTGGTATTTATCATGTTAAAAAAATTTCATTTATTGTTTAAAGAATTGACTTCCTTTTCTCTGACCCACTTATTCTCCTTAGATGAGGTTTTTTTACCTGGTATAATCATCTTCAAAAATGTTTCATTATAGCCAGGCATGGTGTCTCACGCCTGTAATCCCAGCACTTTGGGAGGACAAGGAGGGCGGATCACCTGAGGTCAGGAGTTTGAGACCAGCATGGTCAACATGGAGAAACCCTGTCTCTACTAAAATACAAAAATTAGCTGAGCATGGTGGTGGGCGCCTGTAATCCCAGCTATTCAAGAGACCGAGGCAGGAAAATAGCTTGAACCTGGCAGGTAGAGGTTGCAGTGAGCTGAGATCGTGCCATTGAGCCTGGACAACAAGAGCAAAACTCCCTCTAAAAGAAAAACAAAA
>NW_012109430.1:0-4196 GCF_000951045.1 Mandrillus leucophaeus | reverse complement strand
TCCCTTCCTTCCTTCCTTTTTTCCTTTCTTCCTTCCTTCTTCCTTTCTTTCTATTTTTATACACTCTACTATTATTCTTTAAGGATATTAATAAAGAGCATGAAAAAACAACCTCGTAAAATTTATCAAATGCTTGCAAATATTAAAAACCAATTTTTTTCACACACCATTCACCTTCCTAAATTCTTAGAAAAAGATAAAAGTAGTTCTTTTGTTATTTAAATATATGTAAAGCAAGTCAGTCTTCTTAGAAAATTAATATTAATTTCCTTTTTCTAAATATTAGGACTTTCTTAATCCCATCAAAAGGAAATGCATTTTAAACCTTTTTAATTTTAACAGGGTTATTATTTTGCATTGTAAGAAACTCATGTAAGTAGTCTTCAGCCTGACAGGCTGGCACTATTAGAGACTGGTTAAATCAAATATTTCTGTGACCTATAATTTGAAGAGCAGAAGAATTCTAGTTCTGATTTACAAAGCTTTTCTGTATCTTGTCTTCCAGGTAATTTTCAACTCACAAAACCAATGTTGGTTCCTGTCAAGTCCTTCTTTTTCTTATACAATCTCTCAGAATTAATATGTATCCTCTGAAGTGGGATCTGCTATTAAAGTGCTTTCTTCTTATTCCAAAGCATTATGTGGATTTTTCTGCTCTTAACCATTGGCATTTAGGGAGATATTAGTCACGTGACATAACAATCCCTCTGTATCTCCTCTTTTTCTCTGAAGCTGCAAGGGGATGTGAAATGATATCCAGCTTACATCTGCTGCCCATGCCTCACCACCTCTCAGTTTGCTAGACCACATGCCTTTGTTCCTTCTAATTCATGAGTACTGGAGTTTATAGCATTCTTTCTCACACATTTGTCATTCTAACTCTTTCATATTGATATTTCCATTTTTCCTTCAAACTTCAAAGTCATTCACTTATGTCTTGGATAATGCCAGTCAGAGTTAAATAAATAAAACTAAATGAGTTTTTCTCTCTGTAAGACATGTTAAAAGTGTTATTATGCTTGGAGACCAGACAATTTTCTTTTATTGTGTTTATGTTCCCAATTTTGGATTTTTGCTGAAGTAGATGAATGACTAGCTTATTATAAGATATTGCATTGTCCTGTGAATTCTTTTCAGTTACTTTATTTTAATCAGATATGCTCGGGGAACATTGTGATCCAGAGGTCAAATAGCCATTGAGAGTCAAAGATGCTGCTTTGGGCTCTGGTATCATTCTTTATTCAGTGATATTCTCAAGGTTTATATTTTCCTTCCTTCAAAGTAACTTTTCTTCTTTTGCTGAAATTACTCTAGCAGAAGTTACTGTGCCCTTTATCTACAATGTGAATGGCTTTTTCCCTGGCCATTAATCTGACCAACACTAACATTTAATATTGTTGCTCACATTGAAACTATCTCCAACTTTTGTTTTCCTTATTTTCTTATTCCTTCTCTATTATCTTTTGGTTCTCTCCTTTCTTCCAAAACTTAGTGTAGGCATTTCTCAATGTTTTGCTTAACCTTTGCTTTTTTTTTCCTACATTTTTTCCTTGACTATCTTACCTATTTCCTTGACTTTAACTTCAGTCTTTACTGTTTTCCTAAATTTAGTGTTTAGCTATTTCCTAAAATATCCTTTCTGCCAAATTCAAGTAAAGATAGGAGAGCCATCAGCTATCTTACATGATGGATTATCCCTGAGTTGATTTGATTTTGATTCCCCTGTGTTCTTACGAGACATTATAAAATATAATGTTATATCCATTGGAACTCTTGTTTTCCGGTAACAGAAATGACTCAAATTGGCTTAGGAAAAATGAAATTTTGTGATTATAAAAATTACAAGTTCAGTAGGATGCTAGCTTCAGATAAGATTAAATTCAGTCTTTGAATAATGTCTTCCAGCCTCCATCTCTTGACCTCCCTTCATCTCCTGGTACTGCTTTCCTTTGAATTGACTTCAATCCCATAACAGCTTTCTATTTTTTATTTTTTATTCTTTTTTGCCATTTCCAGAATCCCATCATTTTTATTAAGAGACATTCCTTTGAAAAGAATACTTCCCAATCATTCTATCAAAAATACTATACTTGAAGAGAAGCACTGCTGGAATGGCAAGGAGTTTTGAAAATCTGTTTCCTCCATATCATTGTAAAACTTGTCAAAATCAATGTTTCAGAACTCTGGAAATTAATGAAAGGCTTATAACAATCCAAGACTTTTTTTTTTTTTTTTTTTTTTTTTTTGTAGCTGAATCTCTGTAAGAATAGTGAGCTTCTTGGCATGTTAACTTGCTCAGTTCCCATCTCCCTCTCCCCATCTCTTTATTAGACTTGGAATTGAACAGGCTTGCAAACACAGTAGCTGTAAAAACAATCAGATTAGCAGCTGTGAAAAGGGGTAAGATGACTTTGGAACATCTCTAAACTTCATCCCCCCAAAATTGTCACTGCTTGACCTATCTAGCAGCATCCTGGAGGAGACCTTCTAAAATACAGTACTGCATTATATTTACCAGGACATGTCTTTACTTGACCTTACCCAGAGCCGGCTGGGGTTAGCAAGAGTTTGAACAAAAACAAAAACAAACAACTGCAAAACAGAACAAAAACAAAACTTAAAAAAAATAAGAATGGTTGTAAACATTGAAAAACAATTGACTTACCTTCAGCTTCACTGATTCTTATGGGAGTCTAAATCTGCTATTCGGCCTTGCTAACAAATTTTTTATTTCAGTTATTATACTTTTCAACTCCAGAATTTCTATTTGGTTATTTTCTATAATTTTTATATTGTTATTTATATTCTTTGTTGGTGAGACATCTTTTTTTATACTTTTAGAAATTCTTTAGACATAGTAATTTAAAAAAAAAATCCTTTAATTTTTGTTATAGTTGTAATAGCAGAGTTAAAGTCTTTATCTAATAAGTCCAACATGTGGGCAGTTTCCACTGACTGCTTTTTTACATACATATATGAGCAATTCCTTTTTCTTTGCATGTGTCAATTTTTTTTTCTTTTTTTTCTTTTTTTTTTTTGTGGAGAACTGGAGATTTTGAATAATATAATATGCTAACTCCGCAAAACAGATTTCCCCCACTCAGGGTTTACTATTGCTGCTATTTGTTACTATTGTTGCTGTTTTTTTAGTGACTTAACTTGAATGCTTCACTCAGGTCCCTATTCACTGTCATAAGCATTCACAGGAGTCTCTGCTTGTTTAACTTAGTGGTCAGCTAATGATCACACACAGGTTTTTAAATGCCATGAATCAATAAGTATCCCAGCCTTTACTGAGGGTTTCATATGTGTGTCGGGGCATGCCTTTAATACTTGGGTACTTTAAAACTCTGCATCAGCCTTTACTTCTGGATTGTGCAGCGTCTCAAGCTAGAGGTGAGAGTATGGCCTTCTCAGATGTTTCCTAGGCATGCTCAAGCCCTGTACATGTGCATGTCCTTCTGGGATTTCAGATATATACTGGAGCCATTCAAATTCTATGGAAACAAAATAGCATTATCCCAAATCATCAATGGGTCAAAAAAAAAGAACCCAATAAAAATGAGAAAATACTTTGAGATGAATAAAAATGAACCCAAAACTTACAGGACGTGGATAAAGCAGTGCTTACAGAGAGATATTTCAGGCTCTTGTCACCTATATTACAAAACAATAAAGTTTTCAATCCAATACTGTAATATTTTCATCTTAAGAAAAGAGAAAAAAGAGCAAATGAAGCTCATAACAAGCAGAAAGAGGGAAATAATAAAGATTAGAGTGAAAGTAAATAAAATAGAGAAAACAAAAACAGTAAAGAAAATCAACAAAACCAAAACTTATTTTCTGAAAATTTGAAAAAGAAAATCACAAATTACTGAGACTGATTCAAGAATAAGTAGAAAATCTGAATAGATTTATAACTATTTAAGGGGTAGGATTAGTATTTTAAAAAAATAAACTTCTAACAAAGAAAAGACTAGGTCTAGATTTCTAGGTGATTTCTACCAGATATAAAAAAAGAATCAGAAGATGGCGGAATAGGAATAGCTCCAGTCTCCAACTCCCAGTGTGAGTGACACAGAAGACAGGTGATTTCTGCACTTTCAACTGAGGTACTGGGTTCATCTCACTAGGGAGTGCCTGACAATCAGTGCTGGTCAGCTGCTGCAGCCCCACCAGCCAGAGCTGAAGCAGGG
>NW_012109429.1:0-16617 GCF_000951045.1 Mandrillus leucophaeus | reverse complement strand
TCTCAAATTAAAAACCTAACATCACACCTAGTGAAACTAGAAGAACAATATAAAATTAACCCCAAAGCTAGTGGAAGAAAGGAAACAGCCAAAATCAAAGCCAAACTGAATGAAATTGAGACATGAAAATTCATACTAAAAAGATCAACAAAACTAAAAGTTGGTTTATTGAAAAAAAAATAAAATTGATAGACAATTAGCTAGGTTAGTAACAAAAATAAATGAGAGAGGATCCAAATAAATGCAATCAGAAATGACGAAGGTGACATTACTACTGACCTCTCAGTAATGCATAAAACTCTCGGAGATTATTAAGAACACTGCTATGCACACAAACTCATGGATAAAATCCTGGAAACATACAATATCCTGAGATTGAACTAGGAAGAAATTAAAACTGTAAACGTTCCAATAATTAGTTCAAAAATTAGTGATTAAAAAATTAACAACTAGAAAAAGTCCTGAACCAAATGAATTTACAGCCAAATATCACCACACATATAAAGAGGTACCAATAACATTGAAATTACTCCAAAACAATAAAAGAGGAAGGAATCCTCCATAATTCATTCTGTAAGTACAGCATCATTCTGATACCAAAATCTGGAAGACAATGGAAAAATAAACTTAAGGCCAATATTCCTGATGAATTTTACAGACGTAAAATTTCTCAACAAAATTCTAGCAAATCATATGCAACATCACATCCAAAAGCAAATCCACAACAATCAAGTAGGCTTTCTTCCTTGGATGCAAGTTTGGTTCAACATATGCAAATCAATAAACGTGATTTATCACATAAATGGAACTAAAAGCCAAAAATGCATAATATCTTAATGGATATAGAAAAGCCTTTTGATAAAAATTTAACATCCCCTCATGTTAAGGATGAGAGACTTAACTCAGGAGACTAGGCATCAAAGGAGCATGCCCCATAATAATAAGAGCCATCAATGAGAAGCCCATAGTGAACATCCTTCTGAACAGGTAAAAGTTGGAATTATTGCCCCGGGAACCAGAATAAGACAAAAACGTCTACTCTCACCACTCCTATTCAATATATTTTGTATTTCATTGCTTTATTCCTCTAAGTTTTTTTGTAGATATTCTCAACAGTCATTTAAAAATTTTTTCTAGAACTATTTTTTGTCCTTTTCACAAAAGCTTCTTTAATGGATACAATATGAGAACAAACAAAAAATTTGAGACAATAATGACAACTGTTTGCATTTGTTTAATTGTCCCCCCATGTTTGCTGAGTAATTTGTTTTCTAAGGAATAATTTTTCTAACATATTCATTTTGCTTTTCCCCTTCATGTTGCAGCTTTTCTCTGGTGCCTTGTGATTCTTCAATATCTTATAATTAACTATTTAATTGGTAAAACTATTTGCACTGCAGCATCTGATATGATTTTCTTTAAACTGAGGAAATAAATGTTAAGCTTGGGGTCCATAAGTAGGTAAATTGGGAAGTTAGGAAATTTCCCTGAGTTACTAATAACTACATTACTCACACAATTTCTTCTTAGATTATTTTTATTTTACTTTTGTAGCAATGAACGTCAATGAGTTGCTTGGCATTAATCTTGTGGGGTGTGTGTATGCGTGTGTTTATGTGTGTGTATGTGTGTCTGTGTGTATGTGTTTTGTAGAGAGAGGTTTAATTTATCTTTAATTATGATTACAGTTGTAAATCTCACACCTTCCATCTGTCAGACTTGATGGTTTCTGAGTCGCTAGGCTTTTGAAGATTTTGCAGAACAAATTTGCTCCTCCAGTTCATATAGATTTTGAATCCTTACTGTCTCAAGAGTTTACCCATCATATTCTATGTGTCTTTCATCTTACAAAATGTTTTTAAACTCTCTAACTCATTGATGGACCCTTTCTATTTTTCTATGTTATCAAATTTTACCTTTGTCATTGCACTTTTGTAAGTGTGAATGAACACATTTTGTCCTTCATCCTAAACTAGAAGCACTGTATGGTCTATATTTAAGATACTGCTATTATCTGCTTATTTTCCTGTTTCTTTATTTTTGGTTATTAGCTGCCTATTCCATTTCATTCACACTTTAAATCTGGCAAATTCTTATAGGAGTGTTTCTGCTCCAAATAGGGTCTTTATATTCATTTACATTGGATGTATGAGAAGGTAGTCAATTTTTACTTCTGTTCTTTTTACAACACTTTTCTCATAAATACTCACTTTTCCTTTTTATACTCCCTTTTCAGTCTTGAATATCCATTGTCTTTATTTAAAATGTGCCTATGTATGCACTGAACTGGTCAGTGACACAGTTAATCTCTCATACAAAGGTTAAAAAACAATTAAATATAAATAAATGTGATGTGAATCAGCAAACAAATGACTGAACCATGTTTATAAGTACACGCAGATATTGTGATGATAAAAAACGTATAACTGTACAGTCAGTGAAAGAATGTCAGGGGATAATAGCAGCTGAAATAAGGCTACTGGTTTAGACTTTCATAGGTATTGTCTTCATGTTTTCTCAAATTCAAGTACCTAATACTCTAATGGTGTAGTTTAAACAAAGACAGATTTTTTTTCCAAAATTTTAATTAGTTCTAAATAACTTCAAGTAGCTTTCAAAAATTATTCTTTTTTTTTATTGCTTGACAAATAAGACAAGAGATAGTGATGGCAGATGTTTCATTTATCAGTGAGTAACACTTCAAGGATTTTGAGTCATTTAAAAATCCTAGAAAAGACAGAATCAATTGTTTTACTCAGTAACACTGGGATATGTATAATAACATATTAATGCTTTTGATCATGTTGAATCAAATTTTAATAATTTGTTTTAGTGAATATCTTGGTTCAATTCACAAAGGTTCTTATGTTTCTCATAATGTAGGTTCACCATTGTTTTTACTGATGATGTTCCCCCAGCTTTTCATGTAGCTTCCTCCCTGACTTTGTTAATATATTCACTTGAACATTTTTTTCTTCACAAAGACCTATCCAGTTGTCGCTATCAAAAACCATTCTCAGTGTTCTAAACATGTTTTATTTTTTCTCATAATGATTAGATGTGAAAATGATTAACTGATGACTTATGTTACTGTGTGTACACAAAATTATATATAATATAATTGTATATATATTAAGTATATATTTAATGGGAAAGAAAGAATAAGAGTTCTTTGTGGGCAAGAACTTTGTTCCATGCTTATCAAAGCTTCCATGTAAGTTCTCATTAATCTTAGTTAAATGAATATTAAAATGAATAGTAATGGTTCAATTCCAGGCTTAGTTTTATGATAATCATTAAAGTAAAAAAAAAAAAAAGGTACTTTGTATGTAGCATGATTGTAATTTCAGAATATGTTATGAAATATGTGAGCAGGTCAAGTATGGAATCTTTTCAAGACAGAAAAAAACAGCATACAAATGTATTTATTGTATGTAATTTGTCAGGATAATAGTTACAGATAAACAGGAACACTCTATATACAATTATCAATACTTTGGATACAATTCATATTTCAGTACATCAACACTATTTTATTAACAGTCTACATACAGTAACATATTTCAAAAATCAATGAACTGTCACAACTTTCACAGAATCATTATCAAAGTTAATGAAGTTAAATGAGCTTTTATTCTTAACAAACACAAAACAAGAATCTTTATATCATCAATTATAGCCAGGACACACACCTCAAATTCAATTATAACCTCACTAGAACCAAAGTTTAGCCAAACTCTCCATTAAAGGAATTTCAAAAACATTATTTTTTAATAAAAGCCAAGTTTTCTGGGCTAAAAATCCATCTTCTTATTTATCAGTTATTAAATATTGCCTCAATACAAGCATGGCACTTTAGCTTACCATTTTTGAACCAAGTGGAATTCTCTAGATCTGTGTTGATGTAGTTAAATATGTTAAAACTAGGCACTGAAAATGTCTAGATGAGTTCTTATAGCTCCATAAACAGAAAGGCTTGCTCCTGGACTTTATTTGTTTTCAGTAAGATTATGCATGCAAGCATCCATATTCCAATAAGAATAACCTCTAGATAAACAGAATATTAAGAGGATCAAGGATCAGGCATACAACAGCAGCTCATAACAGCTTGCTCAACCACCCCCACCCACCCTGCCATGGGAAACAGCAGTAATAAAAATTAAGCAATAAACAAAAGGTTGACTCAGTTAAACTACTTGGGTTGGAAAATTTCACCCAGCAACCAGGGTCATACGATTAACCTGAACTAATAAAAAGCAGTGTAAAGTGCTTTTAAGTTAATTCCCATAATAAAGCTAAACTTTAATCTGGAGAAAGTGCCAGCTAAAATAAAATAAACTATGAAAGTGAGGTTAATGCCCTCTGAATAGGATGGCTAAGGCCCAAACTGGGTTTTGATACCCCACTATGCTTAGCTGTAAAGTTAAATAATTTAATAAACAAAATTATTCACCAGAGTATTACAAGCAAGAGCTTAAAACTCAAAGGACATGGCCATGCTTTATATTCCTCTAAAGGAGCCTGTTCTATAATCGTTAAACCCTGACATATCCCACTATCTCTTGGCTACTCAGCCTATACACCACCATCTTCAGCAAACCCTAAAAAGGTCTCAAAGTAAGCACAAGTAGCTGCATAAAAACATTAGATCAAAGTGTAGTCTATGACATGGAAAGAAGTGGACTACATTTTCTAAGCTTAGAACACCCACAACAGCCTTTATGAAATATAATGACAAAAGGACAATTTAGTAGTAAGTCAAGAACAGACAGATTGATTGAATAGGACCATGAAGCATACACACACTGCCCATCACCCTCCTCAAATCCCTATTAATTTCAAATTTGTAATTAACAAAAACTGGCTGGGTGCAGTGGCTCACGTCTGTAATCCCAGCATTTTGCGAGGCCGAGTCAAAAGGATCGCTTGAGAGCAGGAGTTTGAGACCAGCCTGGGCAACATGGGGCAACCCTGTCTCTCAAAAAAAAAAAAAAAAAAAAAAAAAAGTAGCTGAACATAGTGGCACGCACCTATAATTCGAGCTACTTGGGAGGCCTAGGTGGGAGGATCGCTTTAGCTTCAGAGGTGGAGCTTACATTGAGTCAAAATCACACCACTGCACTCCAGACTAGGGAATACAGACTCTCTCTCAAATAAATAAATAAACAACAAAAACTTATCTAAGAGGAGGTATGTCCTAACAAGGAAAGCATACTGGAAAGTGTCCTTGGAATAATCAAAGTGTAGCTTAACTTGAAGCATCCAGTTTACAATGGGAAGATTTCACTTTAATTGACCACTTTGGACCAAAGCTAGCCCTAATCCTAACACATCATACTATTGGCCTTTTCTAAACCAAATCGTTTACCCAAAACAAAAAGTATGAGAGACAGAAGTTAATTTATTTAGGCGCTATAAATAAAGTAACTTAAGAGAAAGATGAAATGATAATTCCAAGTGCAAGAAAAAAAGCTAACCCCTTGTATCCTTTGCATAATCAATGAGCTAGTACAATTTTACAAACAAAACTTTAGCTAAAGACCCTGAAACCAGATGAGCTACTCATGGACACTCAAAAGAACACATTCATTTATGTAGTAAAAATAGAAGATCCGGGCTAGGCATGGTGGCTCACACCTGTAATCCCAGCACTTTGAGAGGCTGAGGCGGGTGGATCACCTGAGGTCAGGAGTTAGGGACCAGTCTGACCAACATGGTGAAATCCCATCTCTACTAAAAATACAAAATTAGCTGGGTGTGGGGTTGCATGTCTCTAATCCCAGCTACTTGGGAGACTGAGGCAGGAGAATCACTTGAACCCAGGAGGTGAAAGTTTCAATGAGCCAAGATTGCAACATTGTATTCCAGCCTGGGCATTGTACTCCAGTGTGAAACTCCAAAAAAAAAAAAAGATCTCTGATTAGAGGTGAAAAGGCTACTGAATGTGGTGATAGCTGGTTGTCCAAGGCAAAATTTAAGTTCAAATTTAAACTTACCTATAGAAACACAAAAACACATTTAATAAACTTTTGGCTAATATATGAACTTAAAATATGAATTAAAGTAAATATAAACAACGGATATTATACCTTAATAGATTGTACTGCCTGCTTAAATAAAACATCTGTAAGGAAATTATTTAAAAACATCCTTTTACATGGGACTTGCCCAGGTAGGAATGGATACCTCTTTTATGCTGAAAATCTAATAGACTATTCATTCAAAAAATATGTGATGTACTTGATCCTAATGATGTTGTGTTGCCCAGGAAAACTTACTGTCTTATGTGCCAAATAGCTGATCCTGGAATAAATGTGATTGTACATATAATTTCACGATAGCTGATTGTTTCTTGTGAGAAATGTAAAGTAAAATTAAATCAAATAACAACCACAGCAAACAATTAATCTAAAGCCAAGCCATACTTAAAGAATGGTTAAAATGAGCTGTGTAAAGCACATGTAGGTAGCATTACAGGCAGAATGAAGAGCATACATGTAGCTTGAGAAAGTATATAAAGTATACAAAGACTAAAGAGAAGTCTGATAGGAGCAGTGAACAGGGTTGTCTTCCAAATGAGATTGGACATATACAAACCACATTATAAAATGTCTTTCAGGATATATTAATTATTCTGGAGTTTTTATTTGGATGAAAACAGGAAAGCACCAAATAAACATCAGATAAGGAACAGAAGACGTGTTTGTTTATACTTACTTAAAATTTAAAAAGCATTATTTTATATCAAAGTAATGTCTAGACATGTGTGGTAAATTAAATTATTAGTCCTCTTTCTTCACTTGCCTAGATATGAATCACATGTCACAGCCCTGCCAAGGTCTCATAGTAGAATACATTTCCCAGCCTCTTGACATGGGCTAGGACCTTTGTCTTAACTGGACCAATGGAATGTTATTGGACATGATATTTGCAGCTGGTTGATCTGTGCTTATATGATTGACATTGCTCCTTTGAGCTTCTGCCACATGGTTAGTGGCTCACTCTTATATTTGGCTTCTAGAAGAAAACAAATGAACCCCAGAAAACAAGTAGCTTCTGAACCCAAAGTAGTGTCATACTCACTAAAGTGCAGCTACATTTGCAAGAAATAAGTGTTTATTGTTTTTGTACCACTGAGGGTATCAGTGGGTGTTTGTTACTCAACATTGCTGAAAAACTTAACTAAATGATACAAGTGGTAACAAAAATCCACCCAGAACGACTTAAACTTAGAGATCAACCCGCTCTATTACTAAATGTATTTTCCCATGGCCCATGATTATCCTTGCATCACTCTAAATTGTGTGTTTATGAATCTCTTTACAAATGTGTTAAATACAGGCATGATTTTCTAATGCAACAATAAGAATAGCACAGATGCAATATTTCTCTCTTACACTCCTCCTTCCATTTCTCTCTGCATGTTTGTGGTAGTCACATTGTCCTATCATTTTAACTCTTTTCAACAGTTCATAATATATTTCAATTTATTTATTTATGTATTTTTTGAGACGGAGTCTCCTTATATCGCCCAGGCTGGAGTGCAGTGGTGCGATCTGGGCTCACTACAAGCTCCGCTTCCCGGGTTCACGCCATTCTCCTGCCTCAGCCTCCTGAGTAGCTGGGACTACAGGCGCCCGCCACCTCGCCCAGATTTTTTTTTGTAATTATTAGTAGAAACGGGGTATCACCGTGTTAGCCAGGATGATCTCAATCTCTTGACCTCGTGATCCGCCCGCCTCCGCCTCCCAAAATGCTGGGATTACAGGCCTGAGCCAAGGCGCCCGGCCAATATATTTCAATTTTTATATGTTATAGTTTTAACTTTAGACACTATCACTTAACTCCCTCCTATGATATGTAGTTGTTAATATCATAAACTTCCCTTCCCACGTCTATTTCCCACTTCTACTTCACAAATACAGTTAATTCTATTTTACCTTTCATTTTATTAAAAATATTAATAACAGATGTCTTCAGTTTTCAAGATGGATTTTACTATAAAGTCAGTGATACTTGGAAATGATTTTAGATTCACCTGTTCTCAATTCAAGCATTCACAAACATGCCAAGTTTGGTTTGCATTATCTACCTGACATTCAAGCAAACAGGCTCAGAATCTACAGAAGAGTCAGAAAGGTCCAGGTGAATGGGAAAAGAAAATCCGAGGATGGCAAAGCAGAACTTCTCAAAATACTTGATGGGACCATATGGTATTATTGACATCTGGGGTCCCTTACGGGTTCCAAGAGGCATGGAACCTTGCACCTCCAGCTGGAAATATGCATGTTACCTAGCTTTGTGTAGTTGCCTTTGTGTGTTTGTGTGTGTGTATATGTTCATAATCTTTGTGATTTTCATCTTTAAATAAAAATGCTTTCATAGACAATAATAGCTTTCCTTTTGTCATTACCCTGCTAACAAATGCCTGCAGTAGTCATAATAAATTATATTTTTCCCTATAGAATGATAAAAATGAAAATAATTATATTATTATTACTATGTAAATGCTGTTCCTAGCCCCAATGTCATTATCCTGGTTATAAGCAAAAGAGGATATTCCTAGCTTTATGAATTAGGCTCTTTTATATTCTGTCAATTATGTAAAACTATATCACATTTTCATTTTCTTATTTGGCCCTGATTCTTCCGTGCACTTCTAAGTTTTGTTTCTGAGTTTTCATTTTTCTTAATTTTTTTTTGTTCCTTGTTTTTATCTTGTTGTTAAAAAACATGCCCTGGTCACATCCCTAATTTATCTACATCATTAATTTCATTTACTGAAGCATACAATCCTTATTTTCACCAAGATGTTTCTTCCTTTGGACACCTTACTTAGTGCTTCAAACTGGATCAGCCATTTAAAAGAAAAGTCTTGCTTTAAGATTTTAATTATTCTTGGCATTTCATTTTCCCAAACTCTAATTCTGTATTAGTCTACTGTTTTCTAGATCTCATATTTACCTTTTTCTTGGCTTCTTCTTCCATTTGCTTATTTGCATAGTTTTTCAGAAAGAGAGAACAAGAAGAAAACCTGACGAATCTTCAATTCTCCAAATATATACATCTCTATGTATAAATGTGCATGTTTGTATACATATGTGCATGTGTTCCGTGTAGTTAAAATGAGATGATTAAAGTATAACTTCATGAATTACATCATTTATTGCCATAAAGGATATTTTTTTCACAGTACTCAAAAGGGGGAGAATAACGATAACAAATCTCAGAGAAAATATGCTGGATACATTAGGTACATTAATCAGTCACACAGTTAGTGAGCTCTAGTTTCATGTAGAGTTCAAATTATTAAAGTCCAGTTGCTAATTAGAACGAAAATAGGCGTCTGTGGGTGTGAAGTCTAAATACAATTTGAGTCACGTCTTTCCAGAAGGGATTCTCAGATGAGACATCTTGACAAACACAGTGGAGATTCCAGGTCACAGGCAAGGTCCCTCCATGCTAGTGAGCAGCACCAGTGTTGGTGGGTGAGGCTTCAGAGAATAGCTCAAGGATTGGAAGACAGTAGACTTCCTGCAGCCTGAGCACTAGGTCTTCAAAGAATCAGTTGATAAAGATTAGCCCTGCCACAGCTTAAGCTCTTTCAAAATCTTGGGTTTATGTATGTTTTGCTGTCTAGTAGTTGAGGTAGTAACTCACCCATGTGGTCTAATAAGGTGTGAGGTAACATTCTTCTAGGGAGAGAGATTATACTGCATGTTCTTATCACAGAAAAACAGATAACACTCACATAGTAGGTGTCTGGAATCATTTCAAAGGTACATAACTCTGTGTATGTGTGTGTGTATGTGTGTGAGTGCGTGTACTAGCGAGAAAATTTATGTTTTGGAATTTTAAATTAAAAATGATTTATGAGATGGCTAATGCTAATCTGATTGTCATTCTTTTGTAGTAGACATTCTTTTGTAGATCTCTCATCTTTTAACAAAAATCTTAGTCCATTTTATTTATTTTTGAAAACTTTTAGAGTTCTCTATTTTATCCTCATTTTTATTTTTCTTAATTCATCCTGTACAATATACTTTTTGAATTTTAAAACTTATGTCTTTATTTTAAGTTTTAATAATTTTAATGTTTTAAATAGTTTCAGTATTAACCTCCTTTTCCCATGTTATCTGTTCGTATTGTTTTGATGCAGAACCGTTAGATAGGTGCATTTAGTTTTCTCTTACTTTTTCATATATTTTCTTGTTTCCTATATTCTAGACTTAAAACAACTCATCCAACCATTCTAGTTAGTGTTTTATATTATAAATGATATTTATTACTAATGTCAGATAGTTATTATTCTACTCTGCTTATTTCTTCTAGATTATTCTTTTTAATGGATTTCATCTTTAAAATATATCTAGAGGCATTAATAGCTTTAGTAAGTAGTCTCCTTAGTTATTTCTCTCTTTATTATTTTTTTCAATATAGTAAATATCTTTTATGTTTCTGTTGATACTTGTTTGAGGATATGTATAATTAAAATTGAAATAATAGGCTGCCTCAAATCATAGCAAACAAGAGTTTCCTTTGCTGTTATATAGACTGGAGTCTTCCCCCAACAGCTTCTGAATTGGTAACTGGCTAGAAACCTAATGTCTGTTCATAGGCTATTTTCACTAATTTGTTTCACTTCAGGACTAAGTTAGGGCCAACGAAAAAATGTTTTTTGCCCTCCAAAACTTTAAAACAGGGAGTTTTACTCTGGAACGTTCACACTGAACTCCATGTAACCCGGAAATAGTTTACTCAGTTTCCTAGGAGATTTTTACTTAGACATCAAAAGAAAGACTACAGTGCTGGGGAAAGGATGAGGTAAAATAAAGACAAAATGTTGCCAATACAGAGCCCCAAATAATCACACAATCTGTTTCCTTTTTTCCTCTTCTCCCTGCATCTCCTCAATACAAGCTTCCCTAGAATTCTTTTGAAAAAAAATGACTTCAGTGTTTCCTGTCTAAATTATGGAAGGCAACTTTTTGCTATGTTTCATCCACCTTTGTACTCAAATCCACTGTTCATATTCCTAAAATTTGTTTAGAATGCTATTTTATTAGTAATACACTATTATTACAGATATATTAAATTTTATAATTATCTATATGGGCTATCTATATTTAAAAATAAATAAAATGCATATGATCAATTTAAGCATTTTGAGCTCAAATAATGTATGGATAATGAAACTCTCATAATAATTTTGTATCCTACCTTCTCATCTTAGGGACTGAGGCAAAGGATCCTTTGTATATTTGGCTCCAATTAACATTCAGTTACCATCGCTATTTTTAATTGCTTTACTGTATTAATTTTGTGCCCTAAAAAAAAACCCTGTCTTCTTTTTAGTAGCATTTTTTTTTCAATAAACATTTATATATTGATTGTTTGGATTATTCTTTTGTTACATGTCACTTGCCAGATATTTTTATCTGAAACTACTAAAAACTTTTCTCTCTAAAATTCCAGCATACAGGTCACTCTTCCAAACTCCATTCTATTTACAGTAATAACGGATATGTCAGGACATTGTTCCAAGGATGGTATGATGGTACATTCTTTTCTGACTTCAATAGTAATAGAGAGAAATGCATATATTCAAAATATTTAAGTATGAAATTAAAAGGACTGTAGATTGACACGATACATGTATTTTTTTCAGTTTGTAAAATTAAATAAATATAACTATTGTCACCGTTAGAGGGTCGTGACTGTAATTTGTCCAGGTTCTTGGTGTTTTGAACAAAGAGTTGGACAAAACAAAGAAAGAATTAAGCAACAAAAGAACCAAAGCAGGGATTTACTGAAAACAAGAGTACACTCCACAGTTTGGTAGCGGGCCCGAGCAGCGGCTCAACGACCCTGATACAGAATCTTCTTGTGTCCAAATACCCCCAGAAGTTTCCCATTGGCCACTTCATACTCACCTTGTGTAACTGAAATGGTATCGCACAATTAGTCTGATTGGTTGCAGACGGCAACCATTCAGAGACTGGAGTGAAGTTACAAATTCACAAATGAAGACTGGACCCGTACTCAGTATGATTTGTTGAGGACAACCAATTTCCACCAACCAATTTCCCATCTGCCTTACAAAAAGGGTCAAAGGGAGTAGCCTCTGGTCTATTTGTTACTTAGGTGTGTAAAGTTAGAGTTTTCCTTTCAGTTTAGTTCTAGGAAGTCAACGTGAAACAGCACTAGGTTCCCTGCCTCCAGATCTGATTCTCCTGCCTCACTATGAGTTACTGAAGTACAGTACATGATTAGGAGATTTTGGAGAGAGATTGTAAAATCAGTTTCGACCTTTTGGAGTTTGAATTCCTTACGAACGTCTATGTAGATGAGTATGTAGGAAGTTGTGCATGTGTATTGATAGTCTGTGGCCTATGGATAGTGACTGAAGTAAAATTAGGAAAGAGGCATCTGGGAATAAAGTGTAAAGAAAGAAGAAAAGACAAAGACAAGGAAGGCAATGGTCATTGCTATGACTTAGTCTGCATAGAACATATGAACTCAACAAAGGAGAGTATGTTCGAGCATTTAGAGAAGTAAAGGAAAAACAATAAGACATCAAATG
Source organism: Mandrillus leucophaeus (assembly GCF_000951045.1). Taxonomy (NCBI): domain Eukaryota; kingdom Metazoa; phylum Chordata; class Mammalia; order Primates; family Cercopithecidae; genus Mandrillus; species Mandrillus leucophaeus. The sequence continues at coordinate 4,034 of NW_012109429.1, read as the reverse complement.
TTTCGGAAGCTGCAGAAAGAGGGAGCCCTAAAATAGTCTGATGATCATGTCCTGTCCAAAAAAAAAAAAAAAAAGAGAAAAGCCATAAGCAATTTGCTGAATGAACAAATCATTTTCAGCACTTACTGTATTCTACACATTTTTCTTGGGGCTGCAATTAAAAAAAAATACTCATGGCCTCAAGGACTTTAAAATGTACCATGAAAAAAATGGTCATTGCATAATTAAAGTACCAAAAAAGACAAGCATACCAAATGTACAAAATGAAAATACCAAACAAACAAACATACTATGCTCTGAAAATGTATGGGCATTATTTCTGGAAAAGTAATGCTTAAGATGTGACAAAATATGGTCAGTAAATGTTATTATAACAAGGTATATGTTCTCTAATGCCTGAGATTTGAGGAAAGGAAGACAGAAGGAGGAAAGGACCATTGGTTGGGAACCGTTAGAGAAAACCAGTTTTAATTTCTTCCGTCTACAATTAGAAAGAAAAAAGGAAGAATTAGCACAAATTTCCAATATGCACAGCTGAAACGGCATTAGATGTGTTGGAGAGACAAAAGGAAAAATATACAATCAATTTTCATAAAACTGAAAGATACTGGATCATATGCACTTGTCACACTACTATGAGAATCAGTTGGATCACATTTTGGAGCTTTTCTGTAACATTAAAAATCATTTTTGGATCACAGTTTTCAATATTTGAGTGATGAGATTTAAACTCTCTTAGAGTTTGCCATGATACATAAATTGAAAAACCTTAGGGTAAATGAAGAAATGATTTGTTTTGAAATGTCTAAAACCCAATTTATAAAACTTTTATTTTTGCAAAAACAGAAAGAATGTTCAAATAACTGAAAAAGTCTCAATAACTCTTATAAATTAAGGAATATGCACCATCTTAAATAGATCACTTTCTCAGTAACAGCTCTTAAAATTAAGCACCTTACCAATATAACGTCCTTAGTGATCTCCACAGTTTTCTTGACCTTTCTGTAGACAAAGTTTTCAGGGAAAAGATCAACTTGGCAAGTTACTAAAAGTCAAAAGGAAATCTAAAGCCTATTTTTAAGAACTGGAAAAGGCCAAAACACTTAGAATCTTGCAACATTGTATTTTTCGCACTATAGAAACTACCTTAAAATGGCAGTTTCAGAATAAATTCATTTTAAATTTGTCATTACGTAGCAATTTACCTTTTCAGATCCTAAATAACCACTTCTACATTAGTGTGTTCGAGATTTGAGATAAATAGATTATTCTGGAGTCACATAGTTTGTGATTGATTACCAGGGAGTTAGATATTACTAACACAGAGATGCATTCAGAACATCAGTAAGTAGTTTCAGACATTTTTTGTTTTGGCAATTTAGATAACAAATGCAATTAAAAAAATTACTAAGATTGAGAAAAAATTCATATATTATGATAGTAAAAAAGGAAAAAAGTAAATTTTATTGAGAAGCCAAAAGACTTTATTTGACATTTGTATAGGTATTTTAAAGCTAAAAATAAACTCACAGAGACTAGGATTTAATTGAGACGCCATGGGGATTGCTTTAAAGGCATGGAGAGCAAAGAACGATGTGAGATTTTCAGAATTTGTTACCTCTTTTTCCAAAAGAAACAATTTTCTTTTTATTGATATTATATATCAGGTCCTGAGGGGAACTTTTTGTGTTATTTAAATCAGAAAGAAGCAATAGGAAATAAATTTAAGGGAAAAAAGAATGAGACAGAAAATAAAACAAAACAATGACACATCTATTCCAAATAGAATCCAACAACACACTATACAAAAGCAAAAACAAATATTCAAAGAGGATAGAAATTAAGCAGTATCTGAGGCTATCCCAAAAGTCTTGGTGGTTTTTGTTGTTATTGGTAGTATTGTTTTTTGTTGCTGTTATTTTTATCTCTACCATTCATTTGTATATGTCACTTTCCTTTTCAAGGATAGAGTCACAGATCCAAGGAAGTAGGAAAGGCTCATATATCGGAGTACGTATCCCCTGCTAGTCACTTATATCTATGTGATGGACTAACAACCATTTGGACAAATACCTTTTATCTTGAGTTTTAACTTTTGAAATAGCTTTATTGAGAATAACTGATATGCAACAAACTGAATATATTTAATACGTACAATTTGATCAGTTTGGAAATACACATCCGTAAAATTATCACCATAATTAAGATAATCAACATATGGGCTACCTCCAGACCTTTCTTCTCACTCCTTTGAGTTTTGTTTTGTTTTGTTTTGTTTTGTTTTGTTTAGTGGTAAGAAGACTTAACATGAGATAACCTCTGTTGACGAATTTTGACGTATACAATAGTGACTTGTTAAATACAGCCACTATTTTGTACAGCAGACCTCTAGAAATTATTTATTTTGCATGACTGACATTGTAGAGCCATTGAATGAGATGTCACCTCACACTTGTTAGGATGATTACTATTAAAAAAAAAACCCAAATGATAGCAAGTGCTGGTGAGGATGTGGATTAATTAAAAACCTTGTACACTGTTTCTAGGAATGTCAATTTGTGAAGCCACTGTGGAAAATAGAATAGAGGTTCCTCAAATTTAAAGATTGGCCAGGTGCAGTGGCAAATGCCTGTGATCCCAGTACTGTGGAAGGCTGAAGTGGAAGGAATGCTTTAGGCCAGGAGTTTGAGACCCGCCTGGACAAAACAGCAAAATCCTCCCTCTACAAAAATTTAAAAGTTAGCTGGGTGTGGTGGTGCACGCCTGTAGAGAGGCACCTTAGAAGGCTGAGGTGGGAGGATTGCTTGAGTAAGTTCAGGACTGCAGTGAATTATAAGAGCATCACTGCACTCCAGCCTGCATGGCAAAGCAAGTGTCAGCCTAAAAAAAACAAAAAACAAACAAACAAAAAAAAGAGAGAGAGAGAGAGAGAGAGAAAATACAAATATAAAAACAACAGGTAACTTCTGGGCATATTTTTTAAATAATTGAAATGAGGATCTCAAGGAGATATCTGCACCCCCATGTTCCTCACAGGTCAAGTACCTTTTAGTTGTTATAAATTGGAAAGATAAATGACTATTGATTTCATTCAAGGGCAGTAACCCCCAAAAGGAATTCTTCTACCACTTCCACTCATTGATACTTAAAACCACTGAATTTTAAAATTCGTAAGGAATGGACTATCTCAATTTAGTTCAAACATTTAAGTTCTAAATGTAAGGAATTTAAGATGAGTTAGAAGTAATAAGTATATTTATAATGAGATATAATATAAGCTAGAATTGACATGAGAGAGTTGTAAATTAAATATTAGAGTAGCATACAGGTGAATGAGTTTAATATCCAAATAGGAAAAAGGAAGATTAGAGAGTGCTTCATCCAGTAATCTTTTATAAGAACCAGTAAGTATGTTTGACCTTTGCCCCAGAGAGAGAGAGAGAGAGAGAGACCTTATCATTTTTATACTAGACCAAAAAGAAGCCTGCTCCTTAATCTGGAGGGGCACACTCTCTGTATATCCCAAGGCTGTTGGCTAAACAAATATCTTTGAAAATATAGTCTTGAACAAAGGCAGTCCTTACTTCTGCTCACAAGATGGGCAGAAATGTGAAGAGCTCATGGATAACTGTCTCACAATAGAGACAAGGCACCTCAGTAAGCCACATGAGAGATGATCTATCCCTGGAACTATGGAAAAATGAAAGGCAGAAGAGTGAATCAAGCATTACAAAAATGGGTAAAAGGGAATGAATATGCGTTGTTTGGGAATGGGGGAAATGAATAGCTGAAGATTTCAATATGAATAAATGTACATCTGTTTCAAAGCATAAGATAACTATACTTGGGTAGATGCTATGTTGGCAATTACTTGCTAAGTAGAAAATGACCCAGAAAATTCACATGTAAATGATTCAACAAAACACTGTATTTGTAATCTCTATCAATTAAAATATGAACATTTTATTTGTTAACTGATATAGAAAATATTGGTTCATTTAAAGGTAATACTATCTTTGTTATTGATTCTTATA
>NW_012109428.1:0-1558 GCF_000951045.1 Mandrillus leucophaeus | reverse complement strand
GAACTATTTTTTTTACACAGAAATATATTGACATTATAATTATTGGGGGGGGCAACTCTATGATTGGAATTAGGTAGAAAAACAATACATTTTATTTTTTACTCTGAGACCTGGACACCTGGTGGCTATAATATAAGGTCAGGATGTTGTGGTCTCTCAAGGCTGCTTAGTTTTGACATATTTGGGAATAGTTAGAACCATAAATCATCCTCATTTAATAAGACATATTTGCATAGGAGTCACTGCCAACAAATTGATTCTTCAAATATTATTGTTAGTACCATATCTCTCTAAGTCTCCCATCTTTGTGAGGTGAGCTGGCTATATAGAAACCTTCAGGACAGCATTTTACCCTTTTAGCATCAGACCTGAAATAGAGGCAAGCCATACATTGAGGCCTTGAGCTTGTATTTTCTTTTCTTTTTTTTTATTTTTTTCTTTTTTTATTTTTTTGAGACGGAGTCTCGCTCTGCCGCCCAGGCTGGAGTGCAGTGGCGTGATCTTGGCTCACTGCAATGAGCTTGTATTTTCAATTCAACACTGAGAATACTAATGAGCACTAGAGAAATTAGAATACTAACATACTAGAGGAACAAGCTAATAAAAACAAAGAAAATGTGCCATTGATCCCTTGGGAGCAGAGCTTGTCTGAGAAAGAAACTTTGCTTCATTTCCTCTGAACTTCAGCCCAGAAATAACAAAAACTTTCAGTGTGTACTCCTCTAGCCAGATGATATAATTCCATGGAGGTGAAAGAAAAGAGAGAAAGAAAACATACCATGCAAAAAAGATGGATTCAATAAAAGCAAATCTTTCATGTTTGATTTTTTAGTAATTTGTCATCTATGATAAAAGCACATGAAAATTATGTGGACCTGTATATTTTACTCTACCATTCATCCTTTCAACACTCTTAAAATTTTAATTTAAGCTTACTAATATTATGGAAGGGAAATATTCTACCTCTGCAGAGGGGTTTCAGAGAATAAAAGAGAGAAAAGCAGGGGTGTAGGCATGAAAACCATAGGTAGCCATGTGTAGGGTCTAAAGAGAAAGAAAATCTGATCATCTTCTGTGAATTTTTATTTTCAGGTAGCTGACCAATTTCAGAAAGTGTGAAATTTAAATGCACAGGAAGTTATGGGAAAGATATATAAAAAGGCGGATGAAAATACTAGACTACTAAACTTTTGAATGTGTTGAATGTTTTATAAAGTGCTTGATATATATTCAACAAATATTTGTTAATTTAACAGATATAACTGAATATTACTGTTAATATCAAATTTATTCATTAGGAATATTTGGTTGAAAAATAATTGGACCAACTTTAATATTAGAATTTACTGGAAAAATATGGGGTGACTCAAAGAAGAAAGAAAATTCTGATAAACCAAGACTTCAAAAGGACAGAGATGAGAAGCTAAGTAACAACAATGAATGAAAAGTGTCTTCAGAATGCCACTTTTAGAATGAGTAAGCCCTGTCTTCAAATAACTTGACTCAAGATTCAAATTCATAAGGTAAGCAAGTTTGCTTGGCTTAGTTTGGCCTGAAA
>NW_012109427.1:0-1161 GCF_000951045.1 Mandrillus leucophaeus | reverse complement strand
TGGGAGGCCCAGATGGGCGGATCACGAGGTCAGGAGATGGAGACCATCCTGGCTAACACGGTGAAACCCCGTCTCTACTAAAAATACAAAAAATTTAGCCGGGCGTGGTGGCGGGCGCCTGTAGTCCCAGCTACTCGGGAGGCTGAGGCAGGAGAATGGTGTGAACCCAGGAGGCGGAGCTTGCAGTGAGCCGAGATCGCGCCACTGCACTCCAGCCTGGGTGAGAGTGCAAGACTCCGTCTCAAAAGAAAAAAAAAAAAACAAAACTCCCAGGCTCAAGTGATCTTCCCACCTTAGCCTCCTAAGTAGCTGGGACTACATGCATGTGCCTGCACACCTGGCTTGTGTCTGTGTGTGTAAATGGGGTCTTGCTATATTGTACAGGCTGGTCTCAAGCTCCTGGCCTCAAGCAATCCTCCCACTTCAGCCTCCCAAAATGCTGAGATTATAGGCATGAGTTACCATACCCGGCTAGATAAACTTTTGTTGTTGACTGACATTGTTCACAGAAATCTGCCTAGTATCCCAACAGGGAATTTCTTAAGGCTCTCCCTGACAACTTTGTTCTTCCTGTTTTGGGGGTTACCCAAATTAGAAATCATTTTCACTTTGTTATCCAGAATGATGTGGTTTCTTCTTTGTCTTGCCTCTCCCACAACCCCACTGGGCTTATCCCACAATCCCACTGGGCTTATCCCACCCCAATTTAGGCCCCACCCATCTTTCTCCTCCAGAAATAAGTCCCCTCCAAGTTTTGAGAGTCTTGCTCTGTTGCCCAGGCTGGCGTGCAGTGGGGTGATAATTGGCTCACTGCAACCTCTACCTCCCGGATTCAAGTGATTCTCATGCCTCAGCCTCCCAAGTAGCTGGGACTACAGGCATGCTGCACCACGCATAGCTACTTTTTCTATTTTTAGTAGAGATGGGTTTTCACCATGTTGGCCAGGGTAGTTTCAAACTCCTGACCTCAGGTGATCTGTCTGCCTCGGCCTCCCAAAGTGCTGGGATTACAGGCGTGAGCCACCACGCCCAGCCAGACACTTTTAATTGACTAAGATTGCTCCTCACCAATCTTTTTTCCCCAGATTTCCTTCCCAAGCTATCTAGCCTAGCTGCGCAACTAGGCTTTTTCTTTCTTTCTTTTTTTTTTTTTTTTTTTTT
>NW_012109426.1:0-2420 GCF_000951045.1 Mandrillus leucophaeus | reverse complement strand
AGTGAGTAACAGTGGTAGGGATTGAAAGTTTCCTTGAGTTAATATGAATTCAAATCTAGTTCTATTTCCCCGCCTTGCCTTTGTTTCCACTCTACTAGTGCAGTATTGTTTTTTGTTGTTGTTGTTTTGTTTTTTTTTTTTTGAGATGGAGTCTCACTCTGTCACCCAGGCTGGAATGTGGTGCTCAATCTTGGCTCACTGCAACCTCCGCCTCCAGGCTTCAAGCAATTCTCCTGCCTGTAATACCAGCTACTCGGGAGGCTGAGGTAGGAGAATTGCTTGAACCCAGAAGGCAGAGGTTGCAGTGAGCCGAGATCGCACCACTGCACTCCACCCTGGGTGACAGAGTGAGACTCCATCTCAAAGAAAAAAAAAAAAAAAGATAAAAAAGATTAGCTGGGCATGGTGGCATGTTCCTGTACAGCTACTAGGGAGGCTGAGGTGGGAGGATCGCTTGAGCCCTGGAAGTCAAGGCTGCAGTGAGCTGTTACCATGCCACTGCACTCCAGCCTGGGCAACAGAGTGAGACCCTGTCTCAAAATAAATTAATATTTAATGGAGTCACAACATTTTTTGCTTTTCCCCCCATGCCATGTGTTTGGAATTGTGTGTTTGGAATGCACAGGTAATAGAGCTAGTGAATTACTTGCTTAATTTCGATCAAAGTATACAATTAGTGTGAAAGGAAAGATGAATTATCAAGAAATAACACAGACTATATGAAAAATAGCTGGGTTTAATTTCTATTTCTGTCTGTCAGTGGAATTCCGTAAACCCTAGTGGGCATTCTTCCTATCTATCCTAGCATGACTCCTTTTCCCCATCTCAAGCCTTGATCGGGAATGAGAAGGGAGGCATTCCTACACGCATCAGAACAGTGCAGTGGGGATTTGGTCTGTGCATTTCATAGAATTTTAGGGAAAAAAAACAAAGCACATCTACTTACTGGGCCCACCTCAGCAATAGCATTACCCATTAATGCAATAGCATTACTAGTAAATACGGATGATCAGGGCTGGGCGCGGTGGCTCACATCTGTAATCCCAGCACTTTGGGAGGCTGAGGTGGGCGGATCACGAAGTCAGGAGAACGAGACCATCCTGACCAACATGGTGAAACCCCGTCTCTACTAAAAATATAAAACATTAGTGGGACGTGATGGCAGATGCCCATAATACCAGCTACTCGGGAGGCTGAGGTAGGAGAATTGCTTGAACCCAGAAGGCAGAGGTTGCAGTGAGCCGAGATCGCACCACTGCACTCCACCCTGGGTGACAGAGTGAGACTCCATCTCAAAGAAAAAAAAAAAAAAAGATAAAAAAGATTAGCTGGGCATGGTGGCATGTTCCTGTACAGCTACTAGGGAGGCTGAGGTGGGAGGATCGCTTGAGCCCTGGAAGTCAAGGCTGCAGTGAGCTGTTACCATGCCACTGCACTCCAGCCTGGGCAACAGAGTGAGACCCTGTCTCAAAATAAATTAATATTTAATGGAGTCACAACATTTTTTGCTTTTCCCCCCATGCCATGTGTTTGGAATTGTGTGTTTGGAATGCACAGGTAATAGAGCTAGTGAATTACTTGCTTAATTTCGATCAAAGTATACAATTAGTGTGAAAGGAAAGATGAATTATCAAGAAATAACACAGACTATATGAAAAATAGCTGGGTTTAATTTCTATTTCTGTCTGTCAGTGGAATTCCGTAAACCCTAGTGGGCATTCTTCCTATCTATCCTAGCATGACTCCTTTTCCCCATCTCAAGCCTTGATCGGGAATGAGAAGGGAGGCATTCCTACACGCATCAGAACAGTGCAGTGGGGATTTGGTCTGTGCATTTCATAGAATTTTAGGGAAAAAAAACAAAGCACATCTACTTACTGGGCCCACCTCAGCAATAGCATTACCCATTAATGCAATAGCATTACTAGTAAATACGGATGATCAGGGCTGGGCGCGGTGGCTCACACCTGTAATCTCAGCACTTTGGGAGGCCAAGGCGGGCTCATCACGAGGTCAGGAGATCGAGACCATCCTGGCTAACACAGTGAAACCCCGTCTCTACTAAAAATACAAAAAATTAGCTGGGGGCGAGGTGGAGCCTGTAATCCCAGCTACTCGGGAAGCTGAGGCAGGAGAATGGCATGAACCCAGGAGGTGGAGCTTGCAGTGAGTCGTGATCGCGCCACTGTACTCCAGCCTGGGCGACAGAGCGAGACTCCATCTCAAAAAAAAAAAAAAAAGATGATCAGGAATTCCCGCAGTCTGGTTTGCTTCCCTTCCTGTTCCAGGTCTTTCTTTGTCCATGAACTGCTGAAACCTGCATGAAGGGCTTCCACAAAGGGAGAGAAAGGGGGATGGAGAAGGAGGGAAAGGCAGATAACAGCCGAATGTAATCAGCATTTTATTACTGTCCTCAGGAA
>NW_012109425.1:0-1377 GCF_000951045.1 Mandrillus leucophaeus | reverse complement strand
CAGAAACATGGGTTTACCTGTGATTTTTTGTTTGGGTGAATGCTTAAAAACAAAGAAAAATTTACATATGCATTTTATGGATACACACACACACACAAAAAGACATGTTAAAAACCTAAAATGGTCCTTAGGCTTATAAGAACACAAGTTTTGATTGAGTAATGACTACGGATATTTCCCCCAACATTTAGAAAAGCTGTTCTTTAATGAAGAGGAAATAATATACCATGGTATCAAATGTTCTTTTCTGATAAAAGAAGCAACTACAGAAAGCTTTTATTTATTTGTTCAAAGTAACCAGTGCTATGGATGCAAAAAACCCCCCAACAACTCTTCCAATGCTACTTTCAAAACAAACATATCAAACTTGATTTTCATTAGGATGCAGTTATTTCATCACACTAGTAAATCAAAATCTAAGACCCAAATTATATATATATATATATAAATATATATAAAAAAACAATGTGAACAATTATTGAGCTTCATCTTCTGGACAAGAATGCCAAGTTAGTCTCTCTTCATAAAAAGCAATTACAATTTGAAGACACTTCATACTGTCTCTTATACACATCTAGATGTGTATAAGAGACAGTCTTCATGTTGTATATTAGATCTTTTTTTTTTTTTGCATAAAGGAATATAAAACTATTTATTAACCACTGGTTCACCAGTATTTACAATCAAGTAAACAATATACAGTTGGATAACACTCTGATTACTACAAAGTTGTTCTTCCTGGCTTTTGTTGAACTAGTAAAGCAAATAACTGAAGATTGAGCCTACATGTAAGGAATCAGTTGGGGTAAAGAAAAAATATGCAGGTCAATAGGTCAGCTTACAAAAGGTTGTTCACACATTTATGGCAGCAGGTCCTCAACTGCCAACATCTCTAACCATCTGATTAGGTTTATATAAGCCAAGTCTTACATATTCCATTCATCATTACCTTTTAGTCAATGTAGCAACAGGGATTTCAACATTTTGTTAAGGAATGGCTCACTAGGGAAATTTTGAAATTTTCATTTAACTTAGTTTTGTTCAGCTAGTTAAAACACACTAGCATTTGTCTAGTTTCCTCATCTGGATGAGAAAACCTGCTGCGATGGCAGTGATAAAATCTTTCCTTTTAGGAAATTTGCAAATAAACCACTGCAATTATAGATACTTTAAAATTATCCAATTTAAATTGTCCTATTTAGAATTACTTATTTCCCTTGAAATGTATGGCTTCAGGAAAATTTTCAATTTAACTTGAAGTGATTATTTCTTATTTTGCTCGGAATAATGGCATCTCAGAAACATGGGTTTACCTGTGATTTTTTGTTTGGGTGAATGCTTAAAAACAAAGAAAAATTTACATATGCATTTTATGGA
>NW_012109424.1:0-1466 GCF_000951045.1 Mandrillus leucophaeus | reverse complement strand
TTTTTTTTTTTTTTTTGTTGTTGTTTTGTTTTGTTTTAGGGAAAAAAATTCTGGATGCTAGTTCCTTAACAGACCTATGATTTGGAAATATTCTTTCTCATTCTGTGAGTTGTCTTCATTTTCTTTCTTTCTTTTTTTTTTTCTTTTTGAAACAGTCTCACTCTGTAACCCAGGCTGGAATGTAGTTGCCCATTCATAGCTCACTGAAGCCTCAAACTCCTGGGCTCAAGTGATCCTCCGACCTCAGCTTCTGGAATAGTTGGGACTATCAGCATGTGCCACTGTGCCTGGCTGATTTTTAATTTTTTGTAGAGATGGAGTATCAGTGTATTGCCCAGACTGGTCTTGAGGTCTTGAACTCCTAATTTCAAGTGATTCTGTTTTCTTTTTCTCTCTCTCTCTTTCTTTCTCTCTTTCTTTCTTTCTCTCTTTCTCTCTTTCTTTCTTTCTTTCTTTCTTTCTTTCTTTTTTCTTTCTCTCTTTCTCTCTTTCTTTCTCTCTCTCTGTCTCTCTCTCTGTCTCTCTCTCTTTCTTTTTCTTTCTCTCTCTCTCTCCTCTCTTGTCTTTTTTTTTTTTTTTTGACAGCATCTACCTCTGTTGCCCAGGCTGGAATGTAGTTGCTCCATCATGGCTCACTGCAGCCTCAGCCTCTCAGCCTCAAACAGTTCTCCCCTCAGCCTCCCAAGTAGCTGGATTACAGGTGCACACCACCATGCCCAGCTGATTTTTTACTGTTTGTACAGACAATCTCACCATTTTGCCCAGGCTGGTCTCAAACTCCTGGCCTCAGGCAGTCCTCCCGCCTTGGCCTCTCAAAGTGCTGGGATTACAGGCATGAGCCACCAAACCCAGTCTTGTCTTCACTTTCTTGATTGTGTCACGTGAAGTTTAAAATTTTTGATGATACCCAATTTATATATTTGTCTTTTTGCTTGTGCTCTTGTTGTCATGTCTAAGAAAACCATTGTGTAATCCAAGATGACAAAGATTTATGATTTATGCCTGTTTTCTTCTGAGATTTGTATAGTTTTAGCTCTTACATTTAGGTCTTTGATCCAATTTGAGTTAATTTTTATCTATAAGGTGTGAGGTAGAGGTCTAACTTGATTCTTTTGAATGTGCATACCCAGTTTTTTCAGCATAATTTTTTGAAAAGACTATTTTTATCCCCCTTGAATTGTCTTGGCACCCTTTTCAAAAATCCGTTGACTACATGTGAGGGTTTATTTCTGGACTGTCTATTCTATTCATTGATCTATATGTCTCCCTATGCCAGTTCCACACTGTCTTGATTACTATAGCTTTTTGCAGTACGATTTGAAATGAGAAAGTGTAAGTCTTCTGACTTTGTTATTTTTCCTTTTTTTTTTGGAGACGGAGTCTTGCTCTGTCACCCAGGCTGGAGTGCAGTGGCCAGATCTCAGCTCACTGCAAGCTCCGCCTCCCGGGTTCACGCCATTCTCCTG
>NW_012109423.1:0-1023 GCF_000951045.1 Mandrillus leucophaeus | reverse complement strand
TTTTTGGATTTTTAGTAGAGATGAGGTTACACTGCATTAGCCAGGATGGTCTTGATCTCCTAACCTTGTGATCCACCCACCTCGGCCTTCCAAAGAGCTGGGATTATAGGCATAAGCCCCAGAGCCTGGCCTAAATTTTAATTATAAAATGAGTATACAAACCTAATTGGACATGGTGTCTGCAGCACAAAAAATCATTTTTGTCTTTCTAAAAAAAGGCCAGAATAATAAAAGCCTCAAGAGGGACTTGGGCCATGCTTTGTTTCCTACATTGCTTCTGCCTTTGATGCTGGAAGGGCCTTGTAGGCAAAAGTTCCTACCACTGAAGAGTGAGGGACATGGAATAGCTTTTCTTTTACCGCTTCCATGCTCTCTAGGTGTGAGAAGCCCACGGCTCTGGAAGGAGCTGGGAAATACAATTCTGATGTGTGTTGGATATGTTCCCCCTCCAAACCTCATGTTAACATGTGACCCTTAATGTTCCTATCTTGAACATTAGGGCGTACTGGGAAGTGTTTGGGTAATGACGGGGGATTCCCTATGAATGGCTTGGTCCCATTCCCATGGTAATAAGCAAATTCTCATTATGGTAGTTTAAAAGAGTGTAGTACCAGCCAGGTGCAGTGGCTCAAGCCTGTAATCCCAGCACTTTGGGAGGCTGAAGTGGGCAGATCACCTGAGGTCAGGAGTTTGAGACAAGCCTGGCCACCATGGAGAAACCCTGTCTCTACCAAAAATACAAAACTTAGCCAGGTGTTGTGGTGCTCACCTATACTCCCAGCTACTCAGGAGGCTGAGGCAGGAAAATTGCTTGAATCTGGGAGGCGAAGGTTGTAGTGAGCCACGATCGTGCCATTGCACTCCAGCCTGGGCAGCACAGCAAGACTTCACTTCAAAAAAAAAAAAAAAAAAGTGTGGTACCTTTCCCCTTCCCCTCTCTCCTCCCTCTTTACCATGTGGAAAAACCTGCTTCCCCTTTGCCTTCTATCATGATTGTAAGCTTGCTGAGGCCCTCTCCAGAAG
>NW_012109422.1:0-1169 GCF_000951045.1 Mandrillus leucophaeus | reverse complement strand
GTGGAGACTTTTTTTTTGAGACGGAGTCTTGCTCTGTTGCCTAGGCTGGAGTGCAGTGGCGCTATCTCAGCTCACTGCAACCTCCGCCTCTCGGCACTACAGGCATGCACCACCATGCTGGGCTAATTTTCCTATTTTTAGTAGAGACAGGGTTTCACCATATTGGCCAGGCTGGTCTCGAACTCCTGACCTCATGATCCACCCGCCTCAGCCTCCCAAAGTGCTGGGATTATAGGCGTGAGCCACCGTGCCCGGCCCTCAGAAAGATTAAACTATGAAAAAGGCAAGAATTTATTTACAATAAAAAATTCTTCAATGTTTTACAAAGCTAATTCTATTTGGAGATATTCTTCAACTATGTACATTGCAAAGACTGAGAATAAACATTCAACACACCCTCTAAGTGTTGTAATGTAGGTGATGACAGAGATTTAGATATCTTTAATTCAAATTTCCTCATTGATGAAGAACTGAGGTCTCTTGCCGCCCAGTTTGGAGCTCTTTCCAGGACATATTATCCAAACAAATTTTTGCCCCTTGAAGTATTAAAATTTTCCTGATGGTAAAATTCTATACTGTATATTGAAGGCTCTTTAGAAAATTAGAAAATTCCCATGAATCATGCTGTATAAAGAGATGGCAATAATCTGACATAGCAATTATCTATTCATGTAAAATTACTATTTGCAACCAGAACTTCTGGATAAGGGCTCCAATGTTCCCAAGTCAGGAATCTCAGCTTCCCTTTCTAATTATTATGGGAGGCAAACCTAGGCAAAAATAGTTATGTTAAAACATTTAAAAACAGAATAAGCACAATAAACTCTAAAGGTTGAATGAAATATTTAATTTTAGCAATTAAAATTAACTTTTTTTTTCTTTGAGACGGAGTCTTGCTCTGTTGCCCAGGCTGGAGTGCAGTGGCACGATCTCAGCTCACTGCAACTTCCGCCTCCCGGGTTCAACCGATTCTCCTGCCTCAGCCTCCCGAGTAGCTGGGATTACAGGTGCTTGCCACCATGCCCGGCTAATTTTTGCATTTTTAGTAGAGACAGGGTTTCGCATTGTTGACCAGGCTCGTCTTGAACTCCTGACCTCAGGTGATCTGCCCACCTCGGCCTCCCAAAGTGCTGGGATTATAGGCGTGAGCCACTGTGCCCAGCCAATAA
>NW_012109421.1:0-1038 GCF_000951045.1 Mandrillus leucophaeus | reverse complement strand
AAAAAAGAATGAGAGAAAAAAAAAACAGTTTGGGTGCAGTGGCTCACACCTGTAATCCCAGCACTTTGGGAGGCTGAGGTGGGAGGATTGCTTGAGCTCAGGAGTTTGAGACCAGCCTGGGCAACATAGTGAGACCCCATCTCTATTTATAAAAATTAAAAAAAGAAAGAAAAAAGTGAGAAAAAGAAAAAAGGATAAGGAAAAACAATGAGAAAAATGAAAGTAAAGAAGACCAAGAAAAAGGGGAAAATGAGAAAACTAGAAAAAGAGAAAGAATACAAATGGATAAATGAGAAAAAGAATGGAGAGAGAGAGAGAGAGAGAGAGTTAATAACAAATGAAAAAGACAGAAAGCCTACAATGCCAAAAAGAAAACAAGTTAACTTTGTGCAAAATCCCTTAGGTCATTGAAAACCAGCATCCTGAGCTAGAAAGCCTGGAAACCTAAGCGCAACCAAGGACTTATACAAGTGCCTGGAATTCTCTAACAGTGGCCTCTTATGAGGTCATAGCAAGAAAGGGACCTTTCATGGCTGATGATAATCCACAGTGGTTTCCTCATTTTTTGGTCTCAAGAAAGCCTTACTCTTAAAAACATTTTGAGAACCCTGAACAGCAACAGCTTTTCCTTTATGTAGGTTACAGATACTGCTATTTGCCTTATTAGAAATTAAAACCCATACAATGCTTCAGTGGCTTTTTCATTTCTAGCTCGAAAAGCTATAACATTTTTTGGCTTATTATGTTTTTAAATGTTCAAATATGGAGTGATTTTTAATTTATCTTTTTATTAGTTTTTAAATTTTATTCGTATTTTAGTGTATCTATAATAAAAGGACTCTGTATAAACAAAAATAACTAAAATACCGTTCTAAAAACAATAATTCCTCAATGTTAACATATTTTCAGTGTTAAAACTTTTAATTGTCCCATATATTTTCAATTAAAAGTTTTTATTTTATTAAAATTATTTATTTATTTATTTATTTATTTATTTATTTATGAGACAGGGTCTCACTCTGTCATCCAGGCTGGAGT
>NW_012109420.1:0-1854 GCF_000951045.1 Mandrillus leucophaeus | reverse complement strand
GATGGATATCTAAGAAGCATGCTTGAATTAGTGAACTACGAGTCTCTGAGACATAAATGTTTAATATTGTTCACTAAAATAAATACATACATATGTTACATATGTAAATACAATTCTTAATACAGTTGTAAAGACAAATGATACAAAGTATAATTCTCAAATATTTCTTCATTTAACTATTTCTCCCATTTTGTTTTTTTACAAACTGATATTTGCATCTAGAATTTTCTGAATTTAATTTGATGGTGAATTAAATCTTTCAAATGATCTTACAGTGTCAGATTTTCTTGTTCACAATTACAGTGTGACAATGAGTCTTATAATAATTATAAATTCCTGTTATATCTCTGCATAACTTTTTTACATTCTAGACAACAATACTAATTTAATTTATTAGTAAATAAAATAGAATTGATTATATGTACTTTCAATAACAAAGCTAATTGTTTTTTATATGTCGAATTTAAATAACACCAAATCAACAATTAAACAGCTATATACTTTGTGAACACTGACTTATTCAGTTTGCCAATAGCTCACCATAGGTGTTTTCAGTTTAATCAGATATCTTTTCACCATCACCAATTAACTCTCTTTGTCAGATTTTAGAAATAATAACTGAAAGCAAAGTCGGCTACTCCCATAGTTATTCATGTCCCCAGAATTACTTATTCAAATAGTAATGACATGCATACGAGCAAAGAAAATACAGTATGTTTTCTTGCTCTTTGGTATCAGACAATGCAGGTAATTCACACAAATATTTAGCACACAGTTATAAATATTACAGACAGGCATAGCCTGAGAATCAAGTATTTAATGTATATGACTGTAATTTCTTGCTGTCTTAAATTTCTTTTCAGAAGACACATGAATTACAAAGATTTCTGTAGATTCCATTTCCAGTTACCTGTTCCAAGAATATGTGGAGCATTGTGATTAACTGAACTTAATTGAATTGCAAGGGGCTCACCATTTCTCAGAAACAGTATCTTTTCATCAAACACTAATGTATAACAAGCAACAGAGTGACAGAAGTCTTCTGAAAGCACCATGTGCATATGCTGCCTATACTTCAAATAATATGTGGTTTTTGAAAAGAGTTTGTCTTGAGTTGGTCTTGAGTTGGGAGGGTAAAATTGTAGAACACAAAGTACATTTAAAATGACTAACATAGATAATTTCCATGATATTCTTCTATGATTTAGGACAGAAATTTACCAGAAATACTGAGCTTTTTAATGCACTTTAAACCTGCAATGCTTTTCTTAAAAATCACATAAATCAAATACCATGAACATTACTAGACCACTCTACCTGCTAACATTTTGACATGTTCGTAAAAAGTGTGAACTTTTAGTTACTCAGAAAGTACAGTAGAACATAATAATTACCGTTAAATATGTTCTTGAATCTGCATTGTTGTTCTAATACATGATGGCATAATTTTCGTTGATTGAAATAAAGTGTTTCTAATTACCTACCAATTTTTTAAAAACACATCTGGATGTATGCAACTTTTAAGCTAATGAAAGTCATCATCAAAAAAGAAGTTGATCCATGCTTAATTAATATAATTATCAATAAGCTCAAAGAAGATGTGAATAACACACCAAACACATCTTCTCCAGAAACAGAGAAAATTACGAATTTACACAAGTCTCTTATATTAAAGACTTACTCTCTTTTAACTTGTATTTTCAGTTCAGAGGTACATGTGCAGGTTTGTCACACAGGTAAATCTGTGTCATGGGGCTTTGTTGTACAGATTATTTCATTACCCAGGTATTAAGCCTAATAATTTAAAACAATTTCTTTCTTTTTTTTTTTTTTGAGATGGAGTCTCGCTCTGTC
>NW_012109419.1:1154393-1203688 GCF_000951045.1 Mandrillus leucophaeus | reverse complement strand
GGATCTAGAACTAGAAATACCATTTGACCCAGCCATCCCATTACCAGGTATATACCCAAAGGATTATAAATCATGCTGCTATAAAGATACACGCACACATATGTTTATTGTGGCACTATTCACAATAGCACAGACTTGGAACCAACCAAAATGTCCATCAATGATAGAGTGGATTAAGAAAATGTGGCACATATACACCATGGAATACTATGCAGCCATAAAAAGGATGAGTTCACATCCGCTGTAGGGACATAGATGCAGCTGGAAACCATCAGTCTCAGCAAACTATCGCAAGAATATAAAACCCAACACCACATGTTCTCACTCATAGGTGGGAATTGAACAATGAGAACACTTGGACACAGGAAGGGGAACATCACACACCCGAGCTTGTTGGGGGGTGGGGAGCTGAGGGAGGGATAGCATTAGGAGATATACCTAATGTAAATGACAAGTTAATGCGTGCAGCACAGCAACATGGCACATGTATACATATGTAACAAACCTACACATTATGCACATGTACCCTAGAACATAAAGTATAATTTAAAAAAAAAATCTCCTACATGTGTCTCAATTCCATGTTCTCTTTCACTGCTATATATACTGCTATAAGTCAGGCTTTCTTCAGTTCCCTTCTGAATTTTTAAAATAGCCTCCAGATGGGTCTCTCTGTCTTCAGGTTATACCTCCTTGAGTTCATCCTATCTCTTACCACCTGAATTATCTTCATAAAATAGGTAATATGTTGCTTAAAGATATAATTCTTTGTTCTAAATATTTAGTTGACTATTTAATACTATTATATTAACATTGATGATGCATTTATGAACATATTTAATATTCACTCGCTTACAGGATAAAATCAATGTCCAAATTCTTTTAGCTAGAGTTATAGATCTTTTACAATATTTCAATAACTGTTTTTCTAATCTCATTGCATATCCTAGGATGCTATAACAAAATATCAGAAACTGGACTTAAATACAACAAAAGTTTATTCCTCACATTTCAGGAGGCTGGGAAGACTAAGATTAAAGTAGCAGCAATTTGTCGTGCGGTGAGGGTTCACATCCTCACAGAGAGTTTCATTCTCACTCTAACCTCACACAGAAAAGTGATGAGAGGGCACTCTGGGTCGGGAAGGACAGGGGGTGTCACTAATCCCAATCATGAGAGTTCTGCCCTCATGACCTAATCACCTCCCAAAGGCCCCACCTCCTAATGCCATCAACTCAAGAGTGAGGATTTCAAGATACGAATTTGAAGAGACCACAATCATTCAGACCGTAGCAATATCATATCACAACCCTTAAACATTGTGCAAGCTGGATTCACAACTCTTTCAAAGACAAACAATGCTTTGTTTCTCAGATTACATTCAAGCTTTTCTTTCTGCTCAAAATGCCCAAGAATCGGCCTTTTAAATTTTATCCCCATCATTCTAAATCCAGTTTACATCTCAAACCTGCTAAGCTTTTGCCGGGCGCGGTGGCTCACGCCTGTAATCCCAGCACTTTGGGAGGCCGAGGCAGGTGGATCACGAGGTCAGGAGATCGAGACCATCCTGGCGAACACGGTGAAACCCCGTCTCTACTAAAAATACAAAAAAAGTTAGCCGGGCATGGTGGTGGGCACCTGTAGTCCCAGTTTCTCGGGAGACTGAGGCAGGAGAATGTCATGAACCTGGGAGGCGGCGGAGCCTGCAGTGAGCGGAGATTGCTCCACCGCACTCCAGCCTAGGCGACCCAGTAAGATTCTGTCTCAAAGAAAAAAAAGAAAAAAGAAAATGCCCAAGAATCAGCCTTTTTGCAGCCTTTTAAGTTGTATCCCCATCATTCTAAATCCAGTTTACATCTCAAACCTGCTAAGCTTTCTCCCTTCCCCTTCCAGCAAGTATGCGTCTCCTGTTCTCTCTGCTTTCTAATTTCTAAACATTTTGTCCATTCTTCATTCCAGTATGTTTCACAAGTTACTGTAGAGTAGTGAGTGTGTGTGTGTGTATGAATGAATGTGTTTGAGTGTCATGTGTGAGTATGTATGCATGAGCGAGTCTGCATGTGTGTAATTTCCTGCTAGACGGTGAAATTCTATTTGACAGAGATTAATGTTTAATTATCTCTCCATCCGTAACAGTACTTAGAAGTATGTCTTGCCCAAAATGAGCAATCAATAAATGCTATTGAATTGAATATTTTCCTGCGTTGAAGGAAGAAATGCCTCTAGGACTTCAGTATCAGAAACAAAATATTGCAGTTAGACATGTCCACTTAAAATAAAACTAAACATTAAAAATGTTGTTTTATGCATTATCTCATTATTCACATTAATTTCCTCATTCAAATTTAAGTATACATATTACCTACAAGGAATTCTGTTACTCTTAGAAAAAAAAAAAATCACCAGATAATAAAGTTCTTTTCTTATAACAAGAATCTTCAAATATTTTCCAAGAAAAATTGTTGTACAAATAAAGGGTTTCATGGATATAAGAGTTTTTGAAATACCAAGTTGAAGTTGAACCAATGTCTCTTTTGCCACAGGATTTCAATATATTTTTAATGCCTTGTGAATATCAAACATAAAAACAGTGTATAGAATTTCCTAAGCATTCTGTTGCTTAGAAACCTTTTCTCCCAGAGCATGCTGCATATTGATGGCATGGTGTCCAGTGAAGGATTTGGGAAACACTCTCCATGAGTAGTAATCTATTTTAACATGAATATAAATGTATTGCAGAGACTACATAACTTTTGCAAGAGATAGAAATGTGAATTGCCAACATACACAAAAATAAAAGCATACCAAAAAATATCCATCTCAAAAGTTACAATTTCAATCAAGATGGTATTTACTAAAGTAAGCTATGTTAATAATTTTTTAAAATATTAATGAGGTTATATCTATAGCATCAAAATCATTAAATGTTTGACTGAAATAGCACTTACACACTTTTTCAGAACAAAACTGTGACTGAACTATTCTCATAAACAAGCATTGTGGGCACAACATTTTGATTTCATGGAACCAAGAATTCAAGGTCAGAAGAAGTTGTTGAACAATATGAAACCACTTAATTTTTAAGCATTTAATTTTTACCCATTAAAAATCCTTTGCTTTACACAGACTTCAAGTCCATTTATAAACATCAGTCTTGGTGAAATTTGCATAATATTTTTATTTTCTGTGAATCAGCTATACCCCAAAGTGCATCATATGGTAAACATGAGATTCTTGGGCAGAGATCATGCATGAGATAATTGGGCAAAGAGACAATTAATCATTGCTATTCCAAATAATGTTTGATTCTACAGTAAGAGTGATGTAAACATTGTCTTACTATTGTTTACTAAAAACTGATGAGTATTCTCATGATTATGTAATTTATATCACATGCTGGGAAAAAGTTATATTAATCCAGAATAACTTAAAAATTTCTGTTGATTGGAGGCACCAGAACTTTGACTATGGTGTTTATTACCTATTATCTTAATTATAAAATTAATCTCTAAAAGTACCCACCTTTGATTTACTGTTTAGGCATCATAAAGACAACAGTATAATTAACTAAGACTAAAACTAGCTTATGAAATAAAAATTACATGTAGTAAACATTTTTTACATGTCTTCCTAGGCCATGAGCCGTTATCAGTGGAGTTAAGATCCAAGAGTCACGCATTTAAGTTGTTTCAATCGTAAGATACATGATCCAGGCTGAGCTGGTCCTTCTTATTTTAATTGGGACAAGGACAGGATACTGAAAAACAGGCACTCATTAAGTATCCATGTGCGACTATGTACCAGGCTCTACATGTAACTGAAATGTAACATTTTCACTCAATAGCTAAAGACACCATATTATTCCATTGGTCACGACTAAAGAAAAAACTTCTCTGCAGGAAAAAGTGAACAGTGAAGGAAATAAGTATTCAAAGAGAAAAAAAAGAGAGAGAGAGATTGAGAGAGAGAGAAAGAGAGAGAGAGAGAAAGAATGCCTCCTACGTTTACAATGACTTCAATATTCTTTCTTCAGGTGTTTCTTCAGGCCTATCTGCATTTCTATGTTTTCATGTTTTGACCCAGTCATGTATTATGTTTTGGATAAATAAATAAATAAATATCCTTTATTTTTAAGCTTGTTCAAGTGGATTTCTATTACTCGCCAACTCAAAGTTTCAAATAACACAGTTATAGAACTAACTTTAGTACAATTGTCTAAAGAGCAAAGTCCAATAAAAGACCACCAGGAACACACCTGTGGTTGAACAAGTTGTGTTTAGTGCACATGCAGGGAGAAAGGATGCTCATCATGGGGACTGTGGAGAACTGCAATAGAGGGTGGTAGAACACACTCAGTATAGGATGTGGACTTCAATTTTAGGGGAGACCTTAAGTAGCAGAATGTTGGATTGGAGGCTGTGAGGGGAGCTAATTTTGTGACTATTTTAACAAATGTTATCTAGGTGGTGAGGAGACTACGCTGAAGATGTCATTGGTAAAGAAGCAGTAACCATTAGCCAGTTTTGGTCATTTTTGTGATCTGGACAATATCTATGTTTTTTATGTATTCACATATGATTATTGAGTGGCTCTGTTTTTTCTTTATCCATCATGATCACAGTCATGGCCTTGTCTGATGTTAATGTTCTAGGAATTGTTTATGTTCAAGAGGATGATACCAAGCTCAGCTAATAGAACCAGGCAAGTTTCTAATGATAGGTGATTCTTTCTCTTTGTCACTATGAGTAAGGTGATAGTGGTTTCACTTTATCATTAATCTCTCCTCACTGAAAGATTAGTGACACTATATCTGCCCCAGCTCAACTGGGTTGTCATCCAGATTCTGTATGTTTCAAGCTGATCTTCTCTGTAATCTATGCTTATCTTATTCCACACCACCAGTACAACAGCAGGCATTTTCCTGTCTCAAAAAAAAATGTAATAGTAATAACTAAAGTGTCAGTCCCCAAATTGTGCTAAAATTAAAACATCAAATGCACCATCTTCACCCAGTATATTTCTAAGCTCTAAAGCTTGTTCCTATTCGCACAGCTTTTTGCAATACTGAAATAGCCAGTGTTTGCTCTAAGACAAGCCTGTCATCACTGCCAGCTCTATCCTATCAATACCCAGGACACCTACTCATTTCATTTCCCTCTCTTTCTCTATTCAGTGGAACATCTGGCAGAACTTCTATATGGGTAGGAAAAAAAATGAGATTTATATCTCCCTATTCTTTTAGGGAAAAATGTACTTCCCAGTTTGAAAACAACTTCCAAATTCAGAAACTACCGGAGAAAGCATCCCCAGTGGAACAGTTGTATGGTTTCATGACAGTTTCTAGGCAACTCTACCCCTTGCTATAGTAATCTGAGGCTTTCATACTTAACTGCTTAATAAATTACTTTTTATTATCTTACACTTTTATAAAGATGATTTAAGCACTACTTGAATATCTAAGGGAAAACTAAAGAGCAAGGACTACTTACGCCTACAGGGATCTAGGCTTACTACTCACAGGCCTGAATTAGCACTATTGCCAAAAACACATTTCGGAAGAGTTTTAACATCAGGACGACTGAGTTAAAACATTGACTCTTTCCCTTACAATATGTGTGACTTTGGTCAAGTTACTTTATCTCTCTGCCAGTTTCCCTATGTATAAAATGGAGAGAAGAATGGAATGTATCTCAGAGGGTTAGTGTGATGACCACAAAAGAAAACGTACATAAGGAATTTATGCTCCTG
This sequence comes from Mandrillus leucophaeus, assembly GCF_000951045.1. Taxonomy (NCBI): domain Eukaryota; kingdom Metazoa; phylum Chordata; class Mammalia; order Primates; family Cercopithecidae; genus Mandrillus; species Mandrillus leucophaeus. Next base: position 1,197,940 of record NW_012109419.1, on the reverse strand, counting down.
GACCATTATACGTCCTCAGTAATACACACACTTTTTTTTTTCATGTGAAATACTCAAACTGCTTAATGAAAAAAAGTATGCCTTTTGTTGAAAGCATTTATAAAATAATAAAATGATGAGCTCATACTATAAGATGAATACCTATTAATAGAAAAAATTTTCCCTCAGTTTACAAACACAGATATTCTTTCACCTATTCATTTCCTGACCATCTAATCTATATTAAGTTCTAGGGATACCAAAGATAAAAGCACACATCTTTGACATTAAGTAGTCATTTTACACAAGAACAGGTATTCGTAGGTTTAGTATTACTACATAGTCTTACACTGCTGCTTAAGCATTTGAAATTGCAGAATCTAAAGAAAAAAGTAATATCATGGCCTGCCTGGGGTTATTCAAGAACAGATTTATTTTTGACGTTTCCTCCACATTTTCTGCACTAGTATGAAACAGGCCTTTTGTGATTAGGAATGAATTTTGCTACTCTAGGCGCCAGAAGCAATGAAAAAGTGTACTTGTCTACAAGTAGGGGCTGTAATCACTCAATCAGTGTTTTTTCTTTCACAAAGTTGCTTCCACAGCATAGGAGAGAAAGTTGCCAAAATAAATCAAGCAGATAAAATATTGAAATACATTACTTTGTAAAAGAGAGTAAGCCTAGGTATTGCACTTTCCAAAATATATTATCACTTATATATTTATGTTTTTTATGAATTCTCTTTTGTTATTCAAAGTACAATGACTATTGGTGTGCCTCCAGCAAAAAATAGCAAATATCAGGCTGATAAGTGAAAAATAAGATGACGATCCAAACAGAAAAAAGTGCTTGTAGTTATGATTGTGCCTAGTGTTTGAAATAAACATATTATACTGGAACTAAAGTGATATTTTTTCTTTCAAAAAAATGTACTTTTCAAATGGAAATCATGTTACAATATCTATAAGTAAATACTACAATGAAAAAATGCAAAATCTTAGAAATATTATCTAACATATCTGTCAGTAAAATATGGTTACTTTTTAAAGTATCATTTATTAATTATGTTTCACGATGTACATCAAAAATGCCTCTTAGTTACCTTTAGATTACAAAATTGAATTGTTTTGTAAGATCTGAATAGTAACGTAATAAATTTTTCACTAAGCTTCAATATAACTAGTGACATTTTCTAATGAAACAGTGTCCCTTCTAGCTAGCATTTATTAAGTACTTGCCATGGGTCAGGCACTGTGCAATATGCTTTACATACATCATGTAATTGTTTGCTCATGAACGAACATTGTGAAATATATTTCTTAACCACAGTTTCAGAGTTGAGGAACTGAATCTCAGAGAGGTCAATTAATTTGCCCAAGATCACATGAGTAGTAGGTGGTACACCTTTTGAAACCCAAACCTCCAGCTCTTAATCCCTAAGCTATAATGCCTCTCCTTGGCAGCCTTATGCTGAATATTTAGGATATGCCAAGACCTCCATTATCTTATTCACTATGTACAACAACTATGTAGGGGTAGATAGCTATACATTTTCAAAATGAGCAAACAGAGCGAATGGTCACAATATTAGTAAGTGTATTAATCTGTTCTCATGCTGCTAATAAAGACATACCCTAGACTGGGTAACTTGTAAAGAAAAGAGGCTTAATTGACTCACAGTTCTGCAGGGCTGGGGAGACCTCAAGAAACTTGCAATCATGACAGAAGGGGCAGCAAACACACCCCTCTTCACATGGCAGCAGCAAGGCGAAGTGCAGTGCAAATTGGGGAAAAAGGCCCTGACAAAACCATCAGATCTCGTGAGGACTCACTCACTATCACAAGATCAGAATGGAAGTAACTGCCCCCAATATTCAATTACCTCCTACCGGGTCCCTCCCACGACACATGGGGATTATGGAATCTATAGTTCAAGATGACATTTGGATGGTGACACAACCAAACCATATCAGTAAGGTAAGTATGTTAATGGCAAAGTCAAGATCTAAATTTAAGATTATCTAAATCTAAAGCGATGTTTTTAATCTGCAAGTCATACTAATTGGCATATCTGCCTAAAAGAAGACAAAATCATTGTTTATAAATGTTACACATAAATATTGTATGTATATTATCATTAAGACTAGCACTGCCCCAATAATGGATAATATATTTTAAAATCAGTAAGTATACTTATTACTATAATTATTATTAATTTTTCCATTCAACCTGAGAAGAAATCTTGTACAAATGCTTACCGAGTTCTTTGGGAATACCTCAAAGGTGCTGAACTGCATTTTCTGAAACAGACTTGAATATTTAAATGCAGTGTCAATAAATGCAGTTTGAAAACGTAATGGGAAAATTTAAAGTAGAGAAAATAAGATTATGTATTTCTGGCCTCAGTGGAGATACTTTATCACATTCCTAGAGCAAATGAGAAACAGGTGCAAAAAAATACTATCATCTCTAACAGTCTACACTGTTCATAGATTTAGTTGTCAATAGTGGGAGTGCAATCAAAGCTCTTTAAAACAAAGACTGAACGAATATTAACGTAATGGAATGCTAGTAAGCTGACTGTTAATTACCCTTGATTTTTCAACTTGCCTTATCACAGGTATTTCCACTAAGCTGCTGTCCACAAATTTTATTTAATGAACAAAAGAGTACAATAATTTTTTTTAGCAATGGGGAAAACCGTGAACTGGGAGAAATAGTGTCCCATACCCTTTTTTCATGAGCCTTTACCTCACTCACATCATCTTCATGCTTCCTCATCCACAGAAGAAAGTGTACAGGTACAAACAATAGTATGTGCCAACAAGGAAGGACAAAGCATTGACCCAGCATTACCCAGGTCAACCAAATGTGCCATAGAAAATATAAATGATGTTCAAAAGGAGCACTTAAAAAGAGAATAACTTTAATAATGAATTAAGAGCCCAAGAAAAAAGAATATATGGAAGAGAATATGAAAATCACTTAAGCTTTGGAAGAGAATATGGAAACCATTTAAGCTTTGAAAGCTTAAGTCTCCAGGGAAGAAAGGTGAAGGAATATTAACATAATGGAACGATACTTTCATTATTGCTCACAGTGTATTTACTTTCCATTTATAACATCACAGATATTCCCACTAAACTGCCTGTTATTTTAACTTGCAGGACAAAATGCTCCTGCTTACAATTTCATTTAATAAGCTTGCTTTATCTGTGAGCTTTTGTACTTAAATGTTACAGATGAAGCACTTAGGAATAGACTACAACCTCTCTCCTCCACTCCCAATTCCAAATTGACAGGAATAGAATAGTAACTGTTCCTGTTTGAAAGTTCAGGTGTTCTCTCCTAAACTAAAGTGGCCAGGGTCTAGATATGTTGTACAAATTGCCAGAAGTCATTTCTATAATCGCTTGAATGGGGAGTTAATTCTCACTCATCCCCTCGCCAAAAAAAAAGCTAAAGAAAACCTAATGATTGTTCTTTACATATGATCAAAACCAGATTTCCAACCAACTATTTCCCTCAAGGTACACTTTGAGAAGTAAAAAATGTGGTTGACATCTCCTAAGGAGATCCTCCCAAATTTTATCCCTCCCTTGTTCGAGCTGCCACCGTAGCCAGCAGCTCTGCATGAGCTGTGGTCCCCTCACACAGGCATATCATGAGCACAGCTTTCTTCTTGCCTGTGCCATATGCCCCTTGTGCTTTACCCTGGTACTCCCTTGTTGAGGACTCAGTGATATTGTACTCTTCCAAACTCCTATAGATGAATGCAAAAGAGAGGGGAATTTACCACTGTGTAAAGCACACCATTGTCCAGGGACAGTTAGAAGTTAGTGGATATACTCTTGCTTCTTTCACCCTTCCAGAGGACTTTCCTGAGACAGATGTATATGGCTTCTCATTAAATGGTCCAACAATATCAAATAGACTCACATAGTAGAAGTCGGTTCAATAGAACATCTTCACGCTGACTCTCTCCAGACCTATTACTCTCCTTGTCCCTCAGTTGTACTCCCTGGGCTTGCACTCCTTAATTAAGTAAAAATCATAAGCCTTTGTCTCAGGCTCTGCTTACTCTGGGGAAATCGGACTAAGTCAAAAGGAGAGAAGGTTCTTTAATTTATTGATTCATTCATTGAGTGAAGAATGTAAGTTAAGAAAATGAAGAAGTAGCTTTCACATGCTTCATGTATTGCTTCAAAAAACATTCATGAAGCAACTACTAAATTTCAAGAACTGTACTTAGTGCTGTGGATACAGTGATGCATAAGAAGACACTGCCTCTGTCCTCAAGTTCCTCTGCCTTACCATCCCTTTGGAAAGACATAAAAATCAAATAAAGAAACAAATAATAAGAAATTCTGATAAGTGCTAGGAAGGTAATAAACCAGCATTCTGAGATTAAAAATAGATAAAGAAGAGACTTTTTTCGATAGGGCTGCACTGGGGGATGTTTAACAGAATTCTTAGCTGCAAGCAACAGATGCTTGTGTTACCAACTCTAGCTGGTTGCCAGAAAATATTGGAAGTATATCAGGTAGCCTGCAACATTGTTGGGAGGAACAGGCTCTGACGTAAACTTCCAGGACACCACTTAAAACCACACAATAGAACTGGCCTGATGAAAGAGCTGCTGGTGTTTTTTTTGATCCACCACAACCAGAGTGAATCATCTTTGGTGTCCACCGAAGTCACTTTGGTATGAAGAACTTGACTTTCCAAACACAAGAAAACTGCTGCAACTTCCACCATTTTCACAAAGCCGGACATCTCTATTCCTTTCAGTGATGGGCAAAACGGAGGCACCACTCAAAGCATTTGGGAGCTTATTGGGACTGTGCCTGATTGGTGGGCCTTGCTCATCTGTCTGTTTCCTAATGCATGGAAACCTGGGATTTTTTGAGTTTTGGTTTATGTTGTGCAGGTGGAACTCGAGAAGGATTCCCTTGAATACAGAAAAGGCAGCCATATAGGACAGATGTGCATAGGAGAGTTACAAAGACCTTGGGGAAGAAAGGAATTACAGAGTAAGGAATTAGTAGGTTATATCCCGATCTGGACAGGAATATAATAAGGTTACACTAAAGAGATGATGTAGCTAGATCACAAAGGAAAAGAGCAAAAATGTCACATGATGAGTTTTGAAAGCTGGGCAGGGCCACATCAGGCAGACCTAACCCTTAAATACCCTTTAAACATTGTCTCTGTCTAGCTATTCTCAATTCTGACTGTTTTCAGTAGTGAAATAATCTGGAGTCTCCATAAACCACAACTGTGAACTTGGAAACTCATTTTCTCTGCATCGTAAGGAGTTCAGGCACTCAATAAATATTCATGGAGAATGAATGGATGGCACAAAAAATGAATTTTCATATAAAGGTTTAGGTTTTAAAATTGGAATATTTTAATAAGAGCTGACCGTTTTCATTTGGATGCTAATATTCTGAAAATCGACAGCATATGACTAATAATCACGTTCTCTATTTATGATATTTTGAAAAATAGAACTACAAAATATTTTAGTGCACTTCCTTTTAGGTAAACTATAACCATATGCATATTTTCTTAAACTGCAATATAAATTAACAAATAATTACTTATGGAACTGAAAAATTTGCCAAAGGATTTCTGTATACATTCATTTTTATATCCCCCAAAATTAGATTTTAAACACTCTTTTCAGAAACTCAATCTTAGGCAATATTTAAGGACAAATAATATGTCACCTTAAGGCATTGGAACTATTAATATGTATTGTGTGAGATAGCTCTATGAAATCATAAAGCTATTTTATATAATATGTATTAGTACCGCCAACCTTTTATTCTTTATCTGAAATGTCACATAGTATAGTAGCATATAAATTCTTTACATTGGGAAGAAATCTGTGCTTTTTTACATAGCAAATAATAAACTTAATTTGCAATTTTGCTAACAGCTACATATTTTCTGAGTTTATGGTAACAGATTACTTCAATAATAACGATTAGTATTAGCCAAGCAATAGCATACAACAGCATGGTAGCATGAGATATTACATTTGCTCCTCACATCAGTAAGGTGGTTATAATTTCCATTTTAGAGATAAGAAAACAATGTTTCACAGAGGTTTTCTGACCTTCCAAATAGTGTCAATCTAAAATCACAAAGCAATGTCACATAGCTACATGGAATACATGGAGTAAGGGATTCCAACCAGGTCCTTGATCAGTGAGTCTGATGCTCCTGTTTATTTTTCCACTATACAAGCAGATTATGAACATTCTTTAATAAACATCTCTGCTAGTTTGAAAATAGTAAAATAACTTCATAAATAGTTACTTTAAAGCTAGTCATAGTAACAAGAACACTCTGGATCATGTTTTAGCCAAATCTGGATTGAAGGTCGTTTTCCCCATTTTTCTTCACATCTGATGGAGAAATAATCACACAGAGCAAAGCAGTTCATTCTCACTCAGGAATTTTCCTGGATGAAAAGAACAGTCAAGGGTAAAGTCACCTCGAAGGCAGAGCTCCTTCATGTCACTCCTAGGAAAATCACCAGGAGACAAAGCACATGCCCAAAAAGACATTCCAGGTACTGAGATGCCATGCATTGCCACACATTGTTAAATGCCACACATTGCCACTTGATATGACTTATTGTATCATTGATTCTAATACGAAACTGTATCATTTCCAAAATGATGAGCAAGGCTCAATCCCAAAAGCATAATCCTCACTATGTATAGATCTTTCACAGAAAAGCAGGGACAGTTTTAAGAGAAAAGACTGGTATTTACTAACTAAGCCACATCATATGCCAGCACAGTGACATGAGACATCAATCACATTCACTGCCCACACTGGACAATGTGGTAAAGACCTCCTTCCACTGGGTGATACAGGAGGAGAACTATTCAGAGAAGGTATTCATAATCTAGGGCTATATGTCAAATAGATGTAAGTCTGGCATGAAATTGTTAGCTATACAACCTTACTTTCTTAGGCTCCTACATTTCTCTTGAATCTAACCCTTAACCATCTATCATACTACTTGCCTCTGGCTAGGAGTCCCCCAGAAGGTTTCTCATGTGTGTTCCCAGACATTTTTTTTCTCCAGCTGTTAAAATAATAATGAGTATTTTTGTGTTCCTTAATGTGCTGAAACCACAAAGGTGTTGTGTGTTAACAAACAACACTTGAGACAATCAGCTTTCATCAAGCAGCAGGTTCTTGAGAATTTCTCAATGATACATTATAAAAATTGAGAAGAAAGCTTCTAGATTCCTTTCTGAAGTAAGAGGATCTACATTTTTTATTGTCTTCTAGTTCTGCTTCATTACCGGAATATCCCAGTTTCCTGATACTTTATATTTGTATTAGGGTTTTTGAGTCATGTATAAAGGTATTATCACCATTTCTTCCTTATGTCACCAGGGATGTTATTTCAACTTGGTCTTCAGTTTTGTAGATTTTCTAGTCTGATGTGGTTAGTTCACCCAGAGGACAAACTCATGCCAACAAAATTAGCAAATTCTACTTTCTAAATTAAATGCCAATCTATTAACTTACTAATAGAGCATATTTATTATCTAGGGACATAAATATGAATGTGCGTAGCATACCATGAATGGACATTTTCAGTCATTTTTATTTATGATTATGCGTTTATCAACATCACTATTTTCCCAGTAATATCAGTGTTCAAGAAACTTGGCTTTCCCTACTTTATTAGTAAAAAGAGTTATAACACAAAATATGCCGACCAAAGTCATTTAAGCAACATACAATGGAAAAGTGCCAACATTTATTTGATGATTGATTTACAGATGACAACTTTTCTGAGGTTTCTGTCTCATTGAAATGATGGAGATGGACTACAAAAAAATTACATAGAGACACATAAATCACTTCCTTCATTTGTGATCTTTTAGCAATTATATTAAAGAATCCATGTAGATGCTCAGGCAGCTGAACCACATCTGTCTTTCAAAAGTCCTCAGATGAGAAGCCAGAGCGACTTCTGCCTCAACTAGCGTCCAGAATGAATTATTAATATTATTTCTACTGAAACAGATCATACTTTGAATAAAGGAGATAAAAGTTGAAAGGAAAAAAAATACGAGAATGAAGTAAAGTGGATTTTTTGTGATTTTTAGATTTCAACCTACCTTCGCAACATTACACATTTTCTCCTTCCAACAAATAAAATATTTCCTCTTTAATTTCATCAAGAAATTATAACATACCACCTCATATATTTAATTCCAAAATTAATGACTTCAAAGGGTAAATGTCCTAAAACTACAGTATCATAGCTTATAATCACCTCACAATATGGGTTGTGGTCTTCATCAAAGCATTAATAATCAAAAGCAAAGTTAAGAATCATCCAAAACTAAGAGGTCTACTGTAATCTTTTTGGATCGGCTTTCTACATAGTTTCTACAGGTTTTGTTCCTTATTACCCTTTATTGAGAATTATTTTAAGGTATTTTTTATTCTCTGGTCATCCATAAGAATGAAATGGCTGATACAAAGTATATCAGGTTTTATAGCATGCACAGGAATAATAGAGGCTTAAATACAACAGAGACTTGAATGTAACTAATGAAAAAGTAAAACAAACATCCAAATAAGTATTTTAGAAGAAAAATGCAAATTACTTATATCACCATCTTATAATAAATTCATTACATATGTAAGTAGTTCTTTTATCATTTAAATGTTTTTAATTGCAAATTTTGTTTTCTTCCCTCCAGTATTCTACCGAAAATTGTTCAAAACCAGCCATAATTATTCTTTTCTTTATTTTATAAAATATACCTGCTATTACTGAGTTAGTTGAATATCTCTAAGATACAAAGCAGCATATTGAATACCCAGAGAATAACTGCTATTTCTTAGACTAAGATGGATGTATCATTAATTGGATAAATTGTCTCATAAATTGGTCAAAAAAAATAAAGAATCAGCACTTTTGTGTAGGAAACTGGAGACTTTGCAGTCACAATTTTTAGTGTTTTTGAGTCTACACACTGGTATGTTGAGGGTGGGACGTGAGCCTATGGCACCAAAAAAAGCTGGAGCTATCCACTATGTTGCAGCTTTTCCTGGTTCTTTTATGTCATTCTCTACAAATGAATTCTGTCCTAAAACAGATTCCAAAATTATTTTCTATTTTAAAAATCACCAAAACAATCATAAATGCCATATTTTTATTTTGCATAATAGGATAATAGCTAGTTCCATTTGGCAATCACTTTTCAACTCTCCTCTGACCCACGTTTGTTGGAAATTAATTAATGATATGCATGTATATGTATGTTTGTGTATATATATGTATATATCTGTTATGTCCTGAAGCTCTGTTGTTTGCTTTTCCTCCTGCTCCTTCTGCTACATATTTCATGCATTTTCAGCTAATCCATACAGGCCCAAGTGCTTAACTGAAGGCTGAGTCCTAGAGACAAGTTGCAGTATAACATGGGCCTTCTAATGTTTGCTAAATGAAATAATTTATTTGTTTGAATTCTGCAAATCCTGGTGCAATGGTAGGCCAACAACCACTCCCTGAGCTCCACAACTCTCAGCCTGGGATCAGAGAGTTTGGGTTTTTATTGACTCTTTTGGTTCTCCTGTTATATAATGCTTTGCAACTAAATCCTAGACATGTCATTCCCCGGAGAAGATTCTATCTACAGTCTAAGCAAGGGCTTTTGGGCATTTAAGCTGTGAGGAAATAGATTATAGTTTGAGCACTGGGCTTTAGAAATAAGCTAACCTCACATGTATTCTATGTAGCTCCTACCCGTGAACTGAATTCAATTGAATTTTAATTATTCCTGGATCATAGGCATTAAATTTACATTTTGATGATAAAATTTGGCTGGCTTTCTTTGGAGTTTAGCTTTTATATAACCAATCTTGGATGGTCTGATCATTAAGAATGACTCATATTTAGGTCAGTATACGGTGAATATAAGCGTTTATTTTCCTTATCCTGAGAATGCCCTTTGGGGATCAACATAGTAGAAATTATTTGGTATTAGTGCTTGTATAAACGGCTAATTAGAGGACTAAGACAGGAAAAGTACAAGATAAACCTGTACAATCTTATGATAGCAGGAAGTAAGGAAATTTTTAAAAATCGTGGAGACACATCAAAAGGACACAGGAGTCAACTTGAAGGAGCTGTCAATGGCCAAAGCTGGAACAATTAGTGGAGACAAACAAACAATGAGAGTAATATAATCTGTAGAATTAAGCAAATATCCATGAGTTTATACCAATATAAATAAATACTTGAATAAATGAATAAATAAATAGGGGAAAGGAAAAGTTCTTCCTTACCGCAAAATTCCAATTAGTATATGTAGAAGAAATGACAGAAATAGAAAGCTTACCATTTGTCAATACCACATTAATAATTGTTTTGGGCAAGGGTCTTCAATAGATGTTAAAATTAATTGGCAAAATTATGATGAGAGATAATATTTACATAGTCTGCAAGTATATTGCCTTGGCATAAATATTAATTACAAAGAGAAGTGTAATAACAGTAACTCTACAGTGGAGAAACCTGGCAGGCATTACTGTAACCAAGTGATCAAAATTATCACAATGGGACAATTGGTACTATGTGCCTCCTGAAATAAAGTGCTTAAAAAATTTCAAAATCCCTTCTTCATATTTTTACCAAAAATATATAACCTAAATTTAGTCAGGAGGAAACATAGACAAATTCAAATTGAGGGCCATTTTACAAAACAAAGAATACTCTTCAAAAAAGGGTCAAGGTGATGAAAGACAAAACAAGCTGAGGAACTGCCTCAGATTTAAAGAGACTAAGGCAACAGCAATCAATGCGATGTGTGCTTCCAGATCGATGCCTGATGCCTGGGTAATATTCAGATCAGTGAGAAAGTTGCCAAGATTTGAATGAGATATGAAGATTAGCTAATAGTATTGCAGCAATATTAATTTCCTAGTTTTGATCATTGTATTGTGGACATAAGGTGAGAATATGTGGAAAATCTATTTAAAGTGTATGTAGGCATTAACTGATTGTCTGCAAGTCTGAAACTATTTCAAAAATAAAAGTTAGAAAAATGTTAAAAATCATAAAATGAATTTTTGACTTTGAACATATTTGCATCTTCCTGACTTTTTTTAAGGGCTAGTTCAGGAAGGTCATCTCTTAGGTGGCTTCAGACTAGGCAAGAATTTCTAGCTACCATAATCTATTTTTACTTATAATTTGGGCCATTGTAATGATCTCCTAATAAGGGTAATCTCCACTCCATTCTTTATACCATAGCCAGAATGATATTTTCAAACCCCAACTATGAGCATGTTTCCTGCCTACATTAACTTCTAGTTTCTCTAAAGATTAAGATGGCATATGACAGGTAAGAGGGTCTTTTCAGTGATAATTTCTCCTCCTACAGTGTGTCTGTCTTTTCTTTAACATATTAATTCTACTAATTATTCAGCTACCAGCTTACACCTGCTCTGATTTTCTCGACTTGGTCAAACACTTCTATCATAAACACCATAGCATATGGTTCTCTCCTTTTTCACATGTCAGTTATAATTTCATATGTTTCTGTGGTTGTTTGATTAATGTTTGTCATTCCCACTGTACTTCAAAATTCATGAGACCTTAATGGGCATTGTATCTCTAGCACTTAGCCCAAAGTAAAACATTCTGTAAATATTTGTGAATGAATAACATAACTAAGCCATATATGAAAGTATCTATATGTGACTCTTCCAAATAAGTGAAATATGCTTTTCTAAAACTTATACATAAAAGAAAAAAAGAGTATACCTTTGGTAATATTTTACCAAATAAACATATGATTTAACAATATTAACTTCTTTGGCTCTTCTTGCTATAATACACATTTTCTGTGTCTAACAGATTTTGGAGTCACATGAAACAAGGTTTTTCTCTAAATAGTTAAGACAGAGTATTGGCAGTTTTTATTTCATGTCTTCACTGTTTTCAGATGGAATTTTAGTAAATTACTTGAAAAACAGATATTCATATGTAGAACAACTTAAGTAGAAATAGAATGTCATAAAAGTACAAATTTATCAATAAAATGATCAACTTATTTGCTGTGATTGAAATTCTCATTTGTCTTAGAGTTTCCAAAGGACAGAGACAAAGAGGAATATATTTCACACAAAGAAGCAGTCATATCATTTATTTAGAGAGTTCTATACTCACTTTTTCTTGGTAAAGAAGCAATGACTGGTAAAGAAAGCAATGACTGGTAAATGGTAAAGAAGCAATGACTGCAGATTCTCTTACTATTCTTCCTCCAGCATAGCGTCCAGCAAAGCTGGACTTGAATCTTATCTTTATTAAATAAAATAGTCTGTAAATTTTGAGCAATCACTTCTGTATATGAGAACCCTGTGAAGTCACAGTGAGAAGGTGGTCACCTACAAACCAGGAAAGGGATCCTCATAAGGAACTGAATCTGCCAGCACCTTGATCTTGGATATCTAGCCTCCAAAACTGTGAGAAAATACATTTATGTCATTGAAGCCACCCAATTTGTGGCATTTTGTTATGCCAGTCATAGCTGACTAATTCAGTGAGGAAAGTATTTGATTTGATTTTCATCTATTCAGAGAGAACAATTTGAGAAAAAAACTAAATTCATGACAGTTAATAAATTAACCTGTGCTAGTAAGATAAGGAATTCAGTGAATACACTGTCCAGAACCTACAGTTAGCATGTTAATGATCAAAAGGCCTAACCTCTGCACTACCTGCTATTGAATATTTTAAGCACCCTATATCTTTGTTTCAGGGCACCCGCTTTTCCTTTAGTTAGATATGAGACAGTGAAAGTAAATTCCCTCTGGTCTAATTAAAGGTATAGTTAATTTATCCCTTTTTTTGCAACACAAATAACAAAGTTCTGATTAATCATCTCTAGAGCAAAAGTAAACACTCTGCTTCATTTAATTAAAATTAAATTTCTCTGGAGGGTTGATTACAGCAGGGAGTCAGGCTATGCCTTTGCTAAGGATGTGCTGTTTGCAGGACAATGTTAGAGACAGACCTTGGGGACTTGTGCATCAGTATAAACAAGAATATGCTCAGACATTCAATGAGGTATCTCCACATTTTCATTCTCAACAGGGAATGGGTATAGAGAAAAAGGCCAAGGGGATGCTCAAGAATTTTGAAATTATTAAGGCCTGAGATTGCAGTTACAGTCATTATCCTGAGAACAGCTATTCAGGTAGCCCCACTAAAAGAAAAATCTAGTAAGTTGTTTTAAACATAAACAACCATGGTGCATAGGCTCAATTTAAATGGTAAAGTGAGGTTTTATAAAGACATAATTATCAAATGTTGTAGAATTACCTTAATATAACCGTATGCCATTATAAACAGCTATAACATCAGGAGGAACATTGCATCTTCTAGTCCTTTGCCCACGTGTAACTCTTCACTTTCTATTTCTGAAGAAGAGATAGTATCTCAGATAAGGGAATACTGAATATTTAATCTTCAAAGCAGAAACCAAAAGCTTTAATTGATTCAAGAACCAAGCAGATAACATAAAGGAGAAAACAGGTTTGTTATAAATAAAAATTGGGGGACACTAGAGACTGTAATCCCCTGGAGAGCATTGATTTTCTTGGTTAGAGAGAGGTTGAGGGGGTCAGGAGCTCCCCAGCATCAGGCTATCCCCATTGTACACATGGGGAGGAAGGCACATCCAATGTAGCCTGATTTTTCAAAAGAAAATGGATATCCACATTTTTAATATAAAATATTTATTCTTTTCTGTTTGTTTTAATGATTGTAAAACTATGTTTAGAATAAACAAAGCACTCTGCACACCTTATTCAGCGGGAGTACCACCCCCGCATTTGTGATCTCTGCTTGAAAAACTAAAATTGAGCAATTTTTGGTTCCCATTATAGGAGCAGCCTGATATAGTAGAAGGAACACTACACTAAGACTCTGGAGCCCCTGACTCCTGCGCTGTCACAGTTTCTGATTAGTAAGTATTTTCCAGATCCTAGTTGTACTATCATGAACCTTAGGGCCTTCGTCTAAACACTTGATGGATTAAAGGACATGGGCTCTGCAATTCCTTTCAGTATCACCATTCGTTGCATCTCAACAAGTTCAGAAAGAGAACTTCAAGGCCACATCATGCAGTTCCTCATCCAACATTTGAAATACGTTTATCAGGAAGGTGCTGGGGACTGAATGTGTGTATTCCTTCAAAATTCATATGCTGCAACTCTGATCCCCAAGGTGATGGTATGTAGTGAAGAGGCCTCTGGAAGCTAATTAGGATATGAGGATGGAGCCTCATGATGGGATTAGTGCCCTTATAAGAAAAGACAGAGAGAGCTTGTTTCCTCTGTCTGTTCTCTGTAATGTGAAAACACAGCAAGAATACAGCCATCTGCAAACCAGGAAGACAGCCGTCACCAGACCCCAATCATGCTGGCCCACGTCGCAGACTTCTCAACTTCCAGAACTGTGAGAAGCAAATTTTTTGTTTTTTAAGTCACCCACTCTATGGTACCTGGCTATAGCAGCCCGAAGAGACTAAGACAGCAGGCTTTATGGTCGTGAAACCTGTACAGTCACACAGAGCTCATGCTTGCAAGGTACTGTGCTTGATTTAATGCTCTGCCGCCACTGATTTTACATTTTTCATCATTATATACCAGAGGCTCCACATTTTCCTACTGGGCCCCACATATTGTACAGTCAGTCCTGACTGGTATCTATTCTATGATCTCTATTTTATTCTGTCTCTTTGTTCTATGATTAGGACATTGTTTTATTTGTTTTGACCTTTTATCAATAGTTGTTTACTTATTCACATCAATACATTTCATTTTCTAAACTATAATATGTGTATAATAATAATGTCTAACTCAAAAATTTGTGAGAATTGAATGAGCTATGGAAAATAAAATATCTAACGTATTTCTTGGGACACAGTAGATGTTGAAGAATATTCTGTAGTTTCCCATTACTTCCTCCCAAATCAACAACTTTTTCATAAAACATCAGGAAGAATCATCTCCTAAGCTAAACTATTTGTAATTTGAAGAAAATGTTGCTGTAATTTTTCCTACAATTGCTAACATGATATAAAGTAGCTGAATTCATGAAGAATCAACGAATAAGATACCTAATAATTTGAGCTAAGGAGTTTACTTCTCTGAATTTAGTTTAAATAAGTAAAAGTTCAGTTGACTCTTGAATAACTTGGGCTTGAAATGCACAGGTCCACTTACACAGATTTTTCTTCAACCAAATGTGGATGGAAAATATGATATTCAGGGCATGTGAAGCCCATGTATAGGAAAGACTTACTTTCCTGCACAGAGGTTCCTTAGGGCCAACTGGAAGACTGAAGTACGCTCGGATTTTGGTATGCAGAATTCCTTCAACCAATGCCCCAGGCATACTGAGGAATGACTGTAATGTATATATGCTTCCAAAATAATAAATGAACTTCATAAAAATATGCAGATTGTTGGAACTACATTTTATCATTTTATTAGAAGTACATTTTGTCTTTAAAAATTATTGAAAACTATTTATGCCTTTAGCAAATATTACAGTGTTCCAGTAACTGATATATAGAATCTCTTATCCCTCACTAGAATGCACTAAAATAATCCCTGTTTACAGAAAATTTGCCTTTTAATATTTTTGTGCTATGATAGTTTGCTTTCAGAGTAATGGAGCAATTACCAAGAAGGTCATTGTATTTCTCAATGAAGTAGAACTTTATAGATATTTCAATATAAGAATTTCTTTTTATAGTGAAAGGCATAATAATCATTTCACTAAATAACAATCCTTTTCACTTAACAAAATATTTTTCAGTTTGCAAACTGCTTTCACTCACGAAGTTTAAGTCCATTAGTACGCCACTATGTATATATAGCACTAATTATTTTCACATGCAGTTTGAAATTTTATCTTTCTAATGCAGAGAAAGAACCTGGGGTTGGAAAGGCTTTTAGTCAGCTTTTTGCAATGATCTTTCACTTACCATTCTAATTTCCTATGGCTGATTCAAATCACTTGACATATGAACACTGCAGCAGCCTACAAGACGATCTCTATCACTCCAGTTCAGTCTTCAACTTATTGCAAACTTCTTGAGCCCATACTTTAAGCAGTTAACTATGTTCACAAATACTGCATAACAAATGCCCAGTATATCAGCAGATTTAAATATATGCATTTATTAGCTCTCAAGCCTGCAGGCCATCTAAGGGTTTGGCTGACCTAAGACGGATTCCTATGTGTGGTTTTACTAGCCTCAACTGGGCTCGCTGGTAGGTGAATTGTCAGCTAGGAGATTACTGATCTTGGCTTGGTCAGTTTGGTTTGTTGGTGGTTCTGTTCAGGTTTGTATCTCATATTCCTCTTGAAACCAATGTGTTTGCAAAAGCATGCTTTTTCTGTTTTCATTTCTTTTTCTGAGACAAAATCTCACTGTCACCCCGACTGATGGTGCAGTGACATAATCTCAGCTCACTGCAACCTCTACCTTCCACCTCAGGCTCCTGAGTAGCTGGGACTACAGGCATGTGCCATGATGCCCAGCTAATTTTTGTATTTTTGTAGAGATGGGGTTTGTTGCCCAGGCTGACCTCAAACTCCTGAGGTCAAGTGATCCACCCACCTTGGCTCCCAAAATTCTAGGGTTATAGGGGTAAGCCATCATGCCTGGCATGTTTTGCTTTTTTTTTTTTTTTTTCTTTCTCTTTTTTGAGACGGAGATTTGCCCTTATTTCCCAGGCTAGAGTGCAATGGCACGATCTCAGCTCACCGCAACCCCCGCCTCCCGGGTTCAAGTGATTCTCCTGCCTCAGCCTCCCCGGTAGCTGGGATTACAGGCATGCACCACCAAGCCTGGCTAATTTTGTGTTTTTTTTAGTAGAGACGGGGTTTCTCCATGTTGGTCAGGATGGTCTCGAACTCCTGACTTCAGGTGATCCACCCGCCTCGGCCTCCCAAAGTGCTGGGATTACAGGCGTGAGCCACGTGTCCAGCCATGTTTTTCTAATAGTGATAGCAAAAGTGAAATCGAGCAAATAGGGGCATAAAATATCACATAATGCCTGGGCCTGGAACAAACATATAGTTACTTCTGCCTCCTTTCATTGGGCAAAAGAAATCATATAGCCAAACGTGGTATCAGGAGGCAGAAAAACAAAGCCAGTTGACATCATGGGATTTGTTGTACAGATCATTTCATCACCCAGATATTAAGCTCAGTATCCACTAGTTATTTTTCCTGATCCTCTCCCTCCTCCAAGTATGTTGCTCCCCTCTCTGTGTCCATGTGTTCTCATCATCTAGCTCCCACTTATAAGTGAGAACATGCAGTATTTGGCTTTCTGTTCCTGTGTTAGTTTGCTAGGGGTAATGGCTTCCAGCTCCATCCATGTTCCTGCAAAGGACATGATCTCATTCTTTTTTATGACTGCATAGTATTCCATGGTCTATATGTACTACATTTTCTTTATCCAGTGTAACATTGATAGACATTTAGGCTGACTCTATGTCTTTGCTATTGTGAATAGGGCTGCAATGAACATATGTGTGCATGTGTCTTTATAACAGAATGATTTATGTGCCTTTGGATATATATCCAGTAATGGCACTGCTGGGTCAAATGGTATTTCAAATAAAATTGAATATAAACCAGTTATTTTAACCTGAATAAACTAGCATGAATGACAATATTTTTTCTTTTATAACTTATTCCAGAAGACTTTCATAGAACACAATCGTTGGCTTCTAGTTTCAAAGATATATGAAGTATATCAGAATTTACAGCTTAAAAGTCTATGTTGTGTTTTCTGTAGAATTCAGAAAGAATTGGACACATATAGAAAAATGATGAGAGGGGTCTAGCACAGTTCCATTTTTGTGGGCCTTCAGGAGAAACAATGAAGTATGGGGACAGTGTGAGTGGCATATGAATTGAGTCATGGATTAGATTTTTGAACTCCCAATGAGGACACTATATATATATATATATGTGTGTGTGTGTGTGTGTGTGTGATATCTATTTACATACTGAATTACATATAAATAATTCAAAGCTAATCTGACTTAATTTTTAAAATATTTGTTTGCTTTTTAATCATCTTTGTTTGGCTTTAATAAATAGTATTTATTTTCATTCATACTATTTGATTAACAAAGAAAGTTCTGCAAGAAGATACAAATGAAAAAGTAAGAAATCATAGTGTCCCCATGGGAGTTCAACTTTCTAATCCATGACTCAATTCATGTGTCATTCACACTGTACCCATACTTCATTATTTCTCCGGAAGGTCCACAAAAATGGAAAAGTAGGAAATCTTCATCAGAAATACCAGCCCAATCAGACTGTGGGACCATGTTTAAGTTATTTAACATTTTTGAAGCTCTATCTCCTCATCCTACTTTTGGGAGAACTACATGCAACATATATTAATTACTTCAGGTAATATTTAACAAACGATAGATACTAAATATTGATTTCTCCACATTTTCAAGGAATAAGTTCGGTTCGGTCTGTATTGTTGTTTCTAATTAAGAAATTACTCAAATCTTGGCCTTTGAAATCTGGTATAGATTTGAACTTCCTGAGTATTTAACCAGTGATATTATTGCATTGTATAGCATAGTTGTGGAAATAGTGACATGATAAACAAATATATCAAAATATCTTACACAGTGAAAAGTTGCAAGAGTAACATGAAATCATTTAAAATCGGACTAGAAAAAAAACACTAAACTTCTATTGTGTCATAGAAGAAGTAAAGTAAACGCCTTTGAGGTGTTTACACCCCCCACAAAGCCAGTATGTGTCTTACAAATGGTGCTGTGAAATTAACTCTGAGATGTCTCCTTTGAGGGCCCATATACTGCCATGTTCAAAATCATCTTAAGAAGGCCAGGTGCGATGGCTCATACCTGTAATCCCAGCACTCTGAGAGGCTAAGGCTGGCAGATTGCATGAGCTCAGGAGTTCGAGACCAGCCTGGCCAACATGGTGAAACCCCATCTCTACTAAAAGTACAAAAAAATAGCAGGGCATGGCGGTGCGCCTCTATAGTCCCAGATACCTGGGAGGGTGAGGCACAAAAATGGCTTGAACCCTGGAGGCAGAGACTGCAGTGAGCCGAGATATTGCCACTGCACTCCAGCCTGGGCAACAGAGCGAGACTGTTTCCAAATCAAAACAAAAACAGAAACAAAACCATTATAAGGAGAAATTCTATTTTAAAACATGCATTCAATATAGGAAACAGAGAAAATGTTTCATCTACAGTATTTTTAATAAAAGTTTCACAAATTTTAAAAGTAAATATGCTCTAATTACAACAAATTCAAAAAGGTGCTAAGAAAATAAAGAAGAAAAAAATCAAATGTCCCATCAGGCAATCACAATCGCGATTTTTTGTTTTTTGTTTTTTGGTTTTCTTTTTGGACAAGGCAGCGGTGGGCGGGGCAGTAACAACTTTACTGCTGTTATAATTGCTGATATAATCCACATACCCATTTAATCCATCCATTTAAAGAGTATAATTTGCCAGGCACAGTGACTCGCACCTGTAATCCCAGCACTTTGGGAGGCCGGGGTGGGTGGATCACTTGAAGTCAGGAGTTCGAGATGAGCCTGGCCAACATGATGAAACCCCCTCTCTACTAAAAATACAAAAATTAGCCAGGCGTGGAGGGAGCGCCTGTAGTCTCAGCTACTCAGGAGGCTGAGGCAGGAGAATTACTTGAACCTGGGAGGCGGAGGTTGCAGTAAGCCAAAATCACGCCACTGCATTCCAGCCTGGGCAACGGAGAGAGACTCCATCTCAAAAAAAAAAAAAGAAGAAGAAGAAACCCTATAACTAGTAACAGCCACTCCCCTTTTCCCCAAACTCCCTTCCCAGCCTCTGGCAACCACTAATCTAGTTATCTCCTTAAGAAAAATCACTATTAAGACTATAGATATCCTATTAATTTGATAGACTTTTCTAGCAAGTCATTTAAATATTATTCTATAAACAAATTGTTTCCTTTTTTTTTCCTTTGTTTCTTCTCTCCTTCTTTTTTATTTCTCTTCCTCCCCTCTTCTTCCTTCTTCTTTTCTTCAAGTTCTTCTTTCACCAACTGGCATTGAGAATTTACCAGTTAAAATATAGTGTTGTACATCTTCTAGTTCTGTAAGCATTGTTCGTGCTCACAGAGCACGTATTTTGATGGGAATTGCATTGAATTTACAGATTGTTTTTGGCGTATGGTCATTTTCACAGTATTGATTCTACCCATCCAAGAGCATGGGATGTTTCCATTTGTGTCATCGATTATTTCTTTCAACAGTGTTTTGTAGTTTTCCTTACAGGGTCTTTTACCTCCTTGGTTGAGTATATTCCTGAGTATTTTATTTATTCACTTATTTTTTTGCAGCTATTGTAAAAGGGTTTGAGTTCTAGATTTGGTTCTCAGCTTGGTAGCTGTTGGTGCATAGCAGAGCTACTAATTTGTGTACATTATTTTGTATCCTGAAACTTTGCTGAATTTATTTACCAGTTCTGGGAGCTTTCGGGATTAGTCTTTAGGGTTTTCTGGGTATATGATTATGTCATCAGCAAACAGCAACAGTTAGACTTTCTCTTTAATGATTTGGATGCCCTTTATTTCTTTCTCCTGTCTGATTGCTCTGGCTAGGACTTTCAGTACTACGTTGAGTAGGAGTGGTGAAAGTGGGCATCCTTGACTTGTTTCAGTTCTCAGAGAGAATGCTTTGAACTTTTCCCTGTTCAGTATAATGTTGGTTGTAGGTTTGTCATATGCAGCCTTTCTTTTTTTAATATATTCCAGGGTACATATGCAAGATGTGCAGGTTGGTTACATAGGTAAATGTGTGCCACAGTGATTTGCTGCAACTATCAGCCTGTCACCTAGGTATTAAGCCCAGCAAGCACTAGCTGCTTTTCCTAATGCACTTCCCTGTCATCCTCTCCCAAGAGGCCCCAGTGTGTCTTGTTCCCCAACCGGTGTCCATGTGTTCTCATTGTTCAGCTTCCACTTATAAGTGAGAACAAGCGGTGTTTGGTTTTCCGTTTCCTGTGTTAGTTTGCTGCAGATAATGGCCTCCAGCTTCATCCATGTCCCAGCAAATGACATGATCTCATTCCTTTTTATGACTGCATAGTATTTCATGATGTATATGTACCACATTTTTTTTATCCAGTCTATCATTGATGGGCATCTAGGTTGATTCCATATCTTTGCTATATGAATAGTGCTGTAATGAATATACATGTGCATGTATCTTTATAATAGAATGATTTATATAGCTTTGGATATATAACCACTAGTGAGATTATGGGTCAGATGCTATTTCCATTCTAAATCTTTAAGGAATCACCACTGTCATCCACAATGGTTGAACTAATTTACATTCCCACCAACAGTGTAAAAGAGTTCTTATTTCTCCACAATCTCACCAGCATCTGTTGTTTCTCAACTTTTTAATAATCACCTTTCTGACTGGTGTAAGATGGTATCTCACTGTGGTTTTTATTTGCATTTCTCTAATAATCAGTAATACTGAGCTTTTCCTCATGTTTCTTGGCCACACATATGTCTTTTTTTGATAAATGTCTGTTCATAGTCTTTGTCCACTTTTTAATGGGGTTGTTTTTTCTCATAAATTTTCTTAAGTTCCTTGTAGATTCTGGATATTAGACCTTTGTCAGATGGATAGATTGCAAACATTTTCTCCCATTCTGTAGCTTACCTGTTTGCTCTGATGACAGTTTCTTTTGCTACACAGAAATTCTTTAGTTCAATTAGGTTCCATTTGTCAATTTTTGCTTTTGTCGTAACTGCTTTTGTTGATTTCATCACAAAATCTTTGCCCATGCCTATGTTCTGAATGGTTTTGTCTAGATTTTCATCTAGGATTTTTATGATTTGGGGTTTTACATTTAAGTATTCAATCCATCTTCAGTTAATTTTTATATAAGGTGTAAGCAAAGGATCAGTTTCAATTTTCCTCATATGGCTAGTCAGTTCTCCCAGCACCATTTATTGAACAGGAAATTCTTTCCTTATTGCTTGTTTTTGTCAAGTTTGTTGAAGATCAGATGGTTGTAGGTGTGTGGCCTTATTTCGGGTTCTTTTTTCTGTTTCATTGGTCTATGTGTCTGTCTTTTACCAGTACCATGCTGTTTTGATTACTGTAGCCTCATAGTATAGTTTGAAGTTGGGTAGCGTGATGCCTCCAGCTTTGTTCTTTTTGCTTAAGAATGTCCTGGCTATACAAGCTCTTTTTTGGTTCCATATGAATTTTAAAATAGTTTTTTTCTAATTCTGTGGAGAATGTCAATGGTAGTTTAATGGGAATACCACTGAATCTAAGAATTGCTTAGAGCAGTATGGCCATTTTCACAATATTGATTCTTCATATCCATGAACATGGAATGTTTTTTCATCCACTGTGTCCTCTCTGATTTCCCTGAGCAGTGGTTTGTAGTTCTCCTTGAAGAGGTCCTTCACTTCTCTTGTTGGCTGTATTCCTAGGTATTTTATTCTCTTTGTGGCAACTGTGAATGGGAGTTCATTCATGATTTGGCTCTCTGCTTGTCTGTTGTTGGTGTATAGGAATTCTTGTGATTTCTACATATTGATTTTGCATCCTGAGACTTTGCTGAAGTTACTTATCAGCTTAAGAAGTTTTTGGGCTGAGTTTGTGAGGTTTTCTAGATATAGGATCATGTCATCTGCAAACAAAGACAATTTGACTTCCTCTCTTCCTATCTGAACACACGTTATTTCTTTCTCTTGACTGCTTGCCTTGGCGAGAACTTCCAATACTATATTGAATAAGAGTGGCAAGAGAGGGCATCCTTGTCTTGTGCCAATTTTCAAGGGGAATGTTTCCAGGTATTGTCCATTCAGTATGATATTGGCTGTCAGTTTGTAATAAATGGTTGTTATTATTTTGAGGTATGGTTCTTCAATACCTTGTTTATTGAGAATTTTTAACATAAAGGGATGTTGAATTTTATTGAAGGCCTTTTCTATGAATATTGACATAATCATGTCCCCCACTATTATTGTTTGGGGGTCCAAGTCTCTTTGTAGGTCTTTAAGAACTTGTTTTATGAATCTGGGTGCTCCTGATTGGGTGCATATATATTTAGAGTAGTTAACTCTTCTTGTTGAATTGAACAGTTTACCATATGTAATGCTCTTCTTTGTCTTTTTTGACCTTTGTTGGTTTATTTTGTCAGAAACTAGAATTGCAACCCCTGCTTTTTTCTGTTTTCCATTTGCTTCTGAAATTTTTTTCCATCGCTGTATTTTGAGCCTATGTGTGTCTCTGCATGTGAGATGTGTCTCTTGAATACAGCACACCAATGGGTCTTGGTCTTGTTATCCAGCTTGCCATTCTATGTCTTTTCATTGGGACATTTAGCTCATTTACATTTAAGGTTAATATTGTTATTTGCAAATTTGATCCTGTCATCATGATGTTGTCAGGTTAATTTTGCAGACTTAGTAATGTTGTTGCCTCATTGTGTTCCTGATCTGTGTACTTCAGCTTGTTTTTGTAGTGGCTGGTAACAGTTTTTCCTTTGCATTCTTAGTGCTCCCTTCAGGAGTTCTTTCTTTCTGACTGCCCTTAACATTTTTTCATTTATTTTGACTTTGGAGAACCTGATGATTATGTGTCTTGGGGTAGATCTCCTCGTGGAGTATCTTATTGGGGTTCCCTGGATTTCCTGAATTTGAATGTTGGCCTCTCTTGCTAGGTTGGGGAAGTTCTCCTGGATGATATCCTGAAGTGTGTTTCCCAACTTGGTTCCTTTCTCCTCATCTCTTTCAGGTACTCCAATAAGTTGTAGGCTTGGTCTTTTTACATAGTCCCATAGTTCTCAGAGGTTTTGTTCATTGTTTTTCGTTCTTTTTTCTCCAGTCCAGTCTGCCTGCCTTTTATCAAAAAGATAGTCATCAGGCTCTGATATTCTCTCTTCTGCTTGGTTGATTCAGCTATTGATATTTGTGTTTACATGACAAAGTTCTTGTGCTGTGTTCTTCAGCTCGATCAGGTCATTTATGTTCGTCTCTAAACTGGTTATTCTAGCTAACTTCTCCTATAATCTATTATCATGGTTCTTAGCTTCTTTGCATTGGGTTAGAAGATAATCCTTTAGCTCAGTGATGCTCGTTCTTACCCATTTCCCGAAGCCTACATCTGTCAGTTCATCCATCAGCTCCATTCTGTATCCTTGTGGGAAAAGCACTGTGATCATTTGGAGGAAGACAAGCATTCTGGATTTTGGAATTTTCATGTTTTTGCATTGGTTTTTCCTCATCTTTCCTCATCTTCCTCATATACCCTTGATATTTGAGACTGTTGACCTTTGGATGAGGTTTTTGTGGGGTCCTTTGTGTTGCTGTTGTTGTTGTTGCTCTGTTTGTTTTCCTTCTGACAGTCAGGTCCCTCTTCTGCAAATCTCCTGCAGTTTGCTGGGGGTCTACTCCAGATACTGTTCGCCTGAATATCACCAGTGAAGGCTGCAGAACAGCAAAGATTACTGCGTGCTCCTTCCTGTGGAAGCTTCCTCTCAGAGGGGTACCAACCTGATGCCAGCTGGAACTCTCCTGTATGGGGTGTCCGACAACCCCTGTTGGGAGGTCTCACCAAGTCAGGGGGCACGGAATCAGGGGGAAGCAGTCTGTCCTGTAGCAGAGCTGGTGCGCTGTGCTGCAGGAATGCCCCTCATCAGGATCAGTCAGATTCTTCAGAACTGGCAGGCAGGAAATATTAAGTCCACTGAATCTGAGACTGCAGCCACCCCTCCCCTCAGGTGCTCTGTCCCAGGGAAATCAGAGTTCTGACTATAAGGCCTTGGCTGGAGTTGCTGGAATTCCTGCAGGGAGACCCTGCGTGGTAAGGAGGAATGGATCTGGGTCCCACTTAAAGAGGCAGTCTAGCCATGATCTTCCACAACCACTGTGCTGTGCTGTGGGGACTACCACCCAGTCCAAACCTCCCAGTCTCCCTAACACTGACAGAGGTAAACCACTGACTAAAGCTGCAGTAATGGCAGTCACCCTTCCTGCTGGGAACTTGGTCATCTTAGGCAGACTTCAGGCTGCCGTGCTAGCCAGCAGGGATTTCAAGCCAGTGGATCTTAGCTTGAGGGTTTCTGTGGGAGTGCAACCTGCTGATTCAGGACTTTTGGCTCCCTGGCTTCAGCCCCCTTTCCATGACAGTGGATGATTCTTCTGCCTCACTGGATTTCCAGGCACCATGGAGTATGTAAAAACCCCTGCAGCTAAGTGTCGGCCAGAGCAGCCACCAATGGAAGCATCTGGCGTGGGTCTGCTCACTTTTATGCTTGAGACCCAGGGCCCTGGCAGTGTAAGTTTACCAGGGAATCTCCTGATCCATGGACTGAAAAACTCCATAGGAAAAGCATAGTACCCCAGGCGGGTAGCATCATTCCTCACTGCCTCCCTTGGCTAAAGGAGGGAGGTTCCTATGCACTATGCAGCTTTTGGGTAAACCATCACCCCACCCTGCTTTTCCTTGCTCTCTGTGAGTATGTCAACTGCCTAGTCTATCCCAGTGAACTGAACTGGGTACCTCAGTTGGAAATGTAGAACTCACTTGCCTTTTTGCATGTCTCACTAGGAGCTGTTTCTATTTGGCCATCTTGACCACTCCTCATACATGGTTTTTATTACATTAAGATATGTCCTTTCTGTGCCGATTTTGCTAAGGGCTTTAACCATAAAGGTATGCTAGATTTTATCAAATGCTTCTTCTGTGTCTATTGAGATAATAGTGTAATTTTTGTTTTTAATTCTGTTTATGTGGTGTATCACATTTATTGACTTGTGGATGTTAAACCATCCCTGAGTCCCTCATATGAAACCCACTTGATCATGGTGGATTATCTTTTTAATATGCTGTCAGATGTCAACTGCATATCAACTGATCTTTGACAAATCAAATAAAAGCACAAAGTGAGGAAAGGACACCCCAAATGGTGCTGGGATAATTGACAAGCCACATGTAGAAGAATGAAACTGAATCCTCATCTCTCACCTTATATAAAAAATCAATGCAGGATGGATAAAATACTTAAATCTAAGACATGAAATCATAAAAATTATAGAAGATAACATTGGAAAACCCTTTCTAGACATTGGCTTAAGCAAAAACTTCATGACCAAGAAAACAAAAGTAAATGCAACAAAAACAAAGATAAATAGACTGGACTTAATTAAATTAAAACATTTTCTGCAGAGAAAAAAGATATAATTAGCAGAGTCAACAGACAACCCACGGAGTGGGAGAAAATCTTCACAATCTGTACTTCCAACAGAGAACTGATATCCAGAATCTACAAGCTACTTAAATCAGCAAGGAAAAAAAAAATCTTATCAAAAAATGGGATAACGACATGAATAGAAAATTTTGTAAAGAAGATATACAAATGGCCGACATATGAAAAAATGCTCAACATCACTAATAATCAGGGAAATTCAAATTAAAACCACAATAACCACAATGTGATACCATGTTACTTCCGCAAGAATGACCATAATCAAAAACTAAAAAATAATAGATTTTAGCATTGATGTGGTGAAAAGGAACACTTTTACACTGTTGGTAGGAATGTAAACTAGTATAATCACTATGGAAAACAGTGTGGAGATTCCTTAAAGAACTAAAAGTAAATCTACCATTTGATCCAGTAATCCTACTCCTGGGTATCCACCCAGAGGAAAAGAAGACATTATATGAAAAAGATAGTTTCACATGCATGTTTATACCAGCACAATTTGTAATTGCAAAAGTATGGAACCAGCCCAAATGCCCATCAATTGAATGAAGTTATATATATATGTATATGTGTGTGTGTGTGTGTGTGTATACACACACACACCATGGAATACTACTCAATCATAAAAAGGAATGCAATAATGGCATTCACAGCAACATGGATGGAACTGGAGGCCATTATTCTAACTCACTCAGGAATGGAAAATCAAAACATCATATGTCCTGACTCATAAGTGAGCAAAACTATGAGGATGCAAATGAATAAGAATGATACAATGGACTTTGGGGACTCTGGGGAAAGGGTGCAAGGGGTGCAAGGGGGTGAAGGATAAAAGAATACACATTGGGTACAGTGTACATTGCTCAGGTGATAAGTGCACCAATGTCTCAGAAATCATCACCAAGGAAATTATTCATGTAACCAAACACCACCTGTTTGCCAAAAACCTATATAATATATATCTTAAAATTAGAGACCACATGAGTCTCAGACCCACATGGAGGCTCACTTAAAGAAGCCAGTTCCAGCCACAAAATTGTGATTATAAAGAAAATTTAATCTTTCTTTTGTCTCGAAGAACATTCAAGGTGCTATATGTCTTAATCAAAGCATGTTTCTTGGAAGGCCTCACCTCACTCCCTAATTCTGCTTCTGCTGGGCCACTTTCACATTAACCCTCAAAGCCCTCTTGAAAATTTCCAAGCCTCATAGCTTTCTCTTATCTTGCTATTTTTCCAATATGTCACTTGTTTATTTGTATAATATTAGTTTCATTCGTTTCCCTAAGTTCTTTCTTTTCTTCTTGACTTAGATACTATTAATCTGTTATTCTAAATACACGATACTGAAAGAGGGGGAAAATATTTAAGAACCAGTCTTGCAAAGTTTCTCCTATCCCAAGAAGGAGTAATAGAGGGCTAAGGTGGAAAACTCTGTCAGGTTTATAAATCGTATCTGTTTCATGATGATAAAAAGCATTTTACTTTGCACAAAAGACTTTTTGAACATATTTTAATGGCTATGCAACATTAATGTAGCAACATTTTTTAATCCTTTCTCTGGTGTTTGATATCTAGGTTTTTTCTAATATTTCATTATCCTAAATAATGATACAATCACAATTTGGTGCATATAGTTTTTTTCACGTTCAACATTTTCTTAGAATAGATCACAGAATTATGGAGTCAGAGAGTATGAATGCCTTTAAGATATTTGACATATTTTTAAGAATGCTAAAAATTCATAAGAGTAGATTCATGTATCCAATAGTATTAAGAGAATAAGGATTCTACTTTATCCTCACTATAATGTTTATCAATTTGGTAGACTTTTCAAACATAATAGGCTTAACATGTCACATCATTGTTTACTTATATTTGCATTTCTTTGATCACTGACAATTTTGAATATCTCCTGTAAGTTCAAATCTTAGATGAATTTTATTGTCAGAAAATTATTTACAGTACATTACTGACCCAATTATGAATCTTATTGTGAAACCCGTTAAAGAGTATTTCATACAGAAACCGGAAAAGGACCCTTTTCATTAAAGATGTATGTATTCTTGTGACTTATTTCCATTCATTTAAGCCTTCCCATCTATTTTTAAAGGACTTGAAAGTCACAATATTCATGGGATAATTAGTGAGTTTTCAAATACATAATAGATTAAACAAATTATTATTATTGTACTTAGAAATAATTTATCTTAACTCTCTCAAAATATCAAGCATTAAAGAATAAGCATCCCTTTTCAATGCTATTATAATTTTCTTCCACTCTAAAAAACGTTGAGTGGAATCATCTCATAAAGAGCAGAAATGGGGCTCCAGCTGTAAACAGCATCAGGCATCTGTCTTCCTTTCCCCTGACAGACATAATGGAATTTCCATAGCTAAGAAAATATTTTTTTCACAGTTATCAAGCTGAAAAATTATCTAAAATTATCTAAAAGTAACTGTGTAACACCATCACATAAAAAGTAAAATTTTAATGTAGAATACAAAAATTGAAATATTTTAAGATATTAAAGATAAAGACAAAGGTATTATTTAACACTTTCTTACAATACATGGTCACTATCTAATATCCACCTGTGGGTAAGGAAAGTGGAGAAAATAAAAGAAAAGAAAACCAAGATTTGTGGTTTGCCTACCACATGTCAAAGTTTTAGAATCATTTAGGGAGTTACTTAAAATCTTCTCTGGCTTACGTATATTTTGGCATTATTTTACTAAAGGGATAATAATACACACACACGCACAAACACACACGCACAAACACACACACACACACACACACACACACACATGCATGTACATCTTACCAGTTATTCTTTTATAAGCCTATGCATGCCCTCATATTATAAATGAGAAACTGAGATATCAAAGATTGAGTTACTGGCTTGGGTCAAACAATAGGTAATAGACAAAGCTGTAGTGTGAACAGTCACAGTATGACTTCAGAGTCTTATATCTTAATTTGTATACCACCACTAAAATCATATTCCATAAGAATATTTCCAATAACACTTTTTCTTTACTTACTTAGAAGATGAAGTATCCATAGGCAAAAATCCAATAAATCTCTTACCTGGCTAATGCTACAATGAACACTATTTATTGCTGTTTTAATAAGCTCTTTTCTTTAAGACTCTGGCATCTTAGAACCTGCATCTCTCTAAGTAAAGGCCCATCTCACTCCTATCATTTTCAGTATCACACACAGTCCTTCCATTATGGTAATTTTATTTCTGCTTCTACATATTTTTTAATTGGCTCTCCCCAGGGGAATGAATGATTTCCTAGTTATTAATTCGTATTACAATTTTAGTTCTCATCATACTTGGCCATGTTATGGAACTTTGACAACTCCCAAACCATCTAAGTTATTTCCTTCTTTCCATGATGTCTTTCTTTTCTGGGTTTTCATTTCTACCTTCTGGTTGTTCTTCCTTAGTTTCCTTGATTTGGTGCTTTTTCTGCCCATTCCTTCAACATGAGAGTTCTCAATCATTGCACTCTGATTTGTACTGCAAATATTGTCTCCAAATACATTGCATCTAATATTAAAGGTTATAACATTAATGTACATGCTGACATATGAAAAATCTGCATAAGAAGCTCTATCTCTCCCTTAAGTTATCTAATGGACTACTTACAATACATCACTTCAAAATTTTATAGTTAATTATGTCTAAAATAATTCATTACCTGATCTCAAGAAAACCTCCTCTATTCCCTATCCCAGAACCTGACATGACCTACACTCAGTGACTCAAGCGTAGAATCTAATTTTTATCCTCAGAATCTCCTGTCTCTCACCTTCATGCCCAACCAAGCAACACATCCTACATGTGTGGAATGTTACCATAACTTCCTAACTGGTCCCATGGAGTACTTATCACCATTAAAATCTATTCTCCAAACCTCCTTTAGAGCAAATCTTTCTAAAACAAAAATGGACCAAACCACTTCCCTGTTGAAAACAGTTGCTGGCTTCCTGTTAACCTGTAAGATAGAGCCCAAGCTTAGCAAACAAAAACCTATATGAGCTGGTGTTTGACTACCTCTTTAATTTAATGACCTCTTTGTTCTATGCCCCAAGATGCTAATTCACTTGTGGTTACATGTTCACTCTTTACCCGTGTAATCTGGCAATCTGCTCAGGATGGCTTTTAAATTTGTGCTGATAAGGAAAATGCCTACTATATTAAAATATATATTTCCTCCTTCTCTGGGTGGTATACACTTCTTTTTAGTACTTTCGTGTTGAGCGTTATGGTATTAGCACACTATATATTCTAGTGATTGTGGTAAATAGTTCATATTTCTGTTACTTTCACTACTTCATAAGGCAGTAACACATAGCACAATGTCTAGCACAGAGCAATGTTCAACAAATGGTTTCTAAGCCTCACTGAAATGTCAATTCCTTACATATGAAGCAAAAGAAATATGTTGCTTTCTGATGCTATAAAATTCCATTGTCAGTCAAAGCAATAAAAAATATTACTTAAATAAATTAATGGGAATGATAAAGCAGTCACTTCATATCCGAGTATGTTTAACTATTCAATTGGTTTGTCATGATAAAAACATGATTTTATTTTAGTTAAAAAAGAAACTGTCATTTAAGAGGAGAAAATTCATATTCTCTCAATTTTTTGACATTTTCTAGTTATTTTGCTGAAGTTTAAATAGACCTTGAATGGCATGGTTTGTCCTACTTTCTTACCCATGCAAGTGAGAAGCACTGAACAACTGGCATACTTCATTATCTTATGTTCCAAGGCAATTACTTAAGACCAGTGGCTGTCACTGTCATACCAAACTTCCTCTGTTTACTCAGAAGAAACACAGTGACATTCATCAACATGTTGCAAGGTAGTTTTAGCTTGAAAGTGTCATATTTAAACCTTTAAATATATAATATTTAATTTTTTGTTTGATTAAAATATTTTATACCTACTACTTTATCTTCAACTTAGACAGCTAATTGCTTTTGAAAAATTATACCATTCAATTTCACATTTCTCTATATGGTAAATGCTGATAAGTAACTCTCATTTATCAATTATATTCAATATAACATGAGTTATGTTTCAAGACATAATTGTTCTAGGTAACAGTTGTCTTTGATGATACTCAAATTAAGTGTAGAATGTACACTATAAAAAGTGGAAGTAAAAATACAAAAATTGAGAATTTAAAAAATATGAAAATATATCTCAGTATATCACATAAAATTGTGATATGCATGAAAATAAAATAATTGTGACTCTTATTTGAATGGCCAACATTAACCTTTTAAAAAATAGTTATTTTATTTTCTTTTAAGCTAATACTATACTCTCAACATTAATTTTTTTGCAATCTAATCCTCTGAACAGATTTTTAACAGTTAAAAAAAAAAGTTAATAATTTGGATTCCAAAAAACACAAATGTGAAGGAATAGTTTGGAAGCCTTATCTGATGATGTGTCAAGAACACTCTTTTATTTCTTTCCTTTTTTCTTTTTTTTTTTTTTTTTTTTTTTGAGAAAGGGTCTCACTCTGCCACCGAAGCTAGAGTGCAGTGGCAGAATCACCACTCACTGTAGCCTCAACATTCTGGGCTCAAACAGTCCTCCTGCCTTAGCATCCCGTGTAGCTGGGACTATAGGCATGTGCCACCATGCCTAATTTTTGTTTTTTGTTTTTTGTTTTTTGTTTTTTTTTGGTAGAGACAGGATTTCACCATGTTGCCCAGGTTTGTCTTAAACTCCTGTGCTTAAGTGATACGTCCACTTCAGCCTCCAAAGTGCTGGGATAAGAGCAATCTTAAACTACACACAGACATTTGACTTTGCTTCTGGTACGGTTTTAGTCATCTCATCCCTGGGCCATTACAGTAAATTTGTCTAATTTTCTAACACTAGTCTCTCCCAAAGGCAGCTCAGAAATGGATACTACCAGAGTAGAGATCTACAAAGCAAACATGTCACATTCTTCCTGTTTAAAACTCTTAGATGTTTTCTATTGCCAGCCAAAAAACACAGAAATTCCTTCTCATAAAAACTACATATATTCAAATATATTCCCAGTTTACCTTTCCAACCTAAACTTTGTCCTACCTCATTCTTTAATAAAAATACTGGGGCTTCTACACATGAACTTTTCTTGGCCTGTATCACCTATAGTAAATTATTTTAAAGGGTATTATTCAGCCTTTTTCAAAAGAAAAATTCCTATTCATCCTTTAAGACTCATCTGAAATAGCAGCTCTTTAGTGAAGCATTTGACAACATTTCCAGGCAAATCATTTACTGCTTTCATATGTTCCCACAACCTTTTTGTCAACTATTAGAGTTGTTTTCTTCTCACACTATAATTACTTGTCTGTTCTCTCTTATACTCAGATTCTTCAAATGTATAAACTATATTTCTTCTTTCTGCACTTCTGGTCCCAAAGGAATGGCAGACACTCAGAAAGTATTTCTTGAATAAATATGTTTATAGGTACTATGTATGTGTATGTATGTAAGTCTATGTGTGTGTGTGTATAAATATATACATATATCTCTCCCAGAAGTAAACATGATACTTGCAAAACACAATAGTGCAATAGAGTTTTATTAGCAAAAGGAACATTTACCAAGGTATGATTGTAGGACAACCACAAGGGATGGTGCAATAATCATAGGTAATGAACAAGCTCTTATCAATCTAGACTCCATGGGGCAAGAAGAAGGAATGGTTACTGAAAACAAGAAGGGCAGAGAATCATGTACAGTTATATACCTTGGGAGGAGCAGTGACTTTCAATCAAGAGACGGAGCCAGCTGGAGCCTTCATCAAGGAAGAAAACTAGAAAATACATACCTTAATTCTATTCTACTACTTCCCTTCAAGCTCTTATTGGTAATCCTTATTGGTAGACATCAGTTTGGAAGCCTGGAGGTCTGGGAGCCTCTTGATGTAATCAAAATATATTAGAACTCCAAAGATTATCACACAGAGAAGAATGAAGAGTAGGTCTAGAGGAACAAATGAAGAGATCCAACATTACTTATTCATAGCATTGTACGTTACATATAGCACCATCTTCAGGATAACCC
Source organism: Mandrillus leucophaeus (assembly GCF_000951045.1). NCBI lineage: Eukaryota > Metazoa > Chordata > Mammalia > Primates > Cercopithecidae > Mandrillus > Mandrillus leucophaeus. The sequence goes on along the minus strand of NW_012109419.1, from coordinate 1,164,485 downwards.
AATAAATAACTATATTATCCTACATTACTACCCATGTTCTAAATAAATTGAGAGATGAAACTTACCCTTTATTAAGGAAATTAGAAAATCTATCTAAAAACTATCCTCCTTCTTGCTGGAAGAGGTCAGATTGAGGGGCATAACTTTAACCTATTTTCCAAGTAAATTTGAAAATACTGAGTTAAATCTGAAGGCCTAAAATATTCACCTCAAAATATTTAATACAGATCAGATAACAATCAATAGGTGTTATCAAATGTAGTCAGGATTTGGACTTATTTAAAATATAAATTCAGGCCATCAGAACTCCAGCCAATCACCCTTGTATTTCATTAACCTCTCAACACTATGACCTCATATTTCACATTACTGAAAATTTCAGACCCTGCATATGGAATTATGGCAATAATAAAGGAAAAGAGAGACAGACCTAAAGAAAATCAAGAGCAGAAAAATACATTTGCCTTCTAATGATATCTACTTAATAATCAAGTAATATTTTTATGTTATGTTAGATTATATAACATTTAGAAGGAGATCCTCTAGTTTGTGAACACTGAATAGTTGTAACCCCGATAATATATATTAAATTAATTTTGCTCATCTATTTAAACTACACTTATATCACAATGTGTTGTGTGTGTGATTTAATATTTTTAAAAACTCACAGATTTTCAGATCTACAAGTTGAGCATACGAATATGAAAATCTAAAATCAGAAATGCTCCAAAATTCAAATGTTTTGAGCACCGACCTGATACTACAAATGGGAAACTTCATACCTGACCACATGTGGAGGCTCACAGTCAAAACACAGATGCACAATGAACAGTTAATTCAGCATCCCGAAAGGAAAAAGGACCCATCCAGCACCCTGCAGCTGTGATACATCTTTTTCATGCACAGACAGATTCCCAGACCAAGTAGCCACACAAAGGGTCATAAAATGGCACATGTGCAGGCTGGACACACTAACAGCAGGTTCCCCACTATGATCCACAGGAGGCCAAGACCTACATGCATTACTCGCTGTGTTTTTTTGTTGGTTTATTTGGTGTATTTTTTTGTTCTGTGGTGTAAAGATATTGTTGAAAACATCAAAAAGACCAGCATGTATTGCCATGTGTGACAGTAACAAGATAAAGAGGAAGTATTTATGTTTATCTATAGCACAGAAAGTCAAGCTGTTGGAGAAACCGGACACTGTGTGTAAAATGTCTTACAGAAGAGTATGGTGTTGGAATGACCATTAATAATGGCCTGAAGAAAGAGAAAAATAAACTGTTAAAGTTCCATGTTGAAAGTGATGAATAAATGTTAATGAAAAATAGAAAAACACTGCATAAAGTGAAAAATAAAAGTCCCCATCATGTATTAGAAGGGAAGATCCATGAATATCACAGTGAACATGTTCCACTTCAAATTGGATAAAGAAGCAAGACCCAGATGTACGCTGTCTTCAAGAGACCCATCTCACATGCGGTGGCACCCATAGGCTTGAACTAAAGGAGTGGAGAAAGATCTATCAGGCAAATGGAAAACAAAAGAAGAGCAAGATTGCTATTCTTATTTCACACAAAACAGATGTTAGGCCAACAATGATGGAAAAGGAAAAGAAAGGCATTCCATAATAGTAAATGGGTCAATTCAACAAAAAGACTTAACATTCCTAAATATATATGCACTCAACATTGGAGCATCAAGCTTCATAAAACAACATCTTAGAGACCTACGAGGAGACTTAGATAACCACACAATAATAGTGGGAGACTTCAACAGCCCACTGACAGTGTTAGACAGGTCTTGAAGGCAGAAAACTAACAAAGATATTCAGGACCTAAACTAAGCATATGACCAAATGGACCTCACAAACATCTACAGAATACTCCCCCCAACAACAACACAATGTACAGTCTTCTCATTTGCACATGGCACATACTCCAAGATCAACCACATGCTCACCCACAAATCAATTCTCAACAAATTCCAAAAAAACTGAAATCATACCAACCACAATCTAGGAATGCAGCATAATGAAAATAGTAATCAACACCAAGAAGATCTCTCAAAACCATACAATTACAAAGAAATTCAACAACCTGCTCCTGAATGGCTTTGGGTACAGAATGAAATTAATGTAGAAATAAAAAAAATTATTAGAAGCTAATGAAAGCAAAGATACAACATATCAGAATCTCGGGGATACAGCTAAAACAGTGTTAAGAGGAAAGTTTATAGTGCTAAGTGCCTACATCGACAAGTTAGAAAGACCTCAGATTAACCACCTAACGTCACAACTAAAAGAAGTAGAAAAGCAAGAGTAAATCAACCCCAAAGCGAGCATTAAAAGATATAAAATCAGAGCTGAACTGAATGAAACTAGGGTGCAGAAATCTATACAAAAGATTGATGAAACCAAAAGTTGGCTGTTCTGAAGAAAAAAAAATACAAGATTGATAGACCACTAGCTAGATTAATAAAGAAAAAAGGAGAGAAGATCCAAATGAACACAATCAAAAATGACAAAGGTGACATTACTACTGACCCCATAGAAATTAAAAAAAAAAAATCAGAGACTATTATGAACACCTCTATGCATACAAACTAGAACACTTAGAAAAAATGCGTAAATTCCAGGAAATATAATCTTCCAAGATTGCACAATTAAGAAATATAAATCCCAAAAATACCAATAATGAGTTTCAAAATTGAATGAGAAAAAAAAAACTACCAACCAGAAAAATTCCTGAACCGGAGAGATTCAAAGCTGTATTCTATCAGATGTGCAAAGAAGAATTGACACCAAATTTTCTGAAATTACTCCAAAAAAATTTAGGGGAAGTGACTTCTTACCCTAACTCGTTCTACAAGGTCAACATAATTCAGATAAGAAAACCTGACAGAAACACAATGAAAACATAAAATTTCAGGCCAATATCTCTGATGAATATAGATGCAAAAATCCTCAACAGAATACTAGAAAACTGAATCCAGCTGCAGCACATTTGCAATTAAGTAGGCCTTGTTCCTGGGACCAAAGATGGTTCAACAAATGCAAATCAATAACTGTGATTTATCACATAAAGAAAACTAAAAACAAACACTACATTATCATCTCAATAGATACAGAAAAGGCTTTCAATAAAATTCAACATCCCTTCAGATTAAAAATTCTAAGCAAACTATGAATATAAGAAACATATCTCCAAATAATAAGAGCCATCTATGACAAACCCACCGCCAACATCATATTTACTGGACAAAAACTGGGAGCATTACCATTGAGAACTAGAACAAGACAAGGATGCCTACTCTCACCATTCCCATTCAACATAGTACTGTAAATTCTAGTCAAAGCAATCAGGCAAGAGAAAGAAATAAAAAACACCCAAATAAGAAAATAAGTCATACTATCTCTCTTCACAGACAAAACTATTACATTCCTAGAAAATCCCATAATCTCTTCTCAAAGCCTCCTTGATTTTATAAACAACTTTAGTAAAGTCTCAGGATATAAAATAATTGTACAAAAATTAGTAGCATTTCTGTACACTAATAACATCTAAGCTGAGAGCCAAATCAAGAACACAATCCCATTCACAAGAGCTAAAAAATGAATAAAATAACTAGAAATACAGCTAACCAGGGAGGTGAAAAATATCTGCAAGGAGAATTTTAAAATGCTCATCTCAAGAAATAAGATGGCACAAACAAATGGAAAAACATTCGAGGCTCATGGAGATAAATAATCAATATTATTAAAATGGCCTTATTGCCCAAAGCAGTTTACAGATTCGTTGCTATTCCTATCAAGCTATCAGTGTCATTTTTACAGAGTTGGAAAAAACTATTCCAAAATTTGTATGGAACCAAAAAAGGACATAAAGAGCCAAAGCAATTCTAAACAAAAAGAACAAAGCCACAGACATCACACCACTCAACTTCAAACTCTATTACAAGGCTACAGTAACCAAACAGCATGGTACTGGCACAAAAACACATCAGTGAAAGTGATTAGGGAACTCAGATATAAAACCACACGTGTACAACTATCTGATCATCAACAATTTGACAATAACAAGCAATGAGGAAAGGACTGCCTTTTCAAGAAATGAAACTGGGATAACTGGCTAGCCATATACAGAAGATTAAAACTGGACCCCTTCCTTTTACTGTATATAAAAATCAAGTCAAAATTGATTAAAGACTGAAGTGTAAGACTTAAAAGTATAAATATCTTAGATGAAAACCTAGGAGATACCATTTTGTACATAGGCCTTGGCAAAGATTTAATGACAGAGCCTGCAAAAGCAATTGCAACAAAAACAAAAATTAATAAGTGGGACATAATTAAACTAAAGAACTTCTGCACATCAAAATAAACTACCAACAGAGTAAACAAACGACCTACAGAATGGGAGAAAATATTCACAAACTATGCATCTGAAAAGGTCTAATATTCAGAATCTATAAGGAACTTAAATCAACAAGCAAAAAAAGCCTCCATTAAAAAATAGGCAAAGACTTTTTTTGAGACACCTCTCAAAAGAATACATACACACAGTCAACAGGTATATAAGCATACAATAAAATGCTTATAGAAATGCAAATCAAGACCACGATGAGATACCATTTCATACCAGTCAGAATGACTATTATTAAAATGCAAAAAAATAACAACAGATATTGGTGAGGTGTGGAGAATAGAGAAGCCTTATGCACTCTTAGTAGGACTGTAAATTAGTTCAGCCACTATGGAAAGCAGTTTGGAGATTTCTGAAAGAACTTAAAACAGAATTACCATTTGACCTAGCAATCCCATCACTTGGTATATAACCAAAGGCATATAAATGATTCTACCAAAAAGACACATGTACTTGTAAGCTCATTGCAGCACTGTTCACAATGGCAAAGACATGGAATCAACCAGGTGCATATCAATGGTGGACTGGATAAAGAAATTGTGGTACATAGACACCATAGAATACTACATAGCCATAAAAAAGAACGAAATATGTCTTTTGCAGCAACATGGATGCAGCTGTAGGCCATCATCTTAAGCAAATTAACACAGGAACAGAAAATCAAACACTGCATGCTGTCACTTATAAGTGGGAGCTAAACATTGAGTACACATGGACACAAAGAAAGGAACAATAGACACCGGGGCCTAATTGAGGGTGGAGGGTAGGAACAGACTGAGGATCAAAAAACTACCTATCAGCTACTATGCTCACTACCTGGATGATGAAATTATTTTTAATCGAAACATAATTTATGACACACAATTTACCCATGTAACAAACCTGCACATGTACCCCCTGAACCTAAAATAAAAGTTGAGAAAAGAAAAAATAATAAAGATTTACTGAAACAAACCAAAAGTCGCTTAATGGTATGCTGATCATGAAACAAGGAAATATCTTTCATGATGAACAGAAAACTTAAAGGAACTGTGAATATTCAACAGGCTGATCACAGAAATTTAAGAAAAGACAGAGAATTAAATGTTTAAAAATTTGTCTTGATAAAACATTTACTGATCACAAAGCAGTGAAGAAATTCATTGATGAGTTTGTCATGGTCATCTCTGATGAAAACCTGATGCCAGAATAAGTTTATAATAACAAACAAATATCACTGTTTTGCTGTTGTTGACTCAGAAAGACACTGAGCACAGCTAAAATGAGAGCCCCTATGGGAATTAAGAATGCCAAGGACAGAATAACTATGCTGGATTGTGCTAATGCAGCCAGCGGCATAAGTGTAAACTTGCTGTGACAGGCAAAAATTTGCGTCCTTGCTTTTATCAAGGTGTGAATTTCTTACCAGTTCATTATCTTTTTAAATTATACTTTAAGTTCTAGGGTACATGTGCACACATGCAGGTTTGTTACATAGGTATACATGTGCCGTGTTCGCTTGCTGCACCCATCAACATGACATTTACATTAGACATTTCTCCTAATGCTATCCCTCCCCCAAACCCCCAGCCCCTGACAGGACCCAGGGTGTGATGTTCCCCACCCTGTGTCCATGTGTTCTCATTGTTCAATTCCTACCTATGAGTGAGAACATGCAGTGTTTGGTTTTTTGTCCTTGTGATAGTTTGCTGAGAATGATGGTTTCTAGCTTCATTCACGTCCCTGCAATGGACATGAACTCACCCTTTTTGATGACTGCATAGTATTGCATGATGCATATGTGCCACATTTTCTTTATCCAGTCTATCATTGATGGACATTTGGGTTGGTTCCAAGTCTTTGCTACTGTGAATAGTGCTGCAACAAACATATGTGTGCATGTGTCTTTATAATAGCATGATTTATAATCCTTTGGGTATATACCCAGTAATGGGATTGCTGGGTCAAATGGTATTTCTGGTTCTAGATCCTTGAGGAATTGCCACACTGTCTTCCACAATGGTTGAACTAATTTACACTCCCACCAACAGTGTAAAAGCATTCCTGTTTCTCCACATCCTCTCCAGCATCTATTGTTTCCTGACTGTTTAATGATCACCATTCTAACTGGTGTGAGATGGTATCTCATTGTGGTTTCGATTTGCATTTCTCTGATGGCCAGTGATGATAAACATTTTTTTATGTGTCTGTTGGCTGCATAAATGTCTTCTTTTGAGAAGTGTCTGTTCATATCTTTTGCATACTTTTTGATGGGGTTGTTTGTTTGTTTTCTTATAAATTTGTTTAAGTTATTTGTAGATTCTGGATATTAGCCCTTTGTCAGATGGGTAGATTGTAAAAATTTTCTCCCATTCTGTATGTTGCCTCTTCACTCTGATGATAGCTTCTTTTGCTGTGCAGAAGACCTTTAGTTTAATTAGATCCCATTTGTCTATTCTGGCTTCTGTTGCCATTGCTTTTGGTGTTTTAGTCATGAAGTCTTTGCCCATGCCTATGTCCTGAATGGTATTGCCTAGGTTTTCTTCTAGGGTTTTTATAGCATTAGGTCTTACATTTAAGTCTTTAATCCATCATGAGTTAATTTTTGTATACGGTGTAAGGAAGGGATCCTGGTTCAGCTTTCTACATATGGCTAGTCAGTTTTCCCAGTACCACTTATTAAATAGGGAATCCTTTCCCCATTGATTGTTTTTGTCAGATTTGTCAAAGATCGGATGGGTGGTGTTATTTCTGAGGCCTCTGTTCTGTTCCGTTGGTCTACATATCTGTTTTGGTACCAGTACCATGCTGTTTTGGTTACTGTAGTCTTGTAGTATAGTTTGAAGTCAGGTACCATGATGCTTCCAGCTTTGTTCTTTCTGCTTAGGATTATCTTGGCTAGGTGAGCTCTTTTGTGGTTACACATGAACTTTAGAGTAGTGTTTTCCACTTCTGTGAAGAAAGTCACTGGTAGTTTGATGGGGATGGCACCGAATCTATAAATTACCCTGGGCAGTATGGCCATTTTCATGATATTGATTCTTCCTATCCATGAGCATGAAATGTTCTTCCATTTGTTTGTGTCCTCTTTTATTTCATTGAGAAGTGGTTTGTAGTTCTCCTTGAAGAGGTCCTTCACATCCCTTGTAAACTGGATTCCTAGGTATTTTATTCTCTTTGTAGCAATTGTGAATGGGAGTTCACTCATGATTTGGATCTCTGTCTGTTATAGGTGTATAGGAGTGCTTGTGATTTTTGCACATTGATTTTGTACCCTGAGACTTTGCTGAAGTTGCTTATCACCTTGAGGAGATTTTGGAATGAGACGATAGAGTTTTCTAAATATACAATCATGTCATCTGCAAAAAGGGACAACTTGACTTCCTCTTTCCCTAATTGAATACCATTTATTTCTTTTTCCTACCTGGTTGACCTGGCCAGAACTTCCAACACTATGTTGAATAGGAATGGTGAGAGAGGGCATCCTTTTCTTGTGCCGGTTTTCAAAGGGAATGATTCCAATTTTTGCCCATTCAGTATGATATTGGTTGTGAGTTATAATAATAGCTCTTATTGTTTTGAGATATGTTCCATCAATTCCTCGTTTATTGAGAGTTTTTAGCATGAAGGGCTGTTGAATTTTATCAAAGGCGTCTTCTACTTCTATTGAGATAATCATGTGGTTTTTGTCATTATTTCTGTTTATGTGATTGATTATATTTATTAATTTGTGTGTGTTGAACCAGCCCTGCATCCCAGGGATGAAGCCCACTTGATCATGGTGGATAAGCTTTTTGATGTGCTGCTGGACTCGGTTGGGCAGTATTTTATTGAGGATTTTCGCATCAATATTAATCAGGGATATTGGTCTAAAATTTTCTTTTTTTGTTGAGTCTCTGCCAGGTTTTGGTATCAGGATGATGCTGGCCTCATAAAATGATTTAGCGAGTATTCCCTCTTTTTCTATTGATTGTAATAGTTTCAGAAGAAATGGTATCAGCTCCTACAAAAAGACTTAGACTCCCACGCAATAATAATGGAAGACTTTAACACCTCACTATCAATATTAGACAGATCAATGAGACAGAAGGTTAATAAGGATATCCAGGAGTTGAACTCATCTCTGGACCAAGTGGACCTAATGGACATCTGCAGAACTCTCCACCCCAAATCAACAAAATATCTTCTCAGCACCACATTGCACTTATTCTAAAATTGACCACAAAATTGGAAGTAAAACACTCCTCAGCAAATGTAAAAGAACATAAATCACAATAAACTGTCTCTCAGACCACAGTGCAATCAAATTAGAACTCAGGATTAAGAAACTCAATCAAAACCGCACAACTATATGGAAACTGTACAACCTGCTCCTGAATGACTACTGGGTAAATAATGAAATGAAGGCAGAAATAAAGATGTTATTTGATACCAATGAGAACAAAGACACAATGTACCAGAATCTCTGGAACACTTTTAAAGCAATGTGTAGAGGGAAATTTATAGCACTAAATGCACACAAGAGAAAGCAGGAGAGATCTAAAATCTATACCCTAATATCACAATTAAAAGAACTAGAAAAGCAAGAGCAAACACATTCAAAAGCTAGCAGAAGGCAAGACATAACTAAGATCAGAGCAGAGCTGAAGGACATAGAGACATAAAAAACCCTTCAAAAAAAAATCAATGAATCCAGGAGCTGTTTTTTTGAAAAGATCAACAAAAGAGACCACTAGCAAGACTAATAAAGAAGAAAAGAGAGAAGAATCTAACAGACGCAATAAAAAATGATAAAGGGGATATCACCACCGATCCCACAGAAATACAAACTACCATCATAGAATACTATAAACACCTCTACACAAATAAACTAGAAAATCTAGAAGAAATTGATAAATTCCTGGACATACACACCCTCCCAAGACTAAACCAGGAAGAAGTTGTATCTCTGAATAGATCAATAGTAGGTTCTGAAATTGGGGCAATAACTAATAGCCTACTAATCAAAGAGAGTCCAGGACCAGACGTACTCACAGCCAAATTCTACCAGAGGTATCAGTTCCTTACTATACTAACAAAAAGACATGGATCACCAGGGAGATCTTTTCTGGCTGGCTTCACAAATATTTTGTACCAGTAGCTTGCCCTCACTGCAAAAATACTAGACAGGATGGCAACAGTGTGAATGTCTACATGTGTGGCTTAGATAATGAAACTTTTGCCTTCTGATGAATTGATGTATATAAACTTGGTTTCGTGCACTGTATTATTTAAAACATTGTACAAAATTACTTTCAGGCTATGTATATGATATGGTTTGGATGTGTGTTCCCTCCAAATCTCATGTTGAATTGTAACCCCTAATATTGGAAGTGGGGCCTGGTGGGAGGTGATTGGATCATGGGAGAAGTTTCCCCTCTTTGGTGCTGTTCTCATAATAGAGTTCTCAGGAGATCTGGTTGTTTAAAGGTGTGTGGCACCTCCCCCTCCCACTTTCTTCCTCCTGCTCTGGCCATGTAAGATGTGCCTGCTTTTCTGTCACCTCCTGCCATGACTGAAATTTTTCTGAGGGCTCCTCAGAAGCATCATGCTTCCTGTACAGCCTGCAAAACCATGAGCCAACTAAATCTATTTTCTTTATAAATTACCCAGTCTCAGGTATTTTTTATAGTAATGAGAGAACAAATTA
>NW_012109419.1:1150747-1154343 GCF_000951045.1 Mandrillus leucophaeus | reverse complement strand
CTAACAAAAAGACATGGATCACCAGGGAGATCTTTTCTGGCTGGCTTCACAAATATTTTGTACCAGTAGCTTGCCCTCACTGCAAAAATACTAGACAGGATGGCAACAGTGTGATTGTCTACATGTGTGGCTTAGATAATGAAACTTTTGCCTTCTGATGAATTGATGTATATAAACTTGGTTTCGTGCACTGTATTATTTAAAACATTGTACAAAATTACTTTCAGGCTATGTATATGATATGGTTTGGATGTGTGTTCCCTCCAAATCTCATGTTGAATTGTAACCCCTAATATTGGAAGTGGGGCCTGGTGGGAGGTGATTGGATCATGGGAGAAGTTTCCCCTCTTTGGTGCTGTTCTCATAATAGAGTTCTCAGGAGATCTGGTTGTTTAAAGGTGTGTGGCACCTCCCCCTCCCACTTTCTTCCTCCTGCTCTGGCCATGTAAGATGTGCCTGCCTTTCTGTCACCTCCTGCCATGACTGAAATTTTTCTGAGGGCTCCTCAGAAGCATCATGCTTCCTGTACAGCCTGCAAAACCATGAGCCAACTAAATCTATTTTCTTTATAAATTACCCAGTCTCAGGTATTTTTTATAGTAATGAGAGAACAAATTAGTACAGTGTATAAGATGCATATAAATAATGAATAAATAAATTTTGTGTTTAGACTTGGGTCTCCTCCCCAAGATACCTCATTACATATATGTATATATTCCAAAATCCAAAGAAACCCAAAATCTGAAATACTTTTGGTCTCAAACATTTTGGAAAAGGATTACAACCTGTATTTTAATCATAATGGCATCTCAAAGGAAAAAATTACAATGCTTTCATAATTTTTCTTTTAGATTATCAGACTTGAAAAATATAAATAACATCAGTAAAATCTGATATAATTTTTAAAATGGATATTATGGGGTGTCTGCCTGAGCCTGGACCTGAAATTTCAGAACTGTGAATTGTTTACTGCATCCTCAGAGGATTATTTCTTTTTCCTGGAAATATTTTTTGATTAATCCCTTTAGTTAAACACCAGGCAAAGGTTCTTTTCTGAAATGGAAATACCTGAGACAATTTCAATCTAACCATGTGGGTTGGATCTGTAATGGGTTGCCAGACCTGACTATTGGTTGATCATCTCCCTTAACAAAATGTTTCTTTACTACACGTTTTCACTTCTCTATCTCTGCCTATTATCGCATGTTCCTGCAGAATTAAATGCTGTCTGTTTAAATAGTTGCTCAAGGCAGATGGAGTATAGAGATGGGTAAGGTGGCAGCAGACATGTATAGGTCTTCCCTTGGTTTTGTACTGCAAGAGAGACTGCGCCAACTAGGGGGAGTAAGGTTGGTAGAGCATGACTTTGGATTTCAATGGCCTTCACATGCTATAATGAGAGAAAATGCATAACCCAGACTTTAAGAATCATACTATGTTTAATCTAGACTTGATAAGGTGCCAAATAACAAAAGAAGATATTAGTAGACTAGTAAGGTTTCCCTAATAAAAATGAATATTCTGATAGTCTCTCAGCACATCCACGTACAGTAATATGTATTGTAAATTTTACATCGCTTCTGTTATTCTGAACATTCAGTGGAGTCAAGTTGCAAGTTAGAGCTTGGGCTTTGTGTTTTTGTGTGAAATTATAAATCAATCTCTCCTGAGTTTCTGATTAGTAGCCAAAAAAAAAAAAAAAAAAAACCGAGCTGGGTCCCCTTGGGTCCCCTTCCTTAAAGCTACAGTGGTAGTGACAAGAGCAGTCATTAGTGAAGGACAGCTGCACCCATCGGGGTGGTGACACCACCACAGCCAACCTCAGCGGAGCCAGTACAGTGGCAGCATGTCTGGGGGCTGCAGCAGAATCATGTAGGAGGCTTATTTCTGGGCACTCATGTGACAACTATCTGTGAAGCTCTTAGAAATAGCTAGAGGACATGTTGAGAGATGCTAATTTCTGTCATTCAAGTACATAGTGAGGATGCCTTTGTAATTTGGATATTTTGAGTTACTTATGGTGTGTGGTACTCAAGCTGGTCAGGCTAGAGAACATTTGTGTTACATAAGCCTTATTTGTTATGCAACACAAGCCATACAAACTTCTTTTCCATTTTTGTAACCCTTGTGCAGAGAGATGAAAACACTATTTTTGTGATTTCTTTTTCCCTAAAGGGGTCTCTCTGTTCTAGAAGAGGTTGCAGAAACTGCTACTTCACAAAAACATCTTTTCCCAAAGAAGTTACTTTGTACCCTAAATAAATTAGTATAACATATGTATAGTCAATTTCTGTTTTATAAATGGAATCTCAGCTCATGGGTGGGTCAGTCAACAAAATGAAACATCAGTGCAAGAAATAAAATAAGAGAGGAAATTACCAGTCAATCCACTCAGAAAGTAGATTGGTTTCTTCTTGAAAACCACAGAGAATGAGATAGCTGGATTACACCAACCAGAGTACAATGTTCTTGCAAACAAAGAGATAAGTTGTTTTGATTCTATATATTGTATTATTCCACATTATCATGTAGTCAACTAAAGATCACAAAACTCTTTGTGGCATGGAGAACTGGGATAGTAGAGAGCCAGAATGAAAAAGAAAATTTAATGAATTAATAATACAGTAATTAGAAAGTCTTTAGATGAAAGAGGGAAAGTTAAATGAACTCATGGGAAATGCTATAGCTTTAACCAAGTCGCCAACACGTCCTGAATGCTACTGTCATGTATGTGTGTGTTCCTCTTAGTATTCTTTCAGTTACAGTGTTTTCCAATACTCAATAGAGAGACTAAGGTAGATGTGAAATGTGAATCCAAGCTCAAATATACTCCATCTCTTATTTTAGACCCTGCTCAGAGATGTGGCCTGAGTCAAATTAATAATTTTAAAAAAATCAAAGCAGCATGAGATTTAAAGTCACCTTCTCCTTTATCTTAGAGAAAATATGTTTAATGAAGAATAGAGCAATAGATGAAGGTTTTTAATGATGTCAAACACCTCAAAAATGTTCATTAATACACTGAGAAAGAAATAACTGAGGAATAATGGGAAGGAAGAAAGAGCAGGAAAAAGAGAGGAAGGATGAGTATGAGATAAGGAAAAAAGAAGTAAAGAAGGTAAAAAAGGAAAGAAAGAAAGAAAGAAAGAAAAAATGGAAAGAAGGAACTAGAAGATGGAAGTTAGAAAATCAAGCCCAATCCCTGGCGATAATTCCCTTCTGAAGGCGGCAGTTACCCCATCTGTACTGAGAGAGCCTGGGGCCAGATGTTCCCTAGATTCATAGCAACTCAATTAAAGGTGAAATTACAATGGTTATTTCTGCATACTGATTTACCTCAGCTTTATACAGTGCAGAATTGCACAGGCATCATAATTGCCTTAAAAATTCTTCCTCCTCAAGCTGTTAGCTGTGGGATCCCAGCTCTATTAAAATCCGTGGTCCCACAGCCTTAGGTCTTCACAGACCCTCCAACTACTTCCTTGCCCTAAAACAAACATCCCACCCTCAAGGCCTCACTTCCTTAGACTCTTCCACAAAACAGATCACTCTTCACAGAATTGAGAGATATGTCAGAATGTGTTTTGATTCCTAAT
>NW_012109419.1:1140836-1149312 GCF_000951045.1 Mandrillus leucophaeus | reverse complement strand
AATAAAAATGAATATTCTGATAGTCTCTCAGCACATCCACGTACAGTAATATGTATTGTAAATTTTACATCGCTTCTGTTATTCTGAACATTCAGTGGAGTCAAGTTGCAAGTTAGAGCTTGGGCTTTGTGTTTTTGTGTGAAATTATAAATCAATCTCTCCTGAGTTTCTGATTAGTAGCCAAAAAAAAAAAAAAAAAAAACCGAGCTGGGTCCCCTTGGGTCCCCTTCCTTAAAGCTACAGTGGTAGTGACAAGAGCAGTCATTAGTGAAGGACAGCTGCACCCATCGGGGTGGTGACACCACCACAGCCAACCTCAGCGGAGCCAGTACAGTGGCAGCATGTCTGGGGGCTGCAGCAGAATCATGTAGGAGGCTTATTTCTGGGCACTCATGTGACAACTATCTGTGAAGCTCTTAGAAATAGCTAGAGGACATGTTGAGAGATGCTAATTTCTGTCATTCAAGTACATAGTGAGGATGCCTTTGTAATTTGGATATTTTGAGTTACTTATGGTGTGTGGTACTCAAGCTGGTCAGGCTAGAGAACATTTGTGTTACATAAGCCTTATTTGTTATGCAACACAAGCCATACAAACTTCTTTTCCATTTTTGTAACCCTTGTGCAGAGAGATGAAAACACTATTTTTGTGATTTCTTTTTCCCTAAAGGGGTCTCTCTGTTCTAGAAGAGGTTGCAGAAACTGCTACTTCACAAAAACATCTTTTCCCAAAGAAGTTACTTTGTACCCTAAATAAATTAGTATAACATATGTATAGTCAATTTCTGTTTTATAAATGGAATCTCAGCTCATGGGTGGGTCAGTCAACAAAATGAAACATCAGTGCAAGAAATAAAATAAGAGAGGAAATTACCAGTCAATCCACTCAGAAAGTAGATTGGTTTCTTCTTGAAAACCACAGAGAATGAGATAGCTGGATTACACCAACCAGAGTACAATGTTCTTGCAAACAAAGAGATAAGTTGTTTTGATTCTATATATTGTATTATTCCACATTATCATGTAGTCAACTAAAGATCACAAAACTCTTTGTGGCATGGAGAACTGGGATAGTAGAGAGCCAGAATGAAAAAGAAAATTTAATGAATTAATAATACAGTAATTAGAAAGTCTTTAGATGAAAGAGGGAAAGTTAAATGAACTCATGGGAAATGCTATAGCTTTAACCAAGTCGCCAACACGTCCTGAATGCTACTGTCATGTATGTGTGTGTTCCTCTTAGTATTCTTTCAGTTACAGTGTTTTCCAATACTCAATAGAGAGACTAAGGTAGATGTGAAATGTGAATCCAAGCTCAAATATACTCCATCTCTTATTTTAGACCCTGCTCAGAGATGTGGCCTGAGTCAAATTAATAATTTTAAAAAAATCAAAGCAGCATGAGATTTAAAGTCACCTTCTCCTTTATCTTAGAGAAAATATGTTTAATGAAGAATAGAGCAATAGATGAAGGTTTTTAATGATGTCAAACACCTCAAAAATGTTCATTAATACACTGAGAAAGAAATAACTGAGGAATAATGGGAAGGAAGAAAGAGCAGGAAAAAGAGAGGAAGGATGAGTATGAGATAAGGAAAAAAGAAGTAAAGAAGGTAAAAAAGGAAAGAAAGAAAGAAAGAAAGAAAAAATGGAAAGAAGGAACTAGAAGATGGAAGTTAGAAAATCAAGCCCAATCCCTGGCGATAATTCCCTTCTGAAGGCGGCAGTTACCCCATCTGTACTGAGAGAGCCTGGGGCCAGATGTTCCCTAGATTCATAGCAACTCAATTAAAGGTGAAATTACAATGGTTATTTCTGCATACTGATTTACCTCAGCTTTATACAGTGCAGAATTGCACAGGCATCATAATTGCCTTAAAAATTCTTCCGCCTCAAGCTGTTAGCTGTGGGATCCCAGCTCTATTAAAATCCGTGGTCCCACAGCCTTAGGTCTTCACAGACCCTCCAACTACTTCCTTGCCCTAAAACAAACATCCCACCCTCAAGGCCTCACTTCCTTAGACTCTTCCACAAAACAGATCACTCTTCACAGAATTGAGAGATATGTCAGAATGTGTTTTGATTCCTAATTCCATTTCCAATCCACTACTTTTCCACCCTCTGGTGAAATTCTGTCTTTTAATTTTACATCAGCCTCCTCTCACAGCCAATCTCTGCAATCCTTCACCTTCTCACTTCCCTTCAGCCTGACTTCTTCAACTATCTTCAACAACCGCATTTGGTCTCTTAGACCATACACACAAGTTCAATGCTGCCAACAATTAGAAACCTCTTCCTTGGCCTTATAACCCCATTGTCACTTCTCATTCTCTCTCTTTTCTCAACCAAAATTCTTAAAACACATTCAGTACACTGTCTTTACTTACTTTCACTCCTTAATATAGTACAGTCCCATATCTGCACCTACGATGTTGGTGGGAGTCCCCACTCACCTGCCAATTATCAAGTGAAAATAGCACTTATATTACTTAGTCTTTCTGTAGTATTTGATGTTATTACATCATGGACAGTCTCTCCCCGACCCCCTTGCTTACCCAACACCTGATCTCGTGGTTTTTCTTCTCTCTCATCACTGCATCTCAGTCTCTTTTGCTTGACCCTAAGTCTTTCAGTGTTCTCTGGGTTTCTTTATCTTTTTTCCTTTACAATGCTCTCTCTTTTTAGTCAAGCACATACATTCTTAAGTATTTAAATTTCACCTGTAGCTGCATGATAGAAGTTTTCTTAAACATGAAATTCCTACTACACAGACCTCCCTGAAGATGGGACATGAATAGGCACACAAAATGTTTAACACCATGCCTGGCACATAGGATAGACTCAAAAGCTTGCATTCATTATTTCTAAATATAAAGAAAATTTTTCATGTATTAGTGATTGCCAAATATAACTCCACAACAGATCTCTGTAGTGAACTTTAGCTTAAATACATTACTATACATTGCACCTATATATCTGACAAAGATCTCCAAAACATGTCTAAAACTAAAGTATTATTCTCTTTACCTCCCCTTCATCCCCCTTTCCAAAAAATTGTAAGTCTGCTGTTCTTCCTTGTTTATTCCCAATTTTTGGTTGAGGAAAACTTGTCTCTCAAATCTGCAATGTAAGTAATTCTAAACCCCTTCTTCTAGATTGTATCGACAATGCATTTTCCTGACTTTCCCCATTCCCAATCCAGTGCATTCTACCTCGCTAACATCTGGGATCCATTTTCTCCTCTTCATCTGACCCTATGCTAGTTCAAGTCCCTGTAATCTTATTCCTGAACTGCCTTTTCATTAGCCTTCTAGTCTTCGCCTCACTAGTCTGGAGTCTAGACTGACAAAGAAAGACAGTACTTAGGCAAAATACGGCATACATTTGCCACTGATGGAAATAAATCCTTTTTCACAAATCCCTCATTTCAAGATGATAAGAACAGGATATACAGCTCTTCAATTTCCTAATTCTACCTATATCCATGGTCTCACCTTTTGTCAGTCTCTTTTCTGAACTTAAATCCAGCAATATGAACCCCTTAATATTTTGGATACACCTTGCTGTCTCATGTTCTCATAAACATCCTATTTCTTCTGCTGGACTGTGCTGACACTTCTCATTGACCTGAAAATTAGCTATCTTTCAAATCCAAAATTATTAGTCTTTTCTCCTACAGTGCTTTAATTCCCATCATCCCAGAAAAAAATTCATCACTGTTGGATTCAAACATGAAAGGGTCAAATTCAAATCTGTGCTTAGGCTTTTTGTAACTATATGAACTTGGATAAGTCACTTAGCTTTTCCTTGCCTCATTTTCCCAAACTGCAAAATAGGCACAGCGCTTGTGAGGCTTAGGAGTTATGAATAGCCAACAAAGAGCAAATGCTAAATGAACTGTAGTTATTATGTGCATATAGAGAATTATACAGATGCTATTAGGCAGTATATTATCATCAGTTGTGCTGCAATCATTTGTCTTCCCCATTGAATTGTGGAGATCTTTGAGGAAAGAGACTGTGCTATCTGAATATCTGTATCTCCAGAACCTAATGCTGAACCTAGCATTCAGTAGCTCTTCAACGAACATTTGTTGAATAAATGCATACAATAATGAATATTCACTATTGTTATAGAGAAATTAGTGTTGGAAAATAATGAGGACTTTGCAGGCTTCCACACCACAGAGGGTCCTTTATTAAAGGCCTTTAGCTGATTTCCAGTCGCAATAACAGTGCATTTTGTAAATCAATATTCTTGGATTCTATAAAATAACTCTCTCATGGTTAGGGAGTGAGAATTAATGGAGACAAGAATATTTTTAAATCTGTAATCAAATATACAAAGTGAAGAAATTCCCGTTTTGTACCTCTTGAATCTTCTCACTTAGGAACATCTATCTCCATCTACACATATCAGTCTTGCTTCCAGGACAAATTATACTATCTCCCATGTATAGCCCTACTGCTTTACAATTAGACCCCTTAGCCAGGAATTTTCTCTTTCTGGACACTATGAACTCTGGTTTACCTGCTTCTCCTGTCAGTCTCTGATGAGCTACCTCTGAGGACATTCTAGCTTCAAGCTCCTACTGATTATTATTCCTAGTGGCTTCTTAAATATGCATGCATTAAAGTAGTGCTTCCAGGTTACTGTTCTATTGACTATTAATTACATTCAGCAAACAAGAAAAACACAATGGGTAATAACACTAATCAGGCCCCCATTTGGCCCCAGTCACTGTGCTAGGTAAGTAACGCATGCTGCCTCGTTTAATTCTTACAACACAGAATTATAAGAGACATACAAAGATTAGGTAACTTGTCACAGGAGGAGTAATTAATAAAGTTAATTCATTAATTAATAACGCTGATCACTTTGCCTCTTAAGATAAAGCCACACTGCTTTTCTTCACCTTAAAAATTAAACATGTACCCAAGAAAGTGTCAAATAATTATTCATGATTATGATATACTGCCTTCAAGCTAGAGTACAGTTAGATGAAAAGCTAGGTGATTGGTAAGATTGAGCTAATCACTAGACATAAATGTAGTAAGAATATTTCCCAGTCTCACTGGAGAGCCTGCTAGAGAACCCAACAGAGCTATAGTTAGTGATTGCATAAAGTTCTTGTTCTTTTGTATTTTTGTGGAAATAGTTAGAGAACACATAAAGATGAAAATATAACCAAGTACAGTTTAACCAAGAACGTATATTTGTGCCCTTGGGTCTTTTTTGCTAAGTGCTTTGCCTTATGAGCCACCTAGTGACCCCCACAAAGTGAAAACTAAAAGAAGTCATTCACACTATCTTGAATTTAAGGAAGAAATCTTTGTTCTTAAGCCCAATTACTATTCAATTCAGATTTGATTCCTTATAGAATTAGAAAGCTCTGTTATTTACATTGTCTAGGTGCCTTTAAAGTTGAGTGGAATCAAGCAAATTGAAGGGGAAACTGAAAATAATATATATATTTTAAGTGGACTAACAGGAGTTGACCAGAATAATATAATTTTACTCTATAAAAATGAAGAAACATGCTTTAGCTCTTGGATTATTGCCTATAATATGAGTCATGTATCAGACACTAAAGAACATTGAATGGACAGAAATGAAGCTGGCCACTGAGCTGAGGATTATGAAAATTGTCTCTTTACAGAGCATGCTGAATAGATATTAGAATGTAAATGACTTATGATTACTTACATATAATTTCATCTCTCATATTTTCAAGGAAGAAGAATACAAGTCTTGCAATAATATCCTTTATGGAAGCATCTTTGGGAATCAACCTGCTGTTTTCCTCTGAAAACAAATGCAGTATAAGTAATTCTTACTATTCTAGGAAACAAAATGTATGATCTGATTCTAGAGAAACTGCAAATAGACAATATTTCTCCACTGATTCTAAAGGCTACACAGTAATGCATTCATTATTGCACAGACCTCAAGGTCGGGTTGATTTTATTACCCATGCCTAAGTCAGGAACTAAATTTTTCTGTACGTTTAGCAATGTTTTTCCATGCCATTTCTATAAATGAAGTTATAGAAAAACCAAAAATTTTTTGCAAAATGCTACAACCTTTAAGTTACCCAGAAGAGTAGTAAATCTGCTGGTTATTCTCCATTTACCTCAAAGTCTCTGACCCCATTCATTCGTGACCATTTTCCTCCTGTGTGTACCCTAGGAGGATGCTCTATATGAACTGAATTGATGAATTTCCTTGACAGTTGGTTTCCATCAGAGTGGTCATCTTCAAGAGATTGGAGGTCTGGAGGAGAGACGGTCAGGATTCTATTCTTTTACATTTATTTTATTTTATTTTAAGTTCCAGGGCATACGTGCAGGGCATGCAGGTTTGTTAGATAGGTAAACACGCGCCACAGTGGTTTCCTGCACCTATCAACCCATCACCTAGGTATTAAGCCTAGCATGCATTAGCTATTTTTCCTGATGCCCTCCCTCCACTGCCCTCCCCTAACAGGCCCCAGTGTGTGTTGTTTTCCTCCCTACGTCCATGTGCTCTCACTGATCGGCTCCCACTTACAAATGAGAACATATGGTATTTGGTTTTCTGTTCCTGTGTTAGTTTGCTGAGGATAATAGCTTCCAGCTTCATCCATGTCCCTGCAAATGACATGATCTCATTCCTTTTTATGACTACATAGTATTTCATGGTGTATATGTAGCACATTTTCTTTATCCAGTCTATCATTGATGGGCATTCAGATTGATTTCATGTCTGTGTTATTGTGGATAGTGCTGCAATGAACATACATGTGCATGTATGTTTATAATAGAATGATTTATATTCCTCTGGGCATGTCCCCAGTAATGGGATTGCTGGGTAAAATTGTATTTCTGTTCTAAATCTTTGAGGAATCTCCACACTGTCTTCCAAAATGATTGACACCCAAATTGTAAAAGTGTTGCCACCCACAGTGTAACAGTGTTCCTCTTTCTCTGAAACCTCATCAGCATCTGTTGTTTCTTGACTTTTTAATAATCGCCACTCTGACTGGTGTGAGATGGTATTTCATTGTGGTTTTTATTTGCATCTCTCTAATGATCAGTGATGTTGAGCTTTTTTTTATATGTTTGTTGGCCACATATATGTCTTTTTTTTGAGAAGTGTCTGCTCATGTCATCTGCCCACTTTTTAATGGGATTGTTTGCTTTCTTTCCTGTAAATTTGCTTAACCTCCTTGTAGATTCTGGATATTAGACTTTGGTCAGCTCAATAGATTGGAATAATTTTCTCCCATTCTGTAAGTTGTCTGCTGGCTCTGATGGTAGTTTCTTTTGCTGTGCAGAAGCTCTAATTTTTGCTTTTGTTGCAATTGCTTTTGGTGATTTCATCATAAAATCTTTGCCCATGGCTATGTCCTCAATGGTATTGCTAGATTTTCTTCTAGCACATGTATGTTCATTGAAGCACTATCCACAATAACACAGACATGAAATCAACCCTAATGCCCATCAATGATAGACTGGATAAAGAAAATGTGCTACATATACACCATGAAGATTTTATGGTTTTGTGTTTTACATTTAAGTCTTTAATCTATCTTGAGTTAATTTTTGTACATAGGGTAAGGAAGGGGTCCAGTTTCAATCGGCTAGCCAGTTTTCCCAGCACTATTTATTAAATAGGAAATCCTTTCCCCATTGCTTGTTTTTGTCAGGTTTGCTGACGATCAGATGGTTGTAGATGTGCAAGTTTTATTTCTGAGTTCTCTATTCTGTTCCATTGGTCTATGTGCCTGTTTTTCTACCAGTACTATGCTGTTTCGGATTACTGTAGCCTTGTAGTATAGTATGACGTTGGGTAATATGATGCCTCCAACTTTTTTCTTTTTGCTTAGAATTGTTCTGGCTACACAAGCTCTTTTTTGGTTCCATATAGCTTTTAATTTTTTTTTTTCTAATTCTGTGGAGAATGTCAATGGTAGTTTAATGAGAATAGGATTCCTCCTATCATAAGCATGTAATATTTTTCCATCTGTTTGTGTCCTCTGTGATTTCCCTGAGCAGTGGTTTGTAGCTCCCCTTGAAGAGGTCCTTCACTTCCTTTATTAGCTCTATTCCTAGGTATTTTATTCTCTTTGTAGCAAGTGTGAAAAGGAGTTCATTCATGAGTTGGCTCTTTACTTGTCTGTTGTTGCTGTATAGGAATGCTTGTGATTTCTACACATTGATTTTGTATCCTGAGAGTGCTGAAGTTGACTATCAGCTTAAGAAGCTTTTGAACTGAGTCAGTGTGGTTGGATAATGTGATCTGCAAGCAGAGACAGTTGACTTCCTCTCTTCCTATTTGAATATGCTTTATCTTTTTCTTTTGTATAATTGCCCTGGTCAGAACTTCTATATTGAATAAGAGTGGTGAGAGAGGGCATCCTTGTCTTGTGCCAGTTTTCAAGGGGAGTTCTTCCAGCTTTTGCCCATTCAGTATGATATTTGCTGTGGTTTTTCAT
>NW_012109419.1:1138043-1139981 GCF_000951045.1 Mandrillus leucophaeus | reverse complement strand
GGCCACTCTCACTGATGAACATCAATGCAAAAATCCTCAAGAAAATATTGGCAAACTGAATCCAGTGCACATCAAAAAGGATTCCTTTCTTTACTTGTGTCTTGCTTTAGTACTGCATTTCTTTCAGCTCAGGACCCTTTTAGGATTAAATCTCCTGCAAAAAGTCCTTCTCTATGGCTTCAAATGTTACAGGGCTCCCTGAAATTATTTCTCCCTTTGGTATCTGCATTCCTAGGAGTTATAATGGCTTCCTACTCTTCTTAGTCTCTGGGTCCCTCATCATCCCTTGCTGGTTCCACTAACCATGCCTACACCTGTATAAATTATCCCCTTTTTAAGCTGTCTTTTCCTGAAAAAAAAAAAAAAAAATCAAAGTTGGAGACATTGTAATACCTGACTTCAAAATATACTACAAAGCTATAGTAATCAAAACAGCATGGTATTGTTATAAAAGTAGACACATAGACCAGAGAAACAGAATAGAGGACCCAGAAATAAATTTACACATTTAGAGCCAACTGGTCTTCAACAGAGACCAAGAACAAACATTGGGGAAAAAACACCTTCTTCACCAAATCATGCTAGGTAAACTGGATATCCATATGCAGAAGAATGAAACTAGACCTCTATCTCTCACCATATATGAAGATCAACTCAAACTAGATTAAAAACTTAAACATAAGACCCAAAACTCTAAAACTATTAAAAGAAAACATAGGGAAATGTTTAGGACATTGGCTGAGGCAAAAATTTTATAGCTGAGACTTTAAAAGTACAGGCAACCAAAACAAAAATAGACAAATGTGACATATGAAACTGCAAAACTTTTTAATGCTAAAGAAAACAATCAACAGGGTGAAGAAATAACCTGTAGAATCATTTGCAAACTATTCATCTGACAAGAGGCTGATATCCAACATATACAAAGAAACTCAACAGATAAAAACCAACCAAACAAATAAATAATCTAATAAAAATTGGGCACAGGATCAGAATAGACATTTCTCAAAAGAAGACATACAAATAAACAAGTATATTAAAAATGTTCAACATCACCAATCAGGGAAATGCAAATAAAAGCCACAATAAGATATCATCTCATATCAGTTAGAAGAGTTTTTATCAAGAAGATAAAAAATAATAAATACTAGTAAGAATGCAGAGAAAAGGGAATTTTTAGACACTGTTGGTGAAAATGTAAATTAGACAACCATTATGGAAAACAGTATAGAGATATCTCAAAAAGCTAAAAAATAGAACTACCATATGATCCAACAATCCCGTTACTGGGTATTTATCCAAAGCAAAAGAGAGAAGTGGGTTGAAGAGATACTTGCACCCTCATGCTTATTGTAGCAGTATTCACAATAGTCCTGACATAGAATCATTCTAAATGTCCCTCAACAGATAAATGGTGATATAGTCTGGGTATGTGTCCCTGCCTATATTTCATGTTGAATTTTAATCCCCAGTGTTGGATGAGGAGCCTGGTGGGAGGCAACTGGATCATGAAGGTGGAAGTCCCTCCTGCTGTTCTTATGATAGTGAGTTCTTAGGAGATCTGCTTGTTTAAAAGTGCATAGCACCTCCGCATATTCTGTCTTCCTCCTGCTCCAGCTATGTAGGATGTGCCTGCTTCCCCTTCCATCATGACTATAAGTTTCCTGAGGCCTCCCCAATCATGCCTCCTGTGCAGCCTGAGGAACCATGAACCAATTAAACTTCTTTATCTTATAAAACTTTATAAAGAAACTTAATAAAACTTTCTTTTACTTAGAGTCAGTCTCCGGTAGTTCTTTATAGCAATCTGAGAATAGACTAATACAAATGGATAAAGGAAATGTGGCATAACTACACAATGGATTACTACTCAGTCGTAAGAAAGAATAAAATTCTGTCATTCTTGGCAACATGGATGAGCCTGGAGAACATTATGTT
>NW_012109419.1:1132535-1133038 GCF_000951045.1 Mandrillus leucophaeus | reverse complement strand
TATTTTTAAGTATGTTCCATCAATACCTATTTATTGAGATTTTTTTAACGTGAAATGATTTTGGATTTTATTGAAGGCCTTTTCTGCATCTATGGAGATAATCATATGATTTTTGTCTTTAGTTCTCTTTATGTGATGAATTACATTTATTGATTTGCATATGTAGAACCAGCCTTGTATCCCAGAGATGAAGCCAGAAAATGCCCACATCAAAAACTGAAAAAGATCTCAAGTCAACTCCCTAACATCACAAGTAAAAGAACTAGAGAACCAAGAGCAAACAAACTTCAGAGCTAGCAGAAGACAAGACCAAGCTCAGAGTGTTAGTGAAGGACATAGAGACACAAAAACCCTTCAAAAAATCAATGAATCCAGGAGTTGTTTAAAAAAAAAAAATCAATAAAATAGACTTCTAGTAGACTAATAAGGAAGAAGAGAGAGAAGAATCAAGTAAACACAATCAGAAATGATAAGGGGGATACCACCACTCACCCCACAGAAAT
>NW_012109419.1:1131140-1132485 GCF_000951045.1 Mandrillus leucophaeus | reverse complement strand
CCCTTGAGAGGAGAGCAGTACATCCGCATAACCCATCAAACTCAACTTTTACCATGCACGTTATTACCTATTAGAAGCTCACCAGCGCCACCTGCTGAAGCTGCCATAGAAAAAGCTAGCAAAGTGTTTTGCACTTCTGTTTTCTTATCAAGGTAGTTTCATTATAATTTTACTGTTTAGCATTGACATTTTTCCCCAATCCTTGAATTTTCTTCATTCCATCCAATATTTCTCCTTTGTTTATGAGTCCCTAATAGAGTATCTATACTTTAGCCTACACAACCACACTCAAAATATTTTAAAAGCAGCTTCAGAATACATGAAGTAGTTTATATTACTGTATTCGATGCATAGATTTATAATTGCCAGGACAAATGTTCTAATTTATGACTTAAAAAGTAATATCAGTGCATTGGGCTCAGCCTAGTGATCCATGCAGAAGGCCTTATATTTGTGTTCAAAGAACAAATATTCGAGACCCATTAGTTATGGGAAATTCCTCTCTTTATTCTTCTTCATTGGTTGTCTGTGTATGTTTGTATGAAATGGCTCCTCTCTCTTTTGCCTTTAATAAAAGTAAACATCACCATACATGAGTATCTATCCACCTCACAAAGCAAATTTTCTTTAACCCCTATTTTCTTTCCTCACCCTGATAATTTACTCCCAGAAAAATCTCTGTTCCCTTTCTCATATTATTAAAAATAAAACCAATCAGCTCTCTGTAAAATGGACCAATCAGCAAGACGTGGGTGGGGCCAGATAAGGGAATAAAGTCAGGCTGCCCCAGCCAGCCAGCAGCAACTTGATGCGGTCTCTTTCCACTCTGTGGGAGCTTTGTTCTTTCATTCTTTATAATAAATCTTGTTGCTGCTAGCACTTTGGGTCCAGGCTGCCTTTAAGAGCTGTAATACTCACTGCGAAGATCTGCAGCTTCACTCCTGAAGTCAGCAAGACCACGAACCCACCAGAAGAAAGAAACTGGGCACAGCTGAACATCTGAAGGAACAAACTCGGGACACACCATCTTTACGAACTATAATACTCGACGGGACACGGTGACTCAAGCCTGTAATCCCTGCACTTTGGAAGGCTGAGACGGGCAGATCATGAGGTCAGGAGATCAAGACCATCCTGGCTAACACAGTGAAACCCCGTCTCTATTAAAAAACACAAAAAACTAGCCGGGCGCGGTGGTGGGCGCCTGTAGTCCCAGCTACCTGGGAGGCTGAGGCAGGAGAATGGCGTAAACTCGGGAGGCGGAGTTTGTAGTGATCTGAGATCGGGCCACTGCACTCCAGCCTGGGCGACAGAGCAAGACTCCATCTCCAAAAAAAAAAAAAAA
>NW_012109419.1:1129953-1131090 GCF_000951045.1 Mandrillus leucophaeus | reverse complement strand
AAAAAACTGTAATACTCACCACGAGGGTCCACGGCTTCATTCTTGAAGTCAGAGAGACCAAGAAACCACCAATTCTGGACACACTGGGATTACAGGCATCTGCTGTTATGCCCAGCTAATTTTTGTATTTTTGTAGGGACAGGTTTCACCATTTTGGCCAGGCTGGTTTCGAACTTCTGACCCGAGGTAATCCACCCACCTCTTTTCCCCGGCAGGAAATTGGTTTTTAAGAGATTCCTATATACGAATTTACATGAAATCACTTCCACTGTGCTTATGTTGAATTTAGTTACCATAATAATAATAATAATAATAAAAAGTCATGCCACCTGGATTTGATCTATTTTGAAAAAAGTGCTTTACATTATTTCACATTTTCAAAGAATAATTACACCAGAGTTCGACAGGCAAGGAAGACATAAGACTGTTGCAAAAGGGGAGAGAGATTAAATTCTACTCCACTGAAACAAAAGATGGGTGGATTTTTAATCATGGGGGGTTGCCGGCTGGTGGCAAAGTGCTGGAGGACATTAGCAGAGAGGTTGCTTAATGTCATTAGGCTCAAAGTGTTTGTTTATGAAGCTCTTACCCACCTACAGAGACTGGAAGATAGGGAAGCTGTTCCTCTCAGTGACTACATCTCAATGGGACAGATTCCAGATCTTTGAGAAAGGTTAATTTCTGGGTTGTAAAACAGGCAAGAGGCTAGAAGACAATTTACGTACATTTCAAAGGGACAAAGAAAGAATTTACAATTGCAAGTTTTCTAAAATAAATGCTTTAAGCAAAAGGAGGTCAGATGTCCACAGTCAGGAAGAAACCTGTGCGAAGTCTAGTCAAGGTAAGAGGATTAAGGCTGCCTTGGTTAGCATCCAATTATATCAGAAGGGTGTTATTTTCTGAATTCACTGGATGTGAAAATGAACTCAAAAATCTAGATTTTCTTTACTGATTTATAAACTATATCTAAAAGTAATCTGCAAAGGGAAATTCTTAACCTATAATTACTTTATTAAAATAATTGAATAACCTCACAATAGGAGGACTTTGAAAGGCAACACTCATTTGAATACGTTTCTGTTGGTTAGTCAAAGTCTATTCACCTAGTGTTATAGGAGATTCTATCCTTTGCCATTG
>NW_012109419.1:1126132-1129328 GCF_000951045.1 Mandrillus leucophaeus | reverse complement strand
CCGACGAATAAGAGGTCTATGATAAGGAAGACTGAAATAGTGAGACCAAAACTCTATACTTATCAAGCATAAATTTGAGAATCTAGTTCATAGACCAACCCTGCTGTGTGACTCAATGTGTTGAATTTTCCCTTCTGGGCTCCCCACATCAACATTTCACCACCTATAACTGAACGTGACTAAATTTTCCATGAAGGTGCTACCTTGTGTACCTTGGTTGTGAAATTAGCTTCACTCTCTTAATAATTCTCATTTTATTTGAGTAACATTTGATGCAGGACTGCTGTGCATCACCAGTTGATAATGTCTGCAAGTGTCAGAGGTAAGATTTCACTCGCAGTCCCACTGGGGGCTAATACATGCCATTATTGTTGGTATCAATAAAAGACACAGGTTCTGAAAACCTCTAATACTGACCACTGTTTCCCAGGGCTGTTTTCCATGAAGGTCACAATATAGGTGTCTTAGGTATAGCCTATGATTTCTAATTTGAGTACATCCCTGATGCCAGGCAGAACTTTAGTAACAGGCCCTGGCTAAATAGGTTAAATTCTACATAGTTTATATATATTAATTGATCTATCATTGATCTATCTAACTAGATGTAGATAGATGGATAGATTATAGATAATAGATAGAAAAAGCTATATCATATATACATGACTATGGTACAAAAATACACTTTATCATGGCATTCTTAAGTATTTCACTTACTTTTAATGCCTTTTCCTCAGGGAAAAGGTTTCTTTTTCTTTTTTTAATATACACATGTTTATAGTGCTACATATATCTGAGAAAAATAGTTGCTGAGTTTTAAAACCAGCTAGACTATCTGAAAATACTAATTTCCAAAAAATCAGGTAAAAATCCTGTGTGTCAGAGTGAAGGGACATAGGTTCTGGTGTTGGCCCATCTTTATTTACCTAAGTGATCTTCACCAGCAATTAAGGTGTCAAGATTTCAGTTTTCTAATTGGTAAAGCAAGGAGACTGAGAGCCCTTCTCAGACCACCCTGCTTCCTTTCCACCTCCAATTCATAGTCTGTATCAACAATCCACTCTCTCCACTGACCTTTCATATTTATGATTATCACAACTTGTAATTACTTATTTACTCACTAGATTTTATAACTTATGCATGAATTTGTATAGCAGGAGCTCAGGAAATACGTGTTGGCTGAATGGGAGAATTAAGTTGATTCCAGTTTTAATATCTTATGCATCTAGTAGGTAAGGTCAGGATCCAAGTGAGGCTCTTACTGAGCCAATAATCCCACTGAGCATTGAGTTGGAGCTTGTGGTGACAACCACAGTAATGACTGCATTCCAAAGCCATAGGCAGTTTTAGCAGGAAAGGGTAGTGTTTCCTGATGGAAGTACTGTCAAATGAAGCCTTTGAGTGAGAATGGCAGATATACATAATCTCGAATCCTACTTAGGGATTTAAACTTGACATCCTCCTGAAGCTGACTCCCAGACTTTATGGTCAAAGTCTCTTTTGTGGCTTTAAAAACAGTACTGGATTTGGAACAATGAGGCCTGGGCTTGGAATCTCTCTCTGTTGCTTTTAAGTTGTATAGCTGTGAAAAATACCAGAACTAACATTTCCAATCTAATTCTTCATTTGTGAAAGTCAGACAGCAGCTGCCTAACTACGTACCCTATGACTCAAAATTGCTTTGGGGTATAAGGAAGTTAGCGTTACCAAATAATATAGCATGTATGAAACACACTAAATGCCGTTGAATTTGAATATTTAGATTCACCTTTAGGAGAATTCATCTTTAGAAAACTTCAGCATGTCATAGTTTTTTTAAGGTTAACATAAAAATGCAAGAGATGATTACTGCTTTTGTAAGAAAAACTGCAGAAATTATTAGTAATGACAATTATCCAAAATATTAAAACTATTTACAGAATCACCTAAAGGGTTAGGGTAATTAGTCAGTTAACATGACTTCATTTTAAAAGAGGAATAAATCTTTGTCAAAGACTAAAATGACTATAGGAAAAATGTGATTTTAAAACAAGGCTGAAACAGTTAAACTGCACTAATAGTTCATAATTAAGAGTTGAATTCGAGTATCAATATGATCCCAAAGTAACAACAATCAAAAAGTTCAGAAAATAAACCAGAGTCCATTTCTGCAATGCAGCAATAACTGCTGATAATAATAATGGCAAGTGCAATACTAGCAGCCAACATGTGTTGATAAGTTACCAAATGCCAAAACCGTGTTCCCATGTATTATATCTTGTTTAAAATTTCCTCAACAACCCTAGAAAGTTAAGCTCTGATAATACTTGGATTTTGTAGTTGAAGAAACTGAGTTTCAGAAAAGTTGAGTAACTTGTCCAAGCCACAGTTATTAAACTTTAGAGCTGGAATAAGACCTTAGGCAATGGGATTCCAAAGCGCTAAGAAAGGAGATATAAATCACTCAAATAACTGAACATTGCAGCACTTCCTAGAAGCCTAAGCATCCTGCTTCAATTTACCTGCATGTCTGAGATGCCATTTATTGAAACTACTCACTTGCTCAACATTCAAGCGTTAATTACAAAGATGATAAATACCCAATCCAATAAAACTGCTGTTAGTCAGTGTTCTACCGCTGAGACACATATGGACAAACGGTATGTGGTGGAAACTTTTACTCAGGTCAAACAGGAAACCAGGTATCAACTATAAGGAAGATGTGATTTAAGGAAAAGGGTCTTCGTTAGCCCAGGATAGCTTCACCTCACTGATGCTCGTAGGCAGTCAGCAAGCCACTTTTAGCTGATCACTACATTCCCATTGGGATATTAATTTATTATTAGAGTCACACAATTAAAAATGACTTACAATTATTTTCTCATTTCTTTCTGGGGTGTTATTTTAAAATCATAATTACAAAATTAAGTAATTTGCATTTTTTCTCATTCTTTCAATGAAGTATTTCTACCCAGGTTTTAGGCTTGCTGTCAATTCTCACATTTACATACCTTGCATTCCTATTCACTTATGTTTTAAGGATCTCTTTAAGGTTAAAAGTCAATACAGAAACTAAAATCTGAAATAAGTAAACTTTTCACATTTAGCCAATAATTTTTGTGTGTCAATCATTTTCTAATATGTTCAAGTCAATATGCTCAATTGGTTTTCTGAATATTTACAAAATATAACTGAATGTTTCCTTTGGAAGATAATTCAG
>NW_012109419.1:1117966-1120767 GCF_000951045.1 Mandrillus leucophaeus | reverse complement strand
CTCATTGCAGTTTTGATTTGCATTCCCTTATGATTAGTGATGTCAAGCACCTTTCATAAACCTGTTGGCCATTTGTATGTCTCTTTTAGAGACTTACTTGTTCATGTATTTGGCCCATTTTTAATCAAGTTATTTGTTGGGTTGTGGGGTTTTCTTGTTTTTTGTTTGTTTTTTGTTTTTGCTATTGAGTTGGAGTTCCTTACATTTTTTGAATATTAACTTTTCATCAGATACATTGTTTGGAAATATTTTCTCTCCATGTATACCTATGTAACAAACCTGTACGTTCTGCACATGTATCCCAAAATTAAAAGTATAATTTTTTTAAAAAGAGACAACATAAACATATTTATTATGTTTGTAACACTTTTCTTATCCCATGTTTTAAAAGGCAACTGTATAAGGCAATAATTAAAAGCCGTGTTTATTCACAATAGCAAAGGATGTGGAATCAACCTGAATGTCCATCAATGACAGATTGAATGAAGAAAATGTGGTACATATACACTATGGAATATTATTCAGTCATAAAAAATAATGAGACCATGTCTTTTGTAAGAACATGGGCAGAGCTGAAGGCTAACTGATACAGGAACAGAAAACCAAATACCACATGTTCTCACATATAAGTGGGTGCTAAATAATAACTTATGAACACAAAAAAGAAAACAACAGACACTGGGGTCTATTTGAGAGAAGAGAGTGGGAAGGGGGAGAGGAGCAGAAAATATAACTATTGGGTACTGGGCTTAATAAGTGGGTAATGAAGTAATATGTATAACAAACCATCATAACACATGTTTACCTGCTTAACAAACCTTCACATGTACCTTCAAACCTAAAATAAAAGTTAAAAGAAATTTAAAAACAGAAATATTTTATCTCATTCCATAGGTTGTCTCTTCATTCTGTTTCTTGTTCCCTTTGCTGTATAGTTTTTTAGGTTAATGTTGTATCACATTTATTTTTGCTTCTGTTGCCTGTGTGTTGATGTCATATCCAAGAAAACATTGCCAATATCAATGTCAAGCAGGGTTTCCCCTATATTTTCAGAAAGCAGTATAGAGGCCGCTCAAAAAATTGTAAATAGAATTCCCATGTGATCCAGCAGTCCCACTTGTGGGTGTACATCCAAAATAACTGAAAGCAAAATCTCAAAGAGACATCTGCACTTTCATGTTCTTTGCAGCATTACTAACAATAACCAAGATATAGAAACAACTTAGAATGTCTATTGACAGATAAATGGATAAAGAAAACACACAATAGCATATTATTCAGCCTTATAAAAAAAAATCCTACCATATGTGACAGAAAATATTAATGATCCTAGAAGACATTATGATATTATGTGAAATAAGCTAGTCACAGGACAATACTGTATAATTTCACTTATATGAAGTATCTAAAATAGCCAAGCTCATAGGAGCTGAGAGTAAATGGTGGTTGTGAGGGACTGAAGAGGGAAGAAAATATGCAGTTATTGTTCAGTGGTATAAAACTTCACTTATTAAAGATGAGTAAGTTGTAGAAATCTCCTGTACAACATAGTATTTATCATTAACAATATTGTATTTTACACTTCAAAATTTGTTAAGAGAGTAAATCTTAACACAAACAAATAAACAGGAAAACAAAGGAACACATGGCAACTTTCAGAGGTAATGGATATGTTTATTATCTTGATTGTGGTGATGGTTTCATGGGTATGTGCGTATGTCTAAATTCATCAAATTGTATGCATGAAATGTGTACAGTTTTTTGTATAACAATTATACCTCAATAAACAGGTTTTTTTTTTAAAAGGAACTGAAAACAGATTTTTAAAGCAGTATTAAGGAGGAGATGATAATCTCCTTATTAAAGAATGTTATTTAATTAGTCCTGTTTTTGTATTGGAGATTATGTATCAAATATCTTTTAGATGAACTTATTTACATTCAAAAATAAAATAAAATAATTGCCATAAAATCATTGCAAACAATCATCATACTTCCATGGCATACAATAGTAAGTGTTTATTTCTCATGCTTTGCAGGTTCAGTTGATCTACGCTGAGTCCCCTGGCATGACTCAAAATTTATCATCCTTTTCCTAAGATTGGCAGGCAACCCCAGGCATGTCCTTCTTCAGAGGATGACAGAAGAAAGAAGCAATCAGAAATAGACAAGACCTCTTGAGCACTACACATACCATTGCTTCTTCCTAACATTGACTAAAGAAAATCACATGGAAGAGCACAGTGTCAGAGAGGGCACTACAAGTTACATGACAGGGATACAGGGAGGAGTGAAGAATTGGGGATATTAATGCAATCTACCGTAGATTTAATTATTAATTATTCATTGAAAACTTGCTGTATTCACTGAGTAATGTTGAAGAATACTTCCTTTTTCTCTTAAGGAATGCATAGTCTAAGAGAAAGCTTTTGAGCAAGTTCAAAGACTTTCAAGGGAAGTATTTTCAATGAGTATTAAAAAAGATACTATTCATTGAATAGAAATGTACAAAAAGCATTCCTGGGAGCATCATGAACAGAAGCATGTAAGTTAGAAAATATGGGCATATTTACAAAGGTCCAATTTGAGTGGAATAATGAATACATCAAAAGCAAGAATTTGAAATGCTGTTGGAAGAAAAAACATTGACTCAGTATCCCTTACTAAATCATCACCTTCATCTCACTCCTTAAATGTTAAAGGACCCTCACACCAGTTAGAATGGCAATCATTAAAAAATCAGGAAACAACAGGTGCTGGAGAGGATGTGGAGAAATAGGAACACTTTTACACTGTTGGTGG
>NW_012109419.1:1115602-1116221 GCF_000951045.1 Mandrillus leucophaeus | reverse complement strand
GGGAGCTTGTTAGGAATGCAGAATCTCAGGTCCCACTCAGGTGTACTCAATTAAAACCCACCTTTTACAACATCCTTAAGTGACTTGCATCTTGTTGAACTTCAAGAAGAACTGCCACTGCTCTATAGTATACTGCCAATTATCTTAATTATCTACCTACAAAATAATGTGGCCCTTGGCAGATGTACTCATATAGAATTTAAGAGAAATTCAGGAAAAACTGAGGACTAGCTTTATTTTTTTTTTTTAATTTTTATTTTTTTTGAGACGGTGTCTCGCTCTGTTGCCCAAGCTAGAATGCAGTGGCATAATCTTCACCTCCTGGGTTCAAGTAATTATCCTTCCTCAGCCTCCTGAGTAGCTGGGATTACAGACGCACACCACCAGGCCTGGCTAATTTTTGTATTTTCAGTAGAGACGGGGTTTCACCAAGTTGGTCAGGCTGGTCTCAAACTCCTGACCTCGTGATCCGCCCACCTCCACCTCCCAAAGTGCTGGGATTACAGGCGTGAGCCACCACACCCGGCCAGGACTAGACATTTTTTAAAACTTATGTTGAGTAATTTCAAATAAATCTTTTCATTATCAGGCACTTTTCTTTAGAAATAAGCCATGAATA
>NW_012109419.1:1106154-1110502 GCF_000951045.1 Mandrillus leucophaeus | reverse complement strand
AAAGGATGAGTTCGTGTCCTTTGTAGGGACATGGATGCAGCTGGAAACCATCATTCTCAGCAAACTATCGCAAGAACAGAAAACCAAATACCGCATGTTCTCACTCATAGGTGGGAACTGAACAATGAAATCACTTAGACTCGGGAAGGGGAGCATCACACACCAGGTCCTATTGTGGGGAGGTGGTAGGGGGAAGGGATAGCACTAGGAGATATACCTAATGTAAATGATAAGGTAATGAGTCCAGCACGCCAACGTGGCACATGTATATATATGTAACAAACCTGGTTGTTGTGCACATGTACCCTAGAACTTAAAGTATAATAATAATAAAAAAAGTTAAAGGACCCTAGGACTTGGTATTTGCTTTCTCTCTACGCTACTAGATTGATCTGATTTTCACACCCATATTTAAGTAAATGACTCATAAAACTGAATCTCCAGTCATAACCATTCTCCTTTTACATACAGAACCTCTTGTTCCAACTGGCTTCTAAATATCTCTAACTGAATGCTTTAGAAATATTTCGAAGAGGATGTTTCTAAATGAGTTTCTCTAGTGTTGAAGTGAAGGAAACTCATTTAGAAACATCCTCTTTAAAATATTTTAGAACAACCAAGTCTCCTTAGCTAAAAAATCCTAACTCATTTCCTAACTTCCATCTGCTCACAACTCAGCTACATCTAATCATTCATTGACTCACATGAATTCTGCCTCATAAGCATTCCATGTAGCTACCCACTCCTTTCCATTTCCGCCTTATTACCTTAACTAAGACCATCTACATTTCTAGACTGCAAAATTACAATATTCTCCAAACGTAATTCCCATTTCTAATCCTTTCATTATCAGAATAACCTATCAAAACTGAATTCTTTGATCATATTATCTCTTTGTACAAAAAAATTTAAAGGCTTCCTCTTATTGCCATAATTATCTTATTTGGTCATTTATCCATTCCAAAAATATAGCTTTTTAAAATATGTATTATGGATACATAATACATGTACATATTTATGGGGTGCACGTGATATTTTGATACAAGCTTATAATGTGTAATGATCAAATCAGGGTAATTGAGGTATCCATCACCTCAAACAATTATCATTTATTTGTGTTAGGAACATTCCAATTTCAGTCTTTTAGTGATTTTGAATATACAATAAATTACTGTAACCACAGTAGCCCTACTGTGTCATTGGACACTAGATCTTATTCCTTTTATCTAACTGCATTTTTCCACTCATTATCCCCTCTTAATCCCCCCTACCCTTCCCAGCCTCTGGTAACCATCATTCTACTCTCTATCTCCATGAGTTCAATTTTTTCAGCTCCCACTTGTACATCTTGATTTCCTACCATGTGTCAGCCCTGTTTTTGTTAACAAGAGTACAGCCCTGAAAAGCACAAAAAGGCCTCTGCTCTCATAGATCTAACATTCTAATGGGACAAAAATAATACAACAAGTAGAGAAGAAAAACACATAACATGACATACTCTAAGAGAATAAAAAGCGGCACTATAAAGGATGTAGCAAAATTTATAAGGTAATGGGATAAAGAGGAACCTGGTATGAAGTGTCTGTTTTAGAGTCTAATTAGGAAAAAAATACTGCTAAGAGTTGATGGTGACAGATTTAGGCTGGTAGCAGGGAGGAGGTGACTAAAGATATACTGAGATCCAAGGTACATTTTGACATAGAAACGACAGGCTTAAATTATGGGTTGGGTGTGAGTGATGAAGAAGAGGGGAATCAAAGATTGGTTTCTTGTATTGGAACAGGAAACTCGGTGAATGACAGCACCATAAGGTTAGGTGGGTAACATATCTGGAAAGCAGTGGTTAAGAATAGAGGAGTCAAGATTTCTAGTTTAGCCATGTCTAGTCTGAGATGCCAAAAGTAGGCATGGAATAACTGCTTCAAATTACAGAAATTAAATCAATTAATTAACAATTAATGACTTCTGAAAATTCAAAGTACTATAAATAATTTTTAACACATAAATTATAATGGGAACTTTAAAAAATATGTTAACATGCTTGCCTCTTGCATTTTCACACACATCCTTTTCATCAGTCAGTAGGATGGGGATTACTTTTGACCTGTTATTATTTAAATGTCCTTCACATTTTGACTAAAAAATTTATGGTTATTTAATTAAATCAATAGTACTTAAAACCATTACAATAGCATGTCTATAATATATAATGAGGAATAAGATTCTACAGGTTATGTTAATGTAGAGATTAGATTATCTTTTCATGGATTCAAGCAATCATTCAACAAATATTTCATAAGGAGTTCCAATGCCCCAGGTTCTGTTGAGTTCTATGAAAGCTAGCCCATGAGCCTTACTGCTCAAAGCTAGAAGAATGGAGGAGGTAAGCAGAGGAAAGGGGAAAACACTAAGTCCACTTTTTCCATCCCAGAAATTGTGGAAGAGGGATGATAGAAATTATCAGACCTCAAGTGTTCTTCTTACCACTTCACTCCACATTTCAGGCTCTCCTTTAACTGTTTTTTTAACCTCTGGATATGTATAGGAATAAGCTGAAAGACAGAGCAGGAGTCCTGTTCTCCTGGCATAATAAAAGTAGGGAATGTGAAGGCCATTAGAAGGCCTAATCTGGGCTCAAGATCACATCCAATGTGGTGTGAGGGTGACTTGTAGAAGAAGCAACAAGGATCAGATAGGTAAGGGAGTCTGTGCTGGGGCCCTTGGCATTTCTTATCCTGTACTTGGAGTGCTTCGTGAAAAACCCTAGAGAACTAAGTTGACCCACAGACCAGGAAAGCCATGGCTCAGAACAGAAGCTGATTCAACAGCGACTTCAGGCTTGGAAACAAATGTCAAGAACCACAGAGTCCAGCAATGGGGCCAATACATGAGTGGTGCTCAAACTAAGACATGTGTAACTTTCTTACACATTCAGATGTTTTTAAGGAAATCAATTTCCAGATTCTCAACTTTCATAATTTGTCTTTATAAAAACTTACTAACTGGGAGCATTCCTGCATTCACAATACCTGTTTTTCACTTTTACAGAAAAGATATAGCCCTCACCCACCCAAATAAACATATAGTTGAAAATATGTATTTTATATATCTCTTTTTTAGTTGTTAATTAATCAAAATGTAATAGATGCACAGGGTTTCTTTTTTCTTATTTTTATATGTTTTTGTTAAGGTGGACACATAATACTATAATGGAACACTCTGTCATGAGTTGGAATCTTCTGAGTTCACATGTGAAATAGAGTGGGTGATGACAATTTTTGTTTGACAACTTTTTCTCTTTCATTTCAGGCTATTGTCAAAGAAGGTGTAAAGTCTGAGGCAAAATCTCATAAAAATAAAGCAGAGCATTGGAAATAGATACTGAATCCTAAAAATGTTTTTCTTTGATAATTTGCTTTGTATATTCTAACTACTCATCTCCAGAATTTGTCATTAACTATTTTTTTAAAAAGCAACTTAAAAGCAGATATAGTAGCAAAGGCTTATAATATTGGTTCTCCAAATATAGCAAATGTTTTGAAAGACTACTGTGGCTTTCCTGACACACTGAATACAATTCACAGGTAAAATTTTCATATAATTACTATCACAGTGGTTATTTAGAATTCAATATGATAACTAATAACCAATAATCTCAAATGACATCATGAAACATCTACTGCTTTTATTTTAAATTATCTTACAATATACTTACCTGTTTCTTATTATTAAGAAAAAATGGGGGGGCGGAGCAAGAAGGCCAAATAGGAACAGCTCCAGTCACCAGCTCCCAGCATGAGTGACACAGAACACAGGTGATTTCTGCATTTTCAACTAAGGTACTGGGTTCATCTCACTAGGGAGTGCCGGACAATCGGTGCTGGTCAGCTGCTGCAGCCTGACAAGCGAGAGCTGAAGCAGGGCGAGGCATCACCTCACCTGGGAAGCACAAGGGGGAAGGGAATCCCTTTTCCTAGCCAGGGGAACTGAGACACACAACACCTGGAAAATCAGATAACTCCCACCCCAATACTGTGCTTTAACAAGGGTCTTAGCAAACGGCACACCAGGAGATTATATCCCACACCTGGCCGGGAGGGTCCCACGCCCACAGAGCCTCCCTCATTGTTAGCACAGCAGTCTGGGATCTAATGGCAAGGCAAAGCAGCAGTGAGGCTGGGGGAGGGGTGCCCGTCATTGCTGAGGCTTAAGTAGGTAAACAAAGCCACTGGGAAGCTTGAACTGGGTGGAGCTCACAGCAGTTCAAGGAGGCCTGCCTGTCTCTGTAGACTGCACCTCTGGGGACAGGGCACAGCTAAACAACAACAAAAACAACAACAAAAGCAGC
>NW_012109419.1:1094693-1101298 GCF_000951045.1 Mandrillus leucophaeus | reverse complement strand
TAAATTAACATATGCCAACAATCAGAGTCTTAATTTTCAGTATTACATATTGTTTCCTTTTATAGAAAACAAAGAAAATTAGATTCTAGTATTTAACAAAGTTAATATGGTTCTTTATGTTTTAAATCCTTAATTTTTATTGTATTATTTCCAAACCCAAACAATTGAATTTGCTATATATACACATGTATTAAAGTAACAGCATGCCTATTGTGGGTTGGATTGGGTCCCTGAGAAATATTCTGAAATCCTTACCCCCAGTACCTGTGAATTGAACTTGTTTTGGAAATAGGGCCAATGTAGATGATCCAGTTAAGATGAGGTCCCTTGGTTGGGTCCTAATCCAGTATGACCTGTGTCCTTATAAAAAAGGTAAAATATTTGCACATATAGTAACACATATAGAGGAAAGATGATGTGTAAGCACAGGAAAAAGTCCATCTACCAGCTATGTAATGCCTGGAGCTACCAGAAGCTAGGGGCAAGCCCTGGAACACATTCTCCCTCACAGCACTCAGAAGGAATCAGTCTTTCTGCCATCTTGATTTCAGACTTTCAGCCTACAGAACTGTGAGACAATACATTTCTCTTTTAAAAGCCTTCTAGTTTGTAATACAAAAAAACTAACACAATGCCTTTTATCATATGTCTTATTTTATAAATAACATAATTTTCACAAAATATTGTATAATATATGTATAAGAAAAATCATATTGATTTATTTTGACTAAGTTATATAGGATGCAAATTAATTACATTCCATTTACATTTCCACCTTGATTAGACTGCTTATAATATATATTTTAAAGTGCTATAATTTTGTTTTTTTATTTTTTATTTTTATGGGTACATAGTGTGTATATTTATGGGATATACGAGATTATTTGATACAGGCGAGCAATGTGGAATAAGCACATCATGGAGAATGGGGTATCCATCCCCTCAAGCATCTATCCTTTGAGTTACAAACAATCCAATTACATTCTTTAAGTTTTTTTAAAATGTACGATTAAGCTATTATTGACTATAGTCACCCTGTTGTACTGTCTAACAGTGAATCTTATTGATTTTTTCTAATTAAATTTTTTTACCCCTTAATAATCCCCAGCTTCCCTGCCCAGTCCCCTACAACCCTTCCCAGCCCTTGGTAACCATCCTTCTACTCTCTGTCCATGAGTTCAATTACTTTGATTTTTAGATCCCATAAATAACTGAGAACATACAATTTTTGTGTCTCTGTATCTGGCTTGTTGTACTTAGCGCAATAATTTCCAGTTTACAGTTCCATCCATGTTGTGGCAAATGACTGGATCTCATTCATTTTTATGGCTAAATAGTACTCCATGTGTATATGTACCACATTTTTTAATCCATTCATCTATTGATGAATGCTTACATTGTTTTCAAGTCTTAGCTATTAGAAACAGTCCTGCAACAAATATAGGAAATCAGATATCTCTTTGATTTACTGATTTCCTTTCTTTTGCGCATATCCCAGCAGTGGGATTGCTGGATCATATGGTAGCTCAGTTTTTATTTTCTGAGGAACCTCCAAACTGTTCTCCATAGTGGTTGTACTAATTTACATTTCCACAAACAGTATACAAGGGTTCCCTTTTCTCCACATCCTTGCCAGCATTTGTTATTGCCTGTCTTTTGGATGTAAGCCATTTTAACTGGAGTGACAATAGATCTCATTGTAGTTTTGATGCACATTTCTCTGATAATAAGTATTGTTGAGCTCTTTTTCACATGCCTGTTTGCCATTTGCATGTTGATATGGTTTGGCCGTGTCCCCACCAAAATGTCAACTTGAATTGTATCTCCCCAGAATTCCCACACATTGTGGGAGGGTCCCAGGGGGAGGTTATTGAATCATGGGGGCCGCCTTTCCCATGCTATTCTCGTGATGGTGAATAAGTCTCATGAGATCTGATGGGTTTATCAGGGGTTTCCACTTTTGCTTCTTTCTCATTTTCTTTTGCTGCCGCCATTTAAGAAGAGCCTTTTGCCTCCTGCCATGATTCTGAGGCCTCCCTAGCCATATGGAACTGTAAATTAAACCTCTTTTTCTTCCCAGTCTCGGGTACATCTTTGTCAGCAGCATGAAAATGGACTAATGCAGTAAATTGGTACCAGTAGAGTGGGGCACTGCTGAAAAGATACCCGAAAATGTGGAAGCGACTTTGGAACTGGATAACAGGCAGAGGTTGGAACAGTTGGGAGGGCTCAGAAGAAGACAGGAAAATGTGGGAAAGTTTGGAACTTCCTAGAGACTTGTTGAGTGACTTTGAAGAAAATGCTAATAGTGATATGAACAATAAGGTCCAGGCTGAGATGGTCTGAGATGGAGATGAGCAACTTGTTGGAAACTGGAGCAAAGGTGACTTTTATAACATTTAGCAAAGAGACTGGCAGCATTTTGCCCCTGCCCTAGAAATTTGTGGAACTTTGAACTTGAGAGAGATGATTTAGGGTGTCTGGCAGAAGAAATTTCTAAGAGCAAACCATTCAAGAGGTCACTTGGGTACTGTTAAAAACATTCTGTTTTAAAAGGGAAACAGACCATAAAAGTTCAGAAAATTTGCAGCCTGATGATGTAGAAAAGAAAACCCCATTTTTTGAAGGAAAAAATTCAAGCTGGTGCAGAAATTTGCATAAGCAGCAAGGAATCTAATGTTAATTCCCAAGACAATGGGGAAAATATCTCCAGGCTATGTCGGAGACCTTCATGGCAGCCCCTTCCATCACAGGCCTGGAGGCCCAGGAGGAAACAGTGGTTTTTGTGAGCCAAGCCCAGGGTCCCTGTGCTGTGTGCAGCCTAGAGACTTGGTGCCCTGCATCCCAGTTGCTTTAACCATGGCTGAAGGAAGCCAATATACAGCTCAGACTGTGACTTCAGAGGGCAGAAGCCCCAAGCATTCACAGCTTTCACATGGTGTTGAGCCTGCAGGTGCATGGAAGTCAAAAATTGAGGTTCAGGAATCTCTGCCTAGATTTCAGAAGATGTATGGAAAGGCCTAGATGTTTAGGCAGAAGTTTGCTTCAGGGGCAGGGCTCTCATGGAGAACCTCTGCTAGGGAAGTGTGGAAGGGAAATGTGGGGTTGGAGCCCCC
Source organism: Mandrillus leucophaeus (assembly GCF_000951045.1). Classification (NCBI taxonomy): domain Eukaryota; kingdom Metazoa; phylum Chordata; class Mammalia; order Primates; family Cercopithecidae; genus Mandrillus; species Mandrillus leucophaeus. The sequence goes on along the minus strand of NW_012109419.1, from coordinate 1,098,182 downwards.
ACATAGATTCCCTACTGGGTGACTGCCTAGTAGAGCTGTGAAGATGGCCACCTACACCCAGAACCCAGAATGGTAGATTCATCAACAGTTTGCACCATTCACCTGGAAAGACCACAGACACTCAATGCCAGCCTGTGAAAGTAGCTGAGAGAGAAGATGTACCCTGCAAAGCCACAGGGGCTGAGCTGCCCAAGACCATGGGAACCCACCTCTTGTATCAGTGTGACCTGGATGTGAGATCTGGAGTCAAAGGAGATCATTTTGGAGCTTTCAAATTTGACTGCCCTACTGGATTTTAGACTTGTACGGGCCCTGTAACCCCTTGTTTTGGCCAATTTCTCCTATTTGGAATGGCTGTAGTTACCTAATACGTGTACTCTCATTGTATCTAGGAAGTAACTAGCTTGCTTTTGATTTCACAGGCTTATATGGAGAAGGGACTTGCCTTGTCTCAGATGAGATTTCGGACTGTGGACTTTGGGGTTAATGCTGAAATGAGTTAAGACATTGGGAGACTGTTGGGAAGGCATCATTGGTTTCAAAATGTGAGGACATGAGATTTGGAGGGGCCCGGGGTAGAATGATATGGTTTTGCTGTGTCTCCACTGAAATCTCAACTTGAATTTTATCTCCCAGAATTCTCATATGTTGTGGGAGGGATCCAGGGGGAGGTAATTGAATCATGGGGGCTGGTCTTTCCTGTGCTGTTCTCATGATAGTGAGTAAATCTCATGAGATCTGATGGGTTTATCAGGGGTTTCCACTTTTGCGTCTTCCTCTTTTCTCTTGCTGCCATCGTGTAAGGAGAGCCTTTCACCTCCCACTATGATTCTGAGGCCTTCCCAGCCATGTGAGACTGTAAGTCCAACTGAACCTTTTTTTTGTTCCCAGTTTTGGGTATGTCTTGAAACTCTCATGTCCAGCAGCATGAAAACTGCTATGGGTATGTCTTGAGTATGTCTTGAAACTTTCATCTCCAGCAGCATGAAAACAGATAATATACATGTCTTCTTTTGAGAAATGTCTATTCAAATATTTTGCCCATTTTATGATCAGATTTCTAAATTTTTTGTAGTACCACATAAGCTTTGTGGTTTTTTTCCACTTCTGTGAAGAATGTCATTGATATTTTAATAGAGACTATATTGAATCTGTAAATTGCTTTGGGTAGTATGGATGCTTCAACTACATTGATTCTTCCAATCCATGAACAGGGAATTTGTTTTTTGTTTTTGTTTTTGTTTTTGGTGTCCTCTTCAATTTATTTCAGAGTTTATATTGTAGAGATCTTTCACTTATTTGGTTGTTAATTCCTAGATATTTACTTGTATGTTGGCTATTGTAAAGGGGATTACTTTTTTATAGTTTGTATTGTAGAGACATTGTTCACTGTGGAATGTAGAAGTGTCACTAATTTTTGTATGTTGATTTTGTATTCTACAACTTTAATGATTTTACTCATTAGTTCTAATAGTTTTCTTGTGGAATCTTTAGGTTTATCAAACTGTAAGATCATATCATCTACAAACAAGGAAAATTTTACTTCTTCATTTCCAATTTGGATTCCCTTTATATCATTCTCTTGTCTTATTGCTCTAGCGAGGACTTCCAGTATGATGTTGAATAACAGTGGTGACAGTGGACATCCTCGTGTTCTAGATACTCAAGGAAAGGCTTTCAGTTTTTTCCCATTTGGTCTGTTGAATTTGGCTTTCATTATGTTGAGGTAAGTTTCTTCTATATCCAGTATTGTTTGTTGTTGTTTTTGTTCATTTGTTTTCTTTTTTTGTTTTGAGATGGATTCTTGCTCTGTTGCCCAGGCTGAAGTGCAGTGGCATGATTCTGGCTTACTATAACCTCTGCCTCCCTGGTTCTAGTGATTCTTCCATGTTAGTCTCCCAGGTAGCTGAGTTTATAGGCATGTGCCACCATGCCAAGCTAATTTATATCCAGTTTTTTGAGGGTTTTTATCATGAAGAAATGTTGCATTTTATTGAATGCTTTTTCAGCATCAGTTGAAAAGATCATACAGTTTTCATCCTTCATTCTGTTGATATAATATCATATTGATTGATTTACATATGATCAACCTTCCTTCCATCTCAGGGATAAATCCCACTTCATCATGATTAATAAATTTTCCAATGTATTGTTGAATTTGGTTTGCTAGTATTTTGTTGAGAGTATTTGCATCAATATTCATCAGAGATATTGGCCTGTAATTTTCTTTATTGGATAAATCTTTGTCTTGTTTTGGTATCAGGGTAATACTGAACTTGTAGAATGAGTTTGGCAGTATTCTCTTCTCCATTTTTTTGGGAGAGTTTGTGTAGTGTGATTCTTAAAAGTTTGGTGGGATTCAACTGTGAAGCCATCAGGTCCCAGCCTTTTCTTTATTGGGAGAATTTTTATTATGGCTTTGAACTCATTACTTGTTATTGGTCTGCTCAGGTTATTGGTCTCCCTGGGTCAATTTTGGTAGGTTGTATGTATCTTGGAATTTGTCCATTTCTTCAAGATTTTCAAATTTATTGGCACACAGTTGCTCACAGTAGTCACCAATGATCATATAAATTTCTGCAGTATTAGTTGTAATGTCTCTTTTTTTTCATTTCTGATACTATTTATCTTGATCATCATTCTTTTTTCTTAGTTGGGCTAAAGGTTTGCCAATTCTGTTTAACTTTTCATAAAGCAACTTTTTGCTTCATTGATCTTTTGTATTTTTTAATCTCAATTTCATTTCTTTCTGTTTTGATATTTATTATTTATTTTCTTCTACTAATTTGGGATTTGGTTTGCTCTTTCTTTTCTAGTTCCTTAAGATACTTTGTTAGATTATTTACTTAAAGATTTTTCTTTTGTTGGATGTAGGCACATTTAGCTATAAACTTCCGTGTTAGTACTGTTTTTGATATATCCCTTAGGTTTTGGTATGTTGTGTTTCCATTATCATTTGTTTCAATAAATTTTCCAATTTCCTTCTGAATTTCTTCATTGACCCTCTGGTCATTCAAGAGCATATTGTTTAACTTTCATTTTATTGTATAGTTTCCAAAATTCCTCTTGTTATTCATTTCTAGTTTTATTCCATTGTGGCCAGAGAGGAGGCATTATATTATTTCAATTTATTTGAATGTTCTGAAACCCGTATTGTGACTAACATATAGTCTATCATTGAGAATGATCCATGTGCTGAAGAAAAGAACATGTATTCTGGAGCTCTTGGAGGAACTGATCCATTTGGTGTATAGTGTAGATTAAGTTTGAGGCTTTTGTCTCATTTTCTGTGCAAATGGGGTTTTGAAGTATCCAGCTGTTATTGTATTCAGGCCTATATCTCTCTTTAACTCCAATAATATATTCTTTATATAACTGGGTGCTCCAGTGTTGGGTGCATATATATTTTAAATTATTATATCCTTATATCCTTTTGTTGAATTGATCTTTTATCATTATAAAGGTTTCTTTTCTCATAGTTTTTGTCTT
>NW_012109419.1:1089178-1090892 GCF_000951045.1 Mandrillus leucophaeus | reverse complement strand
TTTTTTTTTTTTTTTTTGTGGATTGAATTGCTATGAAAAATATCAATTTTCTATTTAAGCAGTTCATTACATCTTGAAATTTCACAATCACCTAGACCAACACTATAAGTAAAACCAATCTATGCCTTCCAATCTCTTCCAACTCCTACTTGTTATATGTGTGAAAGAAAGAAAGAGGTCAGTTAGATCAGTGATGGTAACAATAGTGACTATTTTGTTATGACATTCTTCTATCTCATGCCTTCAGTTATTCCCCGAGAGCTCTGCAACATAACCTCAATCTATTTATGTGACTTTTCTCCCACTCTTCTACAATTGAGAGATACCTATCTCCGTATTGTCCCCCAAACACACCTGGTTCAGGTTTATCCCTAATCCTGTTCTGTTCTGTTTTCTCTACTTAAATGCATTTTTCTTTTTTCCCTATCTAACCAAATGATTTCTATCCTTCCACCATGGAGGGTTTCATTTTCCAGAAAATCTTAGATTTAATGTATCTGGCCCTCTTCTAATCATCTGTATAATTTATTGCCTACACATTAATTGCTGTATTGCCATAGTTGCTTATCTATGGCTTAGTTACTGAACTGGTTTATATCCATTTTCCCCCACTAGGATTTTAAGGTATTAGAATCAGGAATTATCTGTTGCAGTCATTTTTCCCCTGGAACTGAGCTATGCATATAGAGTTATTTAGTAAATACCAAATAAATTAGCACTAGGTTATTTTATTTATGCCTCACCTTAATCAATAAATTTCACATGGCTCCATGAATTACATGCAGTAAAACAGTAAAATGTATGTGTATGTGTGTGTGTGTGTATATATATATACACGAACATCAATATTTTATATATAAAGATTGTATTTATATATCAGGAAAAAATATATAAAATAGTTACTAATTATTATTTTACTATATAAACTACATATTATATTTGTATTTTATACATATAAAAATTGAGAAAAAGCAAAATACAAATTAAATAAGAAAGTAAAACAAACACATATATGCATATAAATGTATGTCTCACAAGAATTCACCCAGATTCAAAATAAGGGCTAAAATTTTGTTCTAAGATTTCTGACCACTAAAGGAAAATAAGTCCAGACACATTGCACATAGTTTTCATGTTTTATAAGAAAATACTCCCAATTTCTTAGAGAAAACAAAGCTATTTCTAGAATAAATTTCTTTTAAAAAGTTTCATAATGTCCAAGTGAAGAATAAAACCCTGAAAGGTGATAGATAAAATGGTCAACAGTCCTCTAGAATATGGCCTTTTATCATAGATCCTCAATTAAAACTAATGCCATAAATGTAAACTCCATCTTAGTGAACTTCAGGTTTTAAACGTAACCGCTTGCCAAACTGAATAGATTGAAGAATATCATTATAAATTATAAACTCTATTTGTCTGATCTGTGGAGCTACCAAGACACATATCAAATTAATGAAAATAATTTAATAGCATATATAATGCCATTCTAATTCATTAAAACAAACCTATATCATAAGCATTTTTCTGTGTTTTCTCTATATCAGAAGAAACGTATCCAAATTGTACCAAGATGGCTATAATTTTATGCTATTTAGTATTGTGATATAATCTGTCTTCTCTGCCCCTTGCAGTCCTGCTATACGGCATACCTTGGTAATGGACTTTTAGCTCATGCAGATTAACCTCCATTATTCCTGTCCATAGTTTGAAG
>NW_012109419.1:1085234-1087248 GCF_000951045.1 Mandrillus leucophaeus | reverse complement strand
TACCTGTGAATTTAAGCATAAAGTGCTTAAATTATTGTACCGTGGTCAATTCTACCAAACCTTTTGATAATCTATCTCCATTGCTATTTGAAAGAAAAAAATAGAGCTTTCAAATGATATAGACCCTATGTATTGATTCTTAGTAGTGTGTTTTAATCAACATGTGTTTTATTTTATATTGTTTTAATACACAGAAATGTCACTTGTGAAAAAAAATCTACCTACTGTTGTATACACAAGGAAGCATCAATCTTCAAAACAGTATGTTAGCCTGCGAGACTGCCTTAACAAAATACCACAAATTGGGTGGCTTAAACAACAGAGATTTATTTTCTCACAGATCTGGAGTTTAGAAGTCCATGATCAAGGTGGAAACAAATCGGTTTCTGTAAGGGACTGTCTTCCTGGCTTTTAGACAGCTATATTCTCACTGTGTCCTCACATGAACTTTCCTCTGTGCATGTGCAGAGAGAGGCATCTCTGATGTCTCCTCCTCTTCTTATGAGGACACTAATCTGATGGAATTAGGACTCCACCCTAATGACCTCATTTAACCTTCCTTACCTTACTAAAGGCCCTATCTTGGAATACAATCACATTGGGAGTTAGGGCTTCAACATAAGAATTTGGGGGAGGGCAAGGGACATAGTTCAGTCCATAACAAACGATGTTTTAAGAATAAATGAAAACAATAATTAAAACAACAACTACAAACACTTACAAAAGACTGTATGTCAAATATTTTATACAAGACTATATGTCAAATACTGTTCTGAAAGCTTAATATTTATCTATATATTTAATCCTTCTAACAAGTCTTCAGGTTAGATAATATTATCCCCAATATTTTACAAATGAGGTAACTTAGGCACAGAAATGGAAACTTGCCCAAGTTTTCACAGCTAATAAGATAGGATCATGGTAATAGAGCAAGGGTACAAAATCATACAGGCCCCAGAGGGTACACTCAGTGAAAGTACTAAAACCATCAAGTCAATTTAGGGATGGGTCACTGAGTCCCAACTTGTTTCTCAGCTTTATGAAGAGAACAGTCAATATAAACTACTATTTCATACTTGGGCTCATTAGCTTTTATGTAGAGGCATTCTCATTCATCTGTTTGAATTTTAAGATGAACATTAAGTCTTTCTGGAGAAAACTGTCAATTCAAGGTGTTTCCTCTGACTGCCATCGGTTCTGCTAATATGCATATACTGCAGATATATTTGCCATTTGAACAATTTAGTTGTTCTTACAAGAGAGGCTTATGTCAGCATTCTGTGTGCAAGAATGTGTAAATGGAATAAGAGAATCTGCAGTTATAAAGTGCATCACTTTATTGAGTGGGCTTGGATATTTGGTGTCTAAACAGCCTGTTAAGGAACTCATCTGAATAATTCACTAAATATATTATGAATATGATACAGAGGCACTTAAAAGATGGTGTAAATGGTCTGTAGTAATATTTTCCAAACTAGATAATAGCAATTTATGAAGAAGGAAAAAGTTGCCATTACTGTCATTTATTTTCCAAAACTTGATCTATTCAGAAACCAAACAGACAGAAGAGTTGTATCAGATGATTTAATCAAACAAAATTTGTTTTGAAAGGTCATTTGCATCATTTTCTTTGAAAATTAATTCTCAATATTAAATCCTAATAAGACAATTAAATAGTTTCAGTTCTTTCCAACTATCTGTGCCATTGAGCTGGAATTACCATTAAAGCTAAAATACAGAATCAATTTTTTCACCTTGAAAACTTGCCTTCATCTCAACTGAACCAACCTAAATATTTCTTTATTTCTTTAACTGAGCATAAACAGCCCCATTCACCTCACCAATCAGTGTTTTCAGGATAAAAGTTGGCAAAATTTTTAAGAACTAATATTACTTATATTTTATAGTTATTCTCATTTTAATTTGAAAATCATGTTTAATATATATTTTAACAATTGTATTCTACTTTTAACAATTATACTGTTTTCCTCAACAGTAGTATAATAGTTTCCTT
>NW_012109419.1:1077166-1082274 GCF_000951045.1 Mandrillus leucophaeus | reverse complement strand
AAGCAAGAACATGTGGTATTTGGTTTTCTGTTCCTCCATTAGTCTGAATTACTAAGTATATTATATTACTTTTAATAGGTATCTCAACACATTGGTAAAGTGGTTGGTAGTAGAACAGCCATGTATAAAACCCACTGTATCCTTGCTTAAGTGTTTACCAGAAAACCTCAGACCTGGAGATGTTTAAGGAGGAAACAGTCATGAGGTCTAGTCGGACTGTGTGACAGACTGACTGACCTCAAATTTGAAAGGAGAAAAGCATCTCTCCTCAGAAAAAAGAGCACATAATTTGGGGCTTATCCAGGTGGGAATCTACCCGTGGAGTTGGTTAAAGCAATCAATTGGTGGAAACGGAGCCCACCAGTCAGACCAGAACTGATTCAAGTTCTGGACACAAAATGTCCTTGTTCATAACTTGACCATGGGTGGGGATACAAGTGAAGTCTCCAACAGATACCTCATTTACCTATCTGTTAATAATACCAGATTTTGGTCTTAATGCATTTGGAGAGGTCTTATTCTCATTAAATTGGCACAGTTCTCTCCACATAAAAGAAAAAAGAGCACATCATCGTTCCAAGATGGCATTTAAATCTCAAAAGATGCTTGTCTGTATGTTAGGCAAGGTACTTGCAGAACCCCACACCCACCCTTTAGGCAGGTGACAACTGATAAGGCCTTATCTCAATGAGCATGAATTGCTGTATATTCATAAACAAAAAGTAGTTTTAAAGTAGGTGAAGATATAAAACACAAGGGAGCCACATTATGTGTACAAATGCCTAAACTCCCACCCACTTCTCAGAGTTTATTGTATTTCAAATATAAAATGTTTTGAAATATAATATCTATGAGAAACATTAACATATTAGAGCCAACATATGGGTACATCATATAAGGCCAATCTTAGTGAAGAATAGTATTTAAAAAGACAATGTGACAGATATTAATTCAGTCATTATCCTTATTAAGATTAAAGTAAAACACAATTTTGTGATTGTCCTGACCCCTAGCTAGTTCAGGGACTTTTAAGTTTCTCTGATTCCAACATTCTTCTCAGAGAAGTCTTCTCAGGAAAGCATTTTACACATGGCCCAATATGCCACATATGTCTGTGTGCATTTGTGTTTTTTAGAGCTGTCATAACAAAATACCACAGACTGAGTGGCTTAAGTCACAGAAATTTATTTTCTCACAGTTCACGAGGTTAGATGTCCCAGATAAAGGTGTCAGCAGGTTTGTTTTCTCCTGAGGCCTCTCCCCTTGGCTTGCAGATGGCTGGCTTTTTACTGTGTCCTTGCATGGCCTTTACTTTGTGTGCATACATCTCTAGTGTCTCTTCCTCTAATTACAAGAACATCAGTCTTATTTGATTAGTGCCCCATCCTTATGACATCATTTAATGTTAATTACCTCTTTAAAAGCCCTGTCTCCAAATACAGTAACATTCTAAGGTATTGAGTGGTAGGGCCTGTATTAGCCCGTTTTCACGCTGCTGATAAAGACATACCCAAGACAGAGTAATTTATAAAGAAAAGGAGATTTAATGGACTCACAGTTCCATGTGGCAGGGACACCTTACAATCATAGTGGAAGGCGAAAGGTAACGTCTTACATGGCAGCAGACGAGAGAGTGAGAGAGGCAAGCAAAGAGGGAAACCCCTTATAAAATCATCAGATCTCCGTGAGATTTATTCACTGCCATGAGAACAGTACGGCGGAAACCGCACCCATGATTCAGTTATCTCCCACCAGGTCCCTCCCACAACATGTGGTAATCAGGGGAGCTACATTTCAAGACGAGATTTGGGTGGGGACACAGCCAATCCATATTAAGGCCACAACATATGGATTTTGGGAAGGTGGAGGGGGCAAAATTCAGCCCATAACAATGTGTGTGTGTTTATTATGTGATTGCAATATAGATTCACAAGGCAGTGCTTACTCATACTCTATACTATGTGACCTGATATTGTCTTTCTATTCTAATACATTGTATTCTTCAAACAAAGAAATCTTGGTTGTGACCCACTAGTTTGATTTTGTGACCCACTAGTTTGATTTTGTGACTAATGAGTTGCAAACTGAAATTTGACAACGTTGACCAAGTATATCTGGACAAGTATATGGTCCACTTAGTTCTTGGAGTAGGAGAAACTGTGGGGATATTGGAAGAGATCGTATACATGGAGTAGTAATCACTAGAGAGTCAGCCAATTGAAAAATAATAGTAACAGTATGCTAAACGTTATTTCAAAGTAGACTATGATACTGATAAAAAAAAATCTAGACTTCTGAATCACTGAGTCAAGAATAGAAAGGTAATTGCATTTGGGGAATTTCTAAGCTTTCTTGCTGCTGACTTAAAGAGGGATCACCAGTGTGACTTCGCAAATGCTCTTCGAAGATACAGGAGACTCTGCCAACCCAGTGAAAGGAGGCTGCTCAGCATGAGTACTAGGTGTAGAGGAAGAGACCATGGGACAAAAATGTATTCAAGAGACGTTTCACCATAATCTAACCATAAAGTCTTATTAAATCTTCCTTCAGAGAAACTAGCCTTTCCATCTGTGGAAATATTATATTCTTCTAGGCACAGTGAGGACTACAGAGGCAACACTCCATATGAAAGTATCCTATCTGGGTTTCCTCGTGGTCTCTAGATTGTAGTACAATTTAGTAGTGGCAGCTTCTGATGTCCTAAATATGTCATTTCTCCTTTACCCTTCATAAGTTCATTGTTATTTCATAAACCATTGACAAACAAGCATTCTCTCTCCTTAACATCTGCTCCTCAACTGTTCTCTTTCATATAGTGCTTCAAATACTCTTATAGTTCTCTAGTGCAGGCATTGGGCTCTCTCTGAGAATAACACTTTAGAGAAAAGAAAAAAAAAAAATTTTTTTAATGGCAGAAAGAATCATAATGTGTCACACTCTAAGACATCTACATTTGGGTAGGAGAGTCAAGGCACATATTTCCAAACTTCAGCTTGGTCTGTATTCCCTCCCACAAGGGTCCTGGTACAAGTAACTAAAAACTTGTCATAAACCCTAGACTCGTCATATTCCCAAAGGCAATCTGGTGCCTGGCTTTTTCCTTTAGATAAACACACAAATGTGTGTATGTGTGTCTGTATATTTGTATGCATTTGTGTATTTTTGGTGTATATACCAACACACACACCCACGCACCCACTCACACACATGTATAGGTATATATACATACACATGTGCACATACATATATACATACACATATACACATATATATACATACACATGTGCATACACATACATACTTATGTTTATTCTGTAAAGATTTTAACATAAATATCAAAGAGCCATTCCAATGTTAATTTTCTTAAACCCACTCTCCAGTGAAGAAGGAGGAGATATTTCTTTCATTTTTATAAATAGACAACATATAGAACATAACTTTGATATCTCCCTCTTTATTTTAAAAGGTTAAAAATGGATCAGAACGGGCAGGACGCAGTGGTTCACGCCTGTAATCCCAGCACTTTGGGAGGCCGAGGCGGGCGGATCACAAGGTCGAGACCATCCTGGCTAACACGGTGAAACCCCATCTCTACTAAAAATAACAAAAATTTGCCGGGCGTGGTGGCGGATGCCTGTAGTCCCAGCTACTGGGAGGCTGAGGCAGGAGAATGGGATGAACCTGGGAGGTGGAGTTTGCAGTGAGCCAATATCCCGTCACTGCACTCCAGCCTGGGCAACAGAGCAAGACTCTGTCTAAAAAAAAAAAAAAAAAAAAAATAGATCAGAACAAATCTCATCCCTTTTATTCTTTTCCTATAACAATAATTTCATTATTTTGTTAACTCTGAATATCTACCAGACATTTTTACTAAATTCAATTTTTAATGCTACGAAAGCAACCCAAGAAAAACACTTTAGCGGAATTATCACAGTTTCTGGGATTAAAATCACTCAGTTTTTGCTGTCTAGTTCATCCCTGAAGTTTCTTAAGAAGCTACAATGTATATTGTGACACAAAAGCCAAGTTCTATAATGTCTTCCTTCACAGCAGAGTTGACTAAATGCTTTCGTTTTCCCACATGGAGGTTTCAAGGCAATAACTTTGCATAGTAAGGAAAGTTGCCATCACGTCATTTTCAGGAAAGTCAAACACACATAGTAATGAAGCTGTTGACAGAAATATAAGTGAATTATGGCTTGGCAAAGCATGAAGCCATTAAAGGAAATATGTCCTCCAAGTCATCCCTAAGGATCAGCAGATTTTATACATGACAGCTTTTCTTTGCTTAATGGAGTTTCAATGGGAATTATAGTAGCACAGTTTGCATTACACTATTCGTTATTTAACATGTTGAAATATGGCTCCTAGTCAGAGTAAGTCCTAGAGAGAGTCGGGAAATAAGGACCCTAGAGACTTGCCTAGAAATGGGGATTGAAATTCCATTTAAAATCCCACGTTCACACTTAGTGTAAGTGATATTTTAGGGAGAAATACTTCCCTAAATGAGTGATAGACTGGATGTTTCGATGGATTTTTTTTCAACCTAAGTTTTCTGAGTTTTTTATAATTTTACATTAGACACTGTTAGATCTTTAAACTGAAGTTTACGGATCCTCAAAATTTAATACCGACTTGACTCAATCGACTTAACTCATAATTAGGATTAGTTGTTGTCTGCTTCATATCCAAAACATTTATTTGTAGAATCCAGCTAATAGTACTGGGTTCCAAAGAATGAGGATTCAAAATACTAAATTATAAAAGGTAACAAAATTTATTTATTTATTTATTGTGTACCTTGTTTTGGCCATATGCTGTGTTAAAGGTTTATTTCACAATTTATCTTTTCAATTGCCCTGAGGCAGCTGATCTTCTTTTTTCCCCTGGTACCAGAAACAAACTATTTTTAAAAATTATGTGAAGACTATGAAAGCTGTTATTTTGTGTCTTAGAGTTAATAGGGTGAGTGTTTATCATAGTGTTCTAATTTTATTTGAACTTTTCTTACTCAGTTTATTCCAAACACCTTTCCTTTCTGTAAAGTAGTTCAGAAAATCTCCTTGTCCTGGCTGAATTTACTCAATCAAACCAAGAGGAGAAAATGC
>NW_012109419.1:1070256-1076781 GCF_000951045.1 Mandrillus leucophaeus | reverse complement strand
ATCCATTCACCTTGGCTTCCAAAAGTGCTGAGATTACAGGCATGAGCCACCATGCCTGGCCAAAATGTTTTATATATATATAATTTTATTTATATATAAAAAGTTGTATATATATATATGTTACTCATTAGACATTATACTCGTTAAACATTATGTTCATTCAACATTGTACATTATACTATGCTTGACCAACTATGTCACACCTAAAAGCTACTCATTTTTATATATATATAAATGTGTATATATATATAATTCAAGCATAGTTTCTATTAAGAATGTGTCAGTGTGTTTGTGTTTATTTTAGAGTGTAAATACCTTTCTAAGGTCACCTGGATGATGGTTCTGCCATGAGCTCCAAGTTCTTTGTGATATCTTAGGTGTCCAGCATCATGTACAATCATGCACAGATCCGGTTGAATAGAGCATCACTGTATTTCTATGACTAAAAGCAATCAAGGGGTAATCATAGATTCCTCGGTAGAAGATAGCAAACCAGTTTGACTGAATGGACATGGGTAAAACTCTTACTTGAAATACGGGAATAAGTAGTAGTATTTATCTGGAAAACTAAAAGTTAACATTCAGGAGAGTCTAGAAAGATTCGGTATTGGCATAGAAAGTAAATTGAAATGAGAATGAGAGGATTTGGTTGTTAGGGGACTAGGCTCCCAATCCTGGCTCTCTCTACCTGGCTTTGTGTCATTGGGCGCATACTGGGTCTTTGTTTTACCTATAAAATGGGTTGTTGGATTAGATTTTTTTTACATCTTCAATTGCCTTTTTTTTCTTCCATTTTAAATCTTTTTGGAAGCTCCAAAAATGTACTAAATTGAATACCTGACTACATGGACAGTTCTGCTGTTCATTTATTTTACCCAATTCTTCAATTAAAGCTGATTATGTTACAATTGATTTCATTGCAGAGATCACTGGGCAGGTACAAACACAAATTGAGTCAATTTAGCTTATTAGCATAAGTTAATATATGGGAGATCTTGGCCATTTGTGAATTGTCTTATTCTTTCTTCTATGCACCTACCACATTATATATAAAATATATATATATATATTTGTGTGTGTGTGTGTGTATATATATATATATATACACCAATTACATGGATTTTAGCAACTGATATGTTGTATTGTCCTGTTTTATACCCAGGAAGCCTGTAATTCTCACTGCCTGGATAATGTGGATACATTTTTTAGTGTCTTGGATTGACATTTGGCTGTATTTCTTTATTCATAACTTTGTAGACTACAGTTAATGAAATGAAAGTTTGCTACTGATTTATGAGTAATTGGTGCTAAAATAAAGTATTACTTCATATTTTATTCATGAATATGTTTAAATATACCTATTAGGTTAAGTAAATCTGTACCATGGAAACTAAATATCTGTAAAATAAAGTTGAAATTGATAGGATCAGCAAATATAACTATAGCTCTTTCTACACACCAGACATTATTTTAAGTGCTTTAGAGATATAATCTCATAATTTCCACAACAACCCTTTAAGGTCAGCACCATCCTGAACCTCATTTCTTGGAGAGATTAAGTAACTTTCCACAGCTGACAAATGGCAGAGTTGGGGGTTGAACTAAAGTAGTCTGAAACCAGAGTCCACATCAGCCTGAACATGAGAAATATTTTCCTGTCTTTGAGTTAACCAGTAAAAATGAAAATAGATAATTTTTTAATAAGATTAATTTTTCTAGAGCAGTATCAGCAAACTAGTACATGAGCGAATTCTAGCCTTCTGTTTTCAAAATAAAGTTTTGTTGGAACACAACCATATGCATCCATTACATCTTGTCTATGACTGATTTCACATTACAATGTCAAAGCTGAGTAGTTACCACAGAGACTATATGGCCCACAAAACTTAAAATATTTACTATGCTACCTATTATAGAAAACGTTTGCAGACTTGTGATCTAGAGGAATCCTACTCAAGTTTCTTCTCTTTGAATAATCAGTCTTCTTCCAACCTTCCTCTTGTAAATCCATAATGAGAAGTTGTCACCGATAACATGTATTCACATTCATTTCATGCCAGGATTCAAAACATGGCATTCTTTTTACCTTTTTTTTTTAACCATTCAAGCGAACTTTCTTATCTATTTCGTTTTCTTTCAATCATTTTACAAAATTTTAAATCTTTGTTAGCATTTATTTTATTTTCATATCTATAAGTAATATTAAAGTCTAGATTTGACTCTGATTAAAATATCTTTCATATCTCATATTTGTTAACGTATGTGGTAGGTAAATGACTTTCTTTTTTTCTTCTTGTGCTGATCTCGAATCAGTCTGCTCTCAGATCCATTCTTTCCCCTTCTTGTGCTTTGCTCTCTATTGCAGGGGACTTGATCCCTGCAACCTATATTTAAGAGATTCCTCAAACAGATGGCATCCAGCTGAGTTCAACAACAGGAAGCCTCTGGAAGATGGGGAGGTAGGGAAAAGTCAAAGTATTTCTTGCCCTCCTTGCACCTACTCCATGGTTTATTGTGGTTCCAGATTACTAGATGATGGAGTAGTAGACAGGGCTACAGCTCACAGATTCTAATAACATCCTCTCCCCGCTCTGGTCCAAGCCTCTTGATATGGCTAATTTCTGGACTGTCTCATCACTCCATTTGGCTTTGTTGACTTTCCATCTCTTATATAACCATTCCCCTGCATTTAATTACTTTGGGTTCTTGAAATGTGTTCTTTACTTTGGTTTGACATTGACCATTATAATCCTATTTTGTATAATATTTAGAGATAGACTATCCTCTTAACATTTGGTTAATTGTCAAGCATGACTTTACAAAAAAAAATAGGCCTGTGAGAGTTAATTACCCAAGTCTTTTACATGAAGTATATGTTTCCAAAAATATACTACTAGTGGAACAATCTTATAAATTGAATTTGTAAGGCGCGCACACACACACACACACACACACACGACTTTCCACTTACTTTGAACTCTGTTCAAGCACAACAGATTGCCAAATTCCATAGAAAAAATAATAAACCCAATCCTTCTTTTAAAGCATTATACATTTCATCTTAACCAAACATATTTCAAAGTTTTAGCCTTTAGATGCAAAGAATTACTGGAAAATTCAAAATTAAATATGATACATGAAAATTAAAGAAAAAAGCCTCTTTCTGCCATTTCCTCATTCTGAAGCTAAACACTCAGTAAGAACTCAGCATGAAGACAATATGAATGCCTCCCTTAGGATTCTTGCCTTTCCCAAAGATAGAAACCAAATGTGACTTGTAATGTGATGCTGAAGTGAAAAAGAATAATAGTCAATAGGCATTTTCAGATTTAGAATCTAACATGCCTTATTCTGTAAAAAATGGTTTCATGTATATATATCACATTTTATACATGACACAGTTTTATATATTATCTACAAAATATGTTTTTCATTTTAAAAAACTGCAGAAATTTGAGATAAAATGCATCATAGGTCATGTATATAAACTTTAGGAATATTTATACAAATACACAGTGCCTTTTTTATTTTCAGAAACAGCAATCAATGTTAGGAAATACATTTTAATATCTCTTCATGCTGAAAGCAGGATGGCATTAAGGATGTTTTTTATTGGCTGAAAATTTCCTGAATTTCTTCTTATTCTTTCCTTCCTCCTCTCTCATTTTTTCCAACTTCTCTTTATTCTCATTTTAAGTATGCTTTGTAATGTTATGGCAAGAGTAGGGATTTTGGAGTCAGGGACATTCAGATGCAAATCTCAGATTCGCCGCTTCTTATCTGGGACAATTACATACCTCTTTGAAAGTTTACTTCCTCCCTTGCAAAATATGTGTAATGCTATCTCTTTCACAGAATTTTTTAGAAAAAATATATAAATTTCTTTCAATATGTGCACTCAGTATATCTTAGTACTCTCGACTTCGTACCCTTTTCTCCCTGCTACCTTCAATATTTAACATAAAAGCCAACGAGTTCCATACACACCATTATCTGTGTTAATTTTCCCTCTTGTAAGCTTGGATTGCCTTTTTATAAATATATCCATTTGATGAATTAGAGGAAAATACGAAGTAATATGCAAATTTGCAATTCTAATTTATTTCCGTTTATTCTGTTAACTGTATCTCTATCTCCAGCTAATTTTAATGCAAACAACTATTTAGAAAGTCTATAGAATTCTCCCTCTTTGTGTGTGTGTGTGTGTGTGTGTGTGTGTGTGTGTATGTGTGGGACGGAGTCTCGCTCTGTTGCCCAGGCTGCAGTGCAGTGGCCAGATATGGGCTCACGGCAAGCTCCACCTCCTGGGTTCACGCCATTCTCCTGCCTCAGCCTCCTAAGTAGCTGGGACTATAGGCGCCTGCCACCACACTCGGTTAATTTTTTGTGTTTTTAGTACAGACGAGGTTTCACCGTGTTAGCCAGGATGGTCTGGATCTCCTGACCTCGTGATCTGCCTGCCTTGGCCTCTCAAAGTGCTGGGATTACAGGCGTGAGCCACTGCACCTGGCCTCCCTCTTTTACTTACTCCTCCAGTCCATGCATAGTAAGCCTCTCTTGCCCTCATCACCATCCACACAACTTAGGAGGAAATGCACAGCCAGACATGGGAAGGTAAAAAAGAGAGATAGATAAGGGAATTTGTAAGCCTGAGAGGACAGTCAAGGCTTTTGTTCCAAAAGACCTGTAGGATGAGCCACTAATTAGAAAGGCCATTTACTTGTAGCAAGTAACAAGTTGTCATAGGTGAAATTCTGGTAATTCTATTAGAATAAGATGCATGTTGGTAATTATAGACAGCTAACTTCCTGGAGATGCTGAATCCTGAAAACAAGAGGCAAATTATAAATGTTCGGCCGTGACTATTGCTCAGGAGATGAAAGCCGATTTTTGAAGGACGTGTTCTCCTTTTACTGACTTTTGTTCCACTGTGATAGAAAAATCCTACTCTAGACTGATTATTTATGTAAGTCCCTAAACTTCAATGAAACGTAAGCAGGATATATTTCCACATGCCTATACCATCCAAAGCTCTAAGTTCCTAAGTTATCTCAAAAGGGATGGTTTAGCCAATTGCCAATTGCCATACATTACTTATTTTTGTTGCACAGGTATAACTTAGAATCCTACTTTTTATACCACTTCGATATTGTGGGGTGCTTTCTAATAAACATTTTAACTTTTCTATTGGAGTATTTCATTTGATATCAAGCCAGGCACTTTTAAAAGTATATAATTTTACTAATAATGCAAGGAAAGGCGTGGTTGGAGAGAGGGGTGGGGGGTTTAGGAACTGGGGAAGATATTCTTTGCTCTTACTCCCAGGAAGGGTAACAGGCCGTGATGTTTTCAAAATACAGCCTTTCTTTGGTGAATCCATTAAATTTTGTTTTAGAAATTAAATGTCTATGAGAGTGGGAGACGATATAAAATAAACCTTTCATGTTTCAAGAAGTTAAAAACAAATTACCTAAACCCCTGGCGTAAAACTGACTCACTTCTTGCCTCCCAGAATTAGGAAGGTCTCAGTCTCTGCTGGTTTTATCAGGTGAGCAATTTAAACAGCTCTGGGTCCAGGACACCTGAGGTGTGTGGGTTTGAAGGGAAAGGGCTGTTGCGGGTGCTGCCAGGAGAGACTCAGAGCTGAGTCACGGGGACATGGCCAGAAAATTCAGAGGAAACATGGCTATTTGTGACATCTCCTTCTTTGGACACAGAATCCAGGAAGGAGACTTGATTACATTCTAGAGCACTAGTGCCAGACAGACTGGGCAGAACTGGATTAGCTGGTGTTGGGACAGCTAGACTAGAAGATACCAAGTGCAGTGGAGAACTGAGGAATTCCAGGGCTTTTTCCTGCAGGAAAGGGAAGACACATGGATCTCCCTTTTGGATTGTATAAGCCCCTTGAGATTTTAATCATTACAGAATGGGGAGCCAGGAGAGGGCGATACTTCTTGCCAAACAGGTAAGGACACAGAGTTGATTCTAGCTTAATGTGAAAATAAAAAGGATCATTGAAATATTACCAGTACCCTGATTATCATGGAATATTGTATATCTGTTGTTTTTAATTAACCTCAGTGGCCATTGGTTAATTTTTTCAGCTTTCACCAGAGTAGTAAATAAAAAATCTCTTTTGATCTATAATATCACTGGTGCTGTCAAACTGCATAGTGATGGGGAAGGTACAGTAAATTTGAATTATCACTCAAGCGGCTGTTTCTAAATTACCCAACTTTCTTCACTATATTATATAGCTCAGCTCTATTTCCACTCCATTTGCAAAACTACATAATTGTTTGAGGTTTGTGAATGAATAACTACATAATACCACAGAAAAATCATGTGTTGTCCTCATGGCTGTACTAATTGCAATTATGCTTTAATCTATCTTGATTCCTTGCTATCTGATCAAAGTGTGACCTTCTGATCAAAGTGTGACCTTGCCATCCAAATGGCTGGATAGTTCTTGGCAGAACCATGAGAGGTAAAATACAGAAGTGTAGATATAAAGCATATTTT
>NW_012109419.1:1060523-1063146 GCF_000951045.1 Mandrillus leucophaeus | reverse complement strand
TGGTGATTCCCTTGCTTAAAATGGCCCCTAAGCATAATGCTGAAGTGTTGGCTAGTGTTCCTAAGAACAAGAGGACTGTGATGTGCCTTTCAGAGAAAATAAGTGTGCTACATACAATTCTTTCAGGCATAAATTATAATGCTGTTGGCTCTGAGTTCAATGTGAATTAATTAATAAGACATCTTAAGTAATGTTTGCTTGAACAGAAATATACATAAAACAAGTTTGAGTATTGATCAGTTGATGAAAATGCTGTGACCAGAGGCTTACAGGCATGTAACTTTGTATTTCTCCTAAAAGCAATGGTTCAATAACTGTTAATTCAGTGTCCGTGGTGCCATTATAGAATACAATTGCTGTGAATAACAAGAGTCAGCTGTAAATAAGTAAATAAATAGCAACCACATTAGAAAGAAAAACATGAAACTCCTTATTCACAGACACATCAGCTCTACCTAGAAAATCCTACAAAAATGGTATTAGAATGTATTAGGATGTTTAGAGTTCATGAGATAGTTAATACACAAAAATTAATTGCATTTTCACATAAAAAATCTAGCAATCAGAAATTGAAATTTTTGAAAAAAAAACGCAAAAATATGTACAATGCTTACGGTTGATCTAACAGAAGAAGTGAAACACCTGTACACAAATACAAAATATTGCTGAGAGAAATTAAAGACCTAAATAACTACAGAGACATATGTGTTTATGGAATAGAAAATACAATATAGTAAAGAAATCAGTTATCTCCAGACTTATCTAAAGTATCAATGTAATCTCAACCAAAATCCTCTCAGAGACTTTTGTAGAATTGACCAGATGGCTCAAAGTCACAAGGGAATCTGTTAGAACTTAAAATAGCCAACACTATCTTTAAATATCTGCGACAAAAACTTTGGTTCTCAGAACCTCATTTTTCTTATCTGTAGAATGGTAATACAATACATTCCCCACAGGAGATGTTAGTTGAAGATTCAATGAGAGATGTACACAGAAACAATTTTCTACAAGAAAACCAGGTTTGATCTATAATCATGAGTACAACAATAACAAGCTGTGAGAGTTCATCCTTTAAACGTAAAAAAGAGTACTCCTGAGATGCACATGTGCTCATATCATTTTCATTTCTAACCAAATTACGGAATATTTAAAAAAGAATAAAAGGAGACTTTTACCTGAGAGAGTTCTGTAACAAAGCAAATTGTGATATGTAAACTTCAGAGTCATTTTAAGTATAATGAGCAGAATAGACAAAAAGAAGATACGTTGTTGGTTGTTACACTATGGGGGAAAAATGTTCTTGAGCAAAATGTCACAGAGATACAGAATCTCACTAATTAGAATGAATTAGTATTGGTAAGGCTCCCATGAAATAGATTGAAGACTGGCTGACATGTAATCAACAAAGAGTAATGATAAATGATGGTGTGCTGAGCTGGGGTGATGTGATTAATAGAATCTACAGAAGTCCAGGCTGCCTTTTATTTGGCTTAATATTTTCCTGAGTGAATCCAAGAAGGAGTTTTTTCAATCACATCAATTTAAATGAAGAAGAAGTAGTGGAGATGATGGACGTTTTAAACCCAAGGGAAGTCAAGCAAAAGATAATATTACTTCCTCAAGCTCTTACAGGGCTATTTACAAAGGGCTCCCACATTCTATTATTTAACCCTCTTTCTGACATAATGAGTTAGGCAAAACAGGTATTAACGCCCATTATATAGTTGAAGAACCTAAATCCAGAAAGCCTGGGCTGCCTGTCCAAGTTCATATCACTAGTAGATTTCAGAACTGGGACTATAGTGAGAATCTGCAATATTTTCATCTGCTCAGAATTTACTATTTATTCTGAAAATATTATTCTTATTTTGGGGGTTAGCTACCATCCCTCTCTCTTCCATCCTCTTTTCTTTACTCAACAGTCATGTAATTTTATTTTTTAGCAAATTAAAATAGAAGATTAATAAAAAGAGGTAATGTGTTTATAGCTAAAAAATTTACCTCCGTAACAAAACTACACTTATATCCCCTCAATCCATCGTGTGGTTTCAATGTTACAAATACCATTCACAGGTCTCAGCGCATGTGTTAGAACTCCTACTAGATTTATTAGGGGAAACAAACATATATTTTTTAAATATATCTAGAAATATGTCTAACCAAGGAGGTGAAAGATATCAACAAGGAGAACTACAAAATACAGCCGAAAGGAATCATAGACGACACAAATGATAAAACATTCTGTGGTCATGTTGGAAGAATCAATATCAATAAAATGGCCACACTTCCCAAAGCAATCTGTAGATTCAATGCT
This sequence comes from Mandrillus leucophaeus, assembly GCF_000951045.1. Taxonomy (NCBI): domain Eukaryota; kingdom Metazoa; phylum Chordata; class Mammalia; order Primates; family Cercopithecidae; genus Mandrillus; species Mandrillus leucophaeus. The sequence continues at coordinate 1,060,829 of NW_012109419.1, read as the reverse complement.
ATTTCTATCAAACTACCAATGTCATTTTATACAGGATTAGAAAAGAACTATTCCAAATTTCATCTGAAACCAAAAACAGCCTGAAAGGCCAAGGAAATCCTAAGCAAAAAGAATACAGCTGGAGGCATCACATTACCTGATTTCAAACTATACTATAAGGCTAGAGTAAAACCAAAATGGCATGGCACTGGTACAAAAACAGACGCATAGACAAATAGAACAGAATAGAAACCTCAGAAATAAAGTCACACACTTATGGCCATTTGATCTTCAACAAAAATTAGGAATGAGGGAAAGACTCCCTTG
>NW_012109419.1:1056189-1058948 GCF_000951045.1 Mandrillus leucophaeus | reverse complement strand
AAGCATATGAAAATTTGGTAAACACTATTAGTTATTAGGGAAATTCAAAGCAAAACCTCAGAGAGATACCACTGCATACTTACTAGCATGACTAAAATTAAAGACGGATCATACCAAGTATTAGAGAGATTGTAGAATGAGAACTCTCATATACTGCTGGAGGGAATTTAACATTGTTATAATCACTTCGGAAAACAATTAGATCGTTTCTTAAAATGTATCATTCCTACAATTTCACTCCTGATATTTACTCAAGAGAAATGAAATAATAAGTCTGTAACATTTTTTATCACTCTCAGGTAGTAAAAGTTCATCTAGCCATGTTTAGTCATCAAAAGTTTTTATCACTCTCAGGTAATAAAAGTTCCTCTAGCCATATTTAGTCATCAAAATAGTCTTTTTATGCTGTGTAAAATTTCCATTTTCACAGGGTAATGGAAACTCTAAACTTAGTCAAAGTCCAAGCTTCTTCTCTCCCCAAGCTCAGCCTTGCTTAAAGTTGGTGGCCTGAAGAGGAAAAGGGTTGCATGACTGACTTCTTCTTAGTCCCTCTTCAGCCATCAAATCCTTAATCCCTACATCACTAGCTGAGAGTTCTGTTCCTTCTAAGAGACCGGCCCAGGAGAAAAACATACCAGGATCTCATGTGACAGTATCAGAATAATCTGGTTTCCTCTGATATAGGTCAAACTGACTTTTTCTTTTTTTTAAGAGATTATTTGTGGGCTTCAGGGAGATATTCCTTCCATACCATTTCCAGTTGCTGAAATGTCTTGTTGCAGACCGCTGACATCTCTGGCAGGATACTTGTGACTCCTCATCAGCTTTGGGAACCCAGATACTATGCGCCTATACATAGACCTCATGGACTAGCTCTCTCGTCTATGGGGCTCATATCTGGTCCTCAGAAAGTGCTAATGAATGGTTCAGCTTAAGTAATTCTGGGAGCCCAAGTTATTGCCAAAATGACAACCTCTTCTCAGAACTAGACACAGTGTCTCAAGAGGATGGCTCACAGAAAAGTTTTCTGTAACCCCTGACCTCCAGGGACACAGTTCAAGCTCTCCAAGGCCTTAAGGTGAATGGAATATACCACTAATTTTTCTTCCATGGGAATTGGCATCAGGACTCTCAGTGCCCTTTTTATATGTGTTGGTGTTAGAGTGTGAAGAAATACTTCTATTTTCCAAACCACAATAACTTCAGCAACTTGAACTCTTTTGACCTTAAAAGACATGCAGAACTATTTATCACAAAATTAATTTTTGAACATGTCTTTATAACCTTATTTCATTACACCCACACCTTTAGAATGCAAAAGTGTTTGCTATATATACATATACATATATTCATACCTGTATTCATATATACACATATATGAAAAATTATATATAATATATATACACACATACATATATACATGTATACACACATACCTATATCTATGTATGTGTATATATACATATATATATGAAAATAAATTCTCTTGGGACCAGAAATGGAGATGCAGTCCTAAAAGAAAGAAGCCAACCAGAGGTACAGCTCTAAACAAAAGTAATCTCCATGGATCTGAAGCTGACTCTGCACTAAAGCAGTGAGGAGATCTTGTCTTTAAAAAGAAGAATAATGAAGACATAAAGCACTTGAGAATCCCAAAATATGTGAGAAAATTCAACACCAGCACGTTCCCAGCTGAGGTGGAACAAGGTGACACACTCTGACTTCTTGTTTCTGTTCTCATACCATGAACAAGTGTCATGGTCTATACAGTACCATGTTTTTCACACTTTTGTACTTTTTGATGGTGATTCCCTTGCTTAAAATGGCCCCTAAGCATAATGCTGAAGTGTTGGCTAGTGTTCCTAAGAACAAGAGGACTGTGATGTGCCTTTCAGAGAAAATAAGTGTGCTACATACAATTCTTTCAGGCATAAATTATAATGCTGTTGGCTCTGAGTTCAATGTGAATTAATTAATAAGACATCTTAAGTAATGTTTGCTTGAACAGAAATATACATAAAACAAGTTTGAGTATTGATCAGTTGATGAAAATGCTGTGACCAGAGGCTTACAGGCATGTAACTTTGTATTTCTCCTAAAAGCAATGGTTCAATAACTGTTAATTCAGTGTCCGTGGTGCCATTATAGAATACAATTGCTGTGAATAACAAGAGTCAGCTGTAAATAAGTAAATAAATAGCAACCACATTAGAAAGAAAAACATGAAACTCCTTATTCACAGACACATCAGCTCTACCTAGAAAATCCTACAAAAATGGTATTAGAATGTATTAGGATGTTTAGAGTTCATGAGATAGTTAATACACAAAAATTAATTGCATTTTCACATAAAAAATCTAGCAATCAGAAATTGAAATTTTTGAAAAAAAAACGCAAAAATATGTACCATGCTTACGGTTGATCTAACAGAAGAAGTGAAACACCTGTACACAAATACAAAATATTGCTGAGAGAAATTAAAGACCTAAATAACTACAGAGACATATGTGTTTATGGAATAGAAAATACAATATAGTAAAGAAATCAGTTATCTCCAGACTTATCTAAAGTATCAATGTAATCTCAACCAAAATCCTCTCAGAGACTTTTGTAGAATTGACCAGATGGCTCAAAGTCACAAGGGAATCTGTTAGAACTTAAAATAGCCAACACTATCTTTAAATATCTGCGACAAAAACTTTGGTTCTCAGAACCTCATTTTTCTTATCTGTAGAATGGTAATACAATACATTCCCCAC
>NW_012109419.1:1028856-1051929 GCF_000951045.1 Mandrillus leucophaeus | reverse complement strand
AGGCTAGAGTAAAACCAAAATGGCATGGCACTGGTACAAAAACAGACGCATAGACAAATAGAACAGAATAGAAACCTCAGAAATAAAGTCACACACTTATGGCCATTTGATCTTCAACAAAAATTAGGAATGAGGGAAAGACTCCCTTGTCAATAAATGGTGCTGAGATAACTGTCTAGCCATATGCAGATGATTGAAACTGGATCCCTACTTTTCACAATACACAAAAATTAACTCAAGCGGATTGACGATTTAGATCTAAGACCTAAATCTATAAGAATCCTGGAAGAAAACTCAGGAAACACCATTCTGGATATTAGCCTTGGCAAAGAATTTATGGCTGAGTCCTCAAAAGCAATTGCAACAAAAAAATTGATAAGGGGTTCCTGATTAGACTGAAAAGCTTCTGCACAGCAAAGTAAACTATCAACAAATAGACAACTTACAGAATGGGAGAAATATTTGCAAATTATGCATCTGTAAAGGTCTAATATCCAAAATCTATAAGAAACTTAACAATTCAACAAGCATAAAACAAATAATTCCATTAAAAAGTTGGCAAAAGACCAGACACTTCTCAAAAGAAGACATACCAGCAGCCAATAAACATATGAAGAAAATGCTCAGTATCACTAATCATCAGAGAAATGCTAATCAAAATCATGATGAGACACTATCTCACACCAGTCAGTATGGCTATTATTAAAAAGTCAAAAAACAACAAATATTGGTAAGGCTACAGAGAAAAGGGAATGCTTATACACTGTTTTTGGGGATGTAAACTGGTTTCCTCACTATAGAAAACAGCTTGGAGGTTTCTCAAAGAACTTAAAACAGAGCTGCCATTAGACCCAACAATCTCATTACTGAGTATATATCCTGCCTTTACTTCAAGTTGTCCTGCCTTTCCAGACCGAGCCAATGTACTTCTTGCATATATTAATTGATGTCTCATGTCTCCCTAAATGTATAAAACCAACCAGTGCCCTGACCACCTTGGGCAAGTATTGTCAGGACCTCCTGTGGCTGTGTCATGTGTGCATCCTCAACCTTGGCAAACTTTCTATATTAACTGAAACCTGTCTCAGATTTCCTGGGTTCACATTTTGGTAACCAGAGAGGGATTCTCAGTGGAGATGCCCCTGACCTTTGACAGATCTCCTGTTTGTTTCACGCGTCCGTGTGAAGAGATCACCAAACAGGCTTTGTGTGAGCAACATGGCTGTTTATTTCACTTGGGTGCAGGCGGGCTGAGTCCAAAAAAGGAGTCAGCAAAGGGTGATGGGATTATCATTGGTTCTTATAGGTTTTGGGATAGGCGATGGAGTTAAGAGCAATGTTTTGGGGGCAGGGGGTGAAGTTCACCAAGTACATTCTCAAGGGTGGGGATAATTACAAAGAAACTTCTTAAGGGTTGGGGAGATTATGAGGAACCTTCTTAAGGGTGGGGGAGATTACAAAGTACATCTATCAGTCAGGGTTGGGCAGAAACAAATCACAATGGTGGGATGTCCTCAGTTAAGCTATTTTCACTTCTGTGGATCTTCAGTTGCTTCAGGCCATCTGGATGTATACGTGCAGGTCGCTGGGGATATGATGGCTTAGCTTGGGCCCAGAGGCCTGACACTGTTGGTGCTTGGTACCAGCATGAGCTAACTTTATGACTCAAACCAATAGGACAATTTACTGAGGTCTGAGAGTACCCCCTCCAAAGAATCCCTCATCTCCCAAAATTTGGTAGAGATCTAAAGTTTATTTTACTGTACAATTCCTCTTTTTTTTTTTTTTTTGGAGTTTTACTTGAAGTCTTCCTTCTTCGATTGTCATGGAAGGCAGGTAACTCCTTCAGGGAGTTTGAGCTCGTTTCGAACAGAGAAAATGAGTTTCCTTTTTTTTTTTTTTTCTGTTTCTAGTGTCGTACCTGAGCGAGTTAGAGAGAAACACCACATTTTGAGACAAATTCAGGAGTCCTTTATCAGCCGGCGATGGAGAGACAGCTAACAATCGAAATTCTCTTGGCCCTGAAGCAGCAGCTTGATTTTCTTTTATACTTTGGTTTAGAGAGGGGAGAGGGGGTGCTTAATTGTAGCAATTCTACAGAAGTAAAAACATGCAAAAAGTTAAAAAGGCAAATGGTTACAGAAAAGCGAACAGTTCCAGGTGCAGGGGCTTTAAATTTATCACAAGGCTACAGGTATGGGGGTTCTGCTGGACAGCAACACGGGGGCTTTTTGGTGCTACCTCTTGAGCAAATTCCTGGGAACTACGGACATTGCTTGCCACAGTACTTTATCAGTTAATTGGACTCTTTGATATGCTGAGAGTCAGTTTAGATGGGCTAACTCCTTGAGGAGGGGGGTGGGTAAGGAGTCCTTGATGTCTTTTAAATGAAGGAGCCAAATGGAGTTCGTCCAGTTTTCTCAACTAAGGGAGAGCCTATTCATATTGAAACAAGGTTAGTAAGCTAAGGGAGTCTAGAAACAAGGTTAGGTATTACACTACGATGGTAGAAACCTGTCTACAGCTTGAGACCCATCACTAGGTGACAAACGGGTTTGGGATTCTGTCTTGCAAATTCCTTTTAAATGGCTGGTTAACATTTAACAACCAGTTGGTATTAATTCCAGGTTACACAAAGCGCTCAGAAATCATATAATTTGTGTGATCATTGTTACGTTAGCATTTTGTCCTAGCTGAAATATGGTAATAAGATTAAAAAAATGTTTTTTAAGGAGTTCAGTGGTTAAAAGTCAGCTTAATTAAAAGGCTGACATCCAAGGTATGTGTGTGTGTGTGTTTGTATGTGTGTGTGTGCATACGTGCATGTTTGTATTTAAAAGGCCTTCATGTTTTGGGGTTTTGTTTGTTTGTTTGTTTTTCTCCCCTAAGAGCCTTTTTTTTAAGCAAAACATTTTTTTTTTCTTTTTCTTCTCAGTTGACTGAATTCTGTTTTCCCTTTTTTTTTTTTTTAACTAAGTTACTGCAACAGAGGCTGCTCTTAGGTTTTTAAGGAAGAGGTAGTTTAATTTTACGATTAACTTGGCTCAAAGAAAAATCAAATTGTCTCCCTCTAGCACCGCCAGACTTTATCCTCTCTTCTCTGTACTTTATGACGTAAATTTTGCTATTTGATTTTCACTTGAGTTGTTTCCTTTAATGTGCAAATTTAAGGCTATTTAGCTGATAACTGCCTAGGGTTGTGAAACAAGTTATCAAGAATCTAAGATAGGAAAAAAAAAAGTGGGGGAGGTCTTTATAAATCTATAAAATGTACTTCCATTGGCATGCCTAACATGCTTTTATATGTATTTATGTGTTGTGTACAGAATGTTTCACTACTAAAAAAACCTATAAAAGAGCTATAATTAATTGGCTAAAAAAAGTGCTTAAATTGACACAAAAAAAGAAAAGACTAGTAAAATGCTTTTTCAAGTTTATGTAACTTAAGTTAAATCTTTAAAAAAATAAGATAGCTTTAAAATTATTGGTAAAATAGTATTAGAAATGTCTTAAGAATTGCCCAGCATACATTTTTGTTTGTGTTTATTAATCGAGCAATTTCATACTTATCCCTGCCAAATACTGTAAGGTGTCAAAATTTGGCATGGGGGTTATGAAACTATAAACCAAGCCCAAAACACAATAATCTTTGCTTGTGTAATTTTTAGCAAATAAGACACTGATATGAGTTTAATGAAAATAGCTACATCTTGAATTTAGTAAGATTACCATAACTTGGAATCCTGTGGCTCTAAGCAGCCTGCTCCACAAACAATAAGGAGGTTTGTTTTGGAAAAGGACAGTTATCGTCTTTGTTTCAAAGCCAAACTGTAAACTAGTTCCTCCCAAAGTTAGTTCGGCCTATGCCTAGGAATGAACAAGGACAGCTTGGAGGTTAACAGCAATATGGAGTCAGTTAGGTCAAATCTTGTCCAGTTATAATTTTGCAATGGCAGTTTTATAACTTTAAATCATGACTATCATGGTTTTCATAAATAGGTAAACAATTAAAACATTTAGGAAAATGTAATGGGATAAATACTTGTAGACAAACTGGTCATAATTTTGAATATAAAGTAATATTAAATTAAATAATAGATATTTCATTATTTGAGTATTTTCCAATAAACATACACTGCAGGAAAGCATTTTTGCTAAAGAAAAATCCAAGTGTGTCCTTTCTTAAAAATAAATGTGAAAAGGTAAACAAGTTTTGTCTAATTCAAAGCTTTTTTAAAAGTTATGTATAAAATAAGGTGAAAACCCCAGGAATTTAAAAAAAGATGTAAAGAAAGTTATAAAAAGAAACAGGGTTTTTTGAGGTAAAAAAGCTTAAAGAGAAATAATTTTATATAAGAAAGAATCTTGTATAGTAAATTTAGTTCTAAAATAAAATAACTCGTGGTTTAAAAAGGAGGGATGTTCAGAACAAATCAGAAAGTCTGACCATCTCATGGTCAGTGTAAGTCACAATAAGAGGACTTATATATATATATTTAAAACTTTTATATAATCAAGTTGTCATATTATTATTGAGTTTTATTTTGCTTAGAAAAAACCTGAGATAAAATTTTAAAAAATTAAGGTTATTACATCCACATTTCTTTCTATATGTTAAAGTCCTTGTAACATTGAGTTACAGGGTTTTAACTCCTGGGTCTGAAAAGGACACCAAGTCCTGCTAAAGCTTAGACACTGACAGCAATTAAAGTCTTGTCTTCAGGCCCCATAGAAGATGCCAATCAAAACAAACTGCATTCCTTGAGACACAGCAAGGAATTAAAGCTATTCAACTCCTCAAGATCCAGAGATGATCACAGAGGAGGTGGGTGTGTAAGATTGTAAGATAAAATAAGTTCAGTTTCTCTATAAATTATTAATGTCAAAGGCATACTGATGCAAAACCAGTATATGGACCCCTGTGTCAGATTAACAAGGTTCTCCAGAAGCACATTAACCAACCTTTTTTTTTTTTTTTTTTTTTTTAAGATGGAGTCTCACTCTGTCACCCAGGCTGAAGTGCAGTTGCATGATATCAGCTCACTGCAACCTCCACCTCCTGAGTTCAAGCGATTTTCCTGCCTCAGCCTCCTGAGTAGTTGGGATTACAGGCATGCACCACCATAGCCTGCTAATTTTTGTATTTTTAATAGAGACAGAGTTTCACCATGTTGGTCAGGCTGGTCTTGAACTCCTTACCTCGTGATCTGCCTGCCTTGGCCTCCCAAAATGCTGGGATTACAGGCATGAGCCACTGCATCCACCCACATTAACCAACTTCTTAATGAAAGTTATAAAGCTTATACAAGGCTTATGGAGGTTATATTTTATAATCAAGATTAAATTTTATAGATTGCTTACAAAATTTTGAAAACCAAATGTAATTGGCTTTATGCTGCTTTTATTAGGGTTTCTTGTTTAGAAAGTTAAGTCTCCTTTCTCAAAGAATGAAGGTTTTTGCATTTTTTTGAAGTGCTTGAATTATCACTTTGATTAAATAAATGACTTTACAATGATCTGTAATCCTATTCTGTAATCTCAAGTGTTTTGAACCTTTTATATTTGGCAAACTTCCCAAAATCAAATTATAAATTATGTCTTTTTCTAACCTAATTAATCCTCTAAGACATTAGGTTCCCTAAAGTCCAAAAGTGACATAATTTGGCTTATTTTATATAAAAGTTATACACAAAGTGTTGTCAAATATGTAATTGTGTTTGGTTTTCTTTGGACTGTATTAGTTTAAATATGCTATTGGTATGTGTTCCAAAATTATTAGAAACTCCTGCAATTCTGATATAACCTAGTGTACATTGTCAGTAATAATCATAATTGTTATGTTAAAATTATTGTGTGCCACAGAGGTAACAAACTTCTTTGTCAATTGTGTCTTTTAACTATGGCTGTTTTAAAACTTTTTTTATCCACAGACAATTGTCTTGTTTTAGACCCTCTTTAAAAGGTGGGTTTATAATCAGCCTTAGGATTCTAACAGGTGCAGTTAAATGCAGGTTTTCTGATAACTTCAGAACTTGTGACATTGGAATCAAGGAAAAAACTTTCAGAACTCTCATGGAGAGCTGAAATGTTCATGACTATCAAACAAAACAGGAGTTAACTGAATTAACTGAACCAATATAAAACTAAAGTAATCTTTTTTACTTTTTGCTTAAAGTGTTTGCTGATCTTTTGCTTTGTTTTTCAGAGTCTCAAAACATTTCTTTTGAGCTATCGACAACCTTTAATAATTTAGTAATCTCCTATGAACACAATTCAAAGCATATTTGTTTCTCTCTACCTGATTTCTCAAGAATTTGAAAACTATTTGTGAGTATTCTTAACTTATGGCAATACAGCTATTTGCTTCAGTGCAATAAGAATCTGTTTTCACTTGTAACAGGACACAACTGGAGAAATTGGTTACCTTACCAAGGCTTTGATTGGAATGGTGTGCTTTCCTTTAAGGAATCAAACTTAACTTATGGAGGCAAAACAGCCCTTTGGAAAAACTGGCCTCATATATTTGTGTACATAGTCCCTGTACAGGGTTTCTCACCTGTGATAAGTAAAGAATGTCACTTTCTGACAGACATAGAAGCCCCAAGTTTATCTTGGAACCTCAAAGGAAGAGGAAATTCACCCAACTCATTTGATGGCACAAATCCATGACTGGACTCAGCTGTAAAAAATGTCTTATCTGAGATCCCTTCTATGGAACAAAGTTCCATAAAAGTCAATTTAAAAGCCTATGTAAAAAGTAATTATTTTTGCTGTACTGTATATAAATAATGAGGCCAAGTATAATAAAGCAAACTAGTCCTACCATAATTTGTCTTCAGTAAAAATGGGAAACTGGAGAGAGAAAAATTATGTTTCAAAACTATAGTAGACCTGTTACTAGATTCTAGTCTTGCCTAATTTTTTTTTTTCTTTTTCAATTTTCATTATTTTCTACAGTTTGGACCAAATTCTAATTTTTCCTGGATCTTCAAAATAATGTTTTCAATTTTTTTCTTCTTTTTTGCATTTTTCCTAATTTGGAGTCACTGAAAACTAAGCTGTGCTTTCTTGAAACCGTGCAAACTGAAGCCAGACAAATTAAACTTCAGAAGAAAATAACAGCAACCTATTTACATACATAAGCCACTTTCATACCTGCCTACTGATGTATGGAACTCAGAATAATGTGGCCTATATCAAATCTCCAGGATTATTCTTTTGTTTGTTGTTGTTTCTCCCTCCCCCTCGGCTATTTTCTCCTCAGAGGACATGAGACTTCACAACCTTCTAAAGATGAGCTTTTTGGACCTATCCATCTAGAAATAAACTATCCTAGCCATGAGAGATCAGACAAAACCTGGAACCAGAGACTCATTTTCTTGTAAAATGCTTTCTCCAAAAGGTTTTTAAAAAGAAAAGGGAGGAAATGTGAAAGGAAAATATCTTGGGCCCCTAGAATCACTATGGAAAACTCAAACTGGGAACTGCTTAGGGCAAACCTGCCTCCCATTCTATTCAAAGGCACTCCTCTGCTCACTGAGATGATGTATATCTAATTTGCCTCCTTTGGAAAGTTTAATCAGAAATTCAAAAGAATGTAACCATTTGTGTATCACTTATCTATCTGTGACCTGGAAGCTCCCTCCTGGCTTCGAGTCTTCCTGCCTTTGCTTCAAATTGTCCCACCTCTCTGGACCAAACCAAGGTACTTCCTGCATATATTGATTGATGTCTCATGTCTCCCTAAATGTATAAAATCAAGCTGTGCCCTGACCACCATGGGCACATGTCAGGACCTCCAAAGGCTGTGTCATGGGTGCAACCTCAACCTTGGCAAAATAAACTTTCTAAATTAACTGAGACGTGTCTCAGATATTCTGTGTTCACAATGTAAACACAGATCTACCAAAAGTCACCACATGTCATCTGGGAAACACCAGAACTCATATCTTGAAGCCTAATCCCCATGTGATGATATTGGAGGTGGGGGCTTTGGGAAGTGTTTAGGCCAAGAGGTCATGAGCCCTCCTGAGTAGGATTAGTTCTATATAAAGGAAACCCCAGAGAGCCCCCCTACACTTCTATTATGTAAAGACTCATCAAGAGGACAGCTCTACACAAACCAGGAAGCTGGCTCTCAATAGACACTGAATGTACTAGCAACTTAATCTTAGACATTCCACCTTCCAAAATTGTAAGAAATAAATTTCTGTTGGTTATAAACCACCCAGTTCATAATATTTTGTTATAGCAGCCCAAATGGACTAAAACAGATATATTTATATGTTCTTGTACATCCCGCTATATCTTCATTCATTTAAGTAGTAGACAACTTGTTCTGTATGTCTTTGCTTAAGGGATATGGTGTAGCAGCACTGAAAGCAAAAGTTTTATCTGAAAGATACCTCCCTTCTTAGCTCTTGTTTCCCAAAACCAAATCCACTTGCTAGGAATAATGCTAAAAATCCTAAAGAAATTGAGCGCTCAAACAAACGGTTCTTAGCAAAGCAATTTTACTTCTGCACAGAGGGTTGCCTCCTCGGCCAGTCTCCATGAGAGCACACCTGAAAAAAAGACACAAGAGCCTTTATTCCTGATGTGAGTCCTGCCCCTGTACCCTTTCCCCATTGACCGGGTTTGGGTAGTACAATCTAAACTAATCCCAGTTGGTTAACCATTTGAATTTTTTTCCATAAGGTGGGCACGTAAAAGAAAGTGAAGAAGAAGTGGAAGGGGTATCTGTAATGAGCTAGAAAGTTAGTATTCTTTCCAAATAAGGAAAGGAATGTGAGCTGGTACTGATAACGCCTGGTACTGTGGAGTGCCTGGGCATGTAACAAAGGCAGAAAGGAAAAAAAAAGGAGGGGGGGAAGGAAAAAAGGGAGGGGGTAGTATGAATTAAAGAATAAAAGATTGATCAGATTATTTGAAGAGAAACCTCATCATATCCCACAGTTTCCCTCTTTTCCTTTTGTTATAACTGTTTCTCTTCAAATCTTTTTAGCATAATTTGGCTCCGTTGTTCTACTTGGTTTTCAAGGAGGAAAATCTTATTTCAATCCTGGGGAAGAGGATCGTAAGAGGTTTTAGTGAGAGCTCTTTCAATAATTCTTTGTAGTAATCCCAAGGCACAAGGTATGATGCAGCATCCCATGAGAATAAGCAACCCTATTCCAATGGCCAGACAGATAAGGATTAAGGACATAAGTCCCTTCTATCTACCGAACCAATTTCCCATTAAATTTGTGAAGGGGTCATTTAGTCCAGAATTTTGGACTAGCTCATTTGATAGGGCGGTAACACCCTGTAATGCTTTAGTTAAGGTCCCACTGGGAGTGGTGTTATTACGGATATAAGTACAGCATTGGGTCCTGATCGTGACACAAACTCCACCTTCTTTTGCTAGTATCATGTCTAATGCTATCCTGTTTTCCCAGGCCATTTGACTGGCAGGTCCTAATTATTCAGATATTCCTTTAATAACATCTCTAGTATAATTAATAAATCATTGCTGATTGTAATAAATGTCATTTATCAAATTCACATTTTTATTTACAGTTAACCACCAGAAGAACATAGATTCAAATCTGGTGGTTATTTGGTTTCAGGCCTTAAATTCACTTGTCACTCCTCTTGGGACTCCATTGGCATCTACACAAATATGAGAATTGAAGGACCCATGGGGGGGGCTTCTCTTCTTTGATGATGTTTGGTTCCTACCCTCTCTGGCTGATGAAATGCCAAGGTGAAAGGGATGGCCAATTGAATTAGAGCACAAATTCCACTCCAGTTACTTGGCTGAGTGTCCAGTATTGATCCACCACAATACCACCACACATCCACTCGAGGATGGCTAAGGGCAGACTGATGGGTAAGCTCTTGGAAGGGCATAAGCTCACTTCATCCCATTAAGGCTCCAAGGAAGGCCAAGTTCTCTCCTTGTCAAGGGAGACATGAAGTAAAATTGGCATTGGGAGATGGACGCTGAATGGCCCTTGGGGGTTGACCCACAGGGTGTTTAACTTCAAGGAACAGCAGAGAAAGAGCTTGGCATGATTTTTTGCCCCAGGCTGAGGGGATTTGGAAGAAAGCTACCATACAGCTCATGCCTGGTGGGCTGGAAGACCATCCAAGTGGAAAGGGGACAATCTGGGCCTATGGTCTACTGTGCGTACAAGCGTAACATTCACTTTTGTTTAAAGTGTGGACGGAATATTTAATCCATTCCAGACAAGCATTTGCACCTTGATACCCTGTCTCTAGAGCTATAGTTTGCCTTAAGTTTTCTACCTTCACAACCATTACCTTGGTTGGGTCATTTTGGAGATGGGAGGAGGATGTTGGACTTGCTATACTTGGGGAGAGTGTTGGGTTCCACGTTTCTCCCAAACTTTGGATCTGAACTCCTTTATTATTGTTAACCAGTGGTTTAATTAACCTTAGGGAGAAGATTCCTATAGGGTCCTGTCCTTCAACATCTGCACCTAATCCATACTATTCAAATATAGAGGGTTCTTGGGCCATTGTCCAGGGATTATTTATAATCACCAACAAGGGGTTACAGTGTAATGGCTTACATTTTGGTGAGGTGGGACCACAGACTAGTCAGAGTTTTTGTTTCAGTCCCTGTAACTTATTTGAAACAGGGGTCTTGGCTGTCCTTCCTTTGTACTTAGTAGTCCACCAAACATCTGCCCAGCCACCACAGGGCCTTTTTAAGGCTCCATACTTATACTTGCTTGATTCTTTGCAGTATGGGCACAGAAACTTATCAGCACAGGATAGTTTCCTTTGAGCTTGCTTGTCTCCACAAGGGATGACTAAACAGGCATTGAACTGGAGCACTAGGTAGGGTCCTTCCCAGGTTAGTTCGAGCTTCCCTTCCTTCCACCCTTTGATGAGAACATGGTCTCCAGGCTGATGCTGATGTGCTGGAAACTCCAGGGGCAGTGCCTGTGCTAGGAGGCCTTTAGTCTTAAGGGAAGAGAAGGTAGAGGATAGACCAAGTATATAATTTTTGAGGAACTGATCCTTTGTTTCAAACATAGGCATATTAGCAGTGGAGTGTGTCAGTGACACAGGACCTGGACGCCAGTCATGTAAAATACACAGTGTGTTGTATTTCCCTGGAGAGAGGGTGCTGCAGCAATGATGCATTGGATTTCTTGCCCACCCAATAACAGGGAAAGGGAAGCTCAAAGGTGAATTGACTTTAAAAAGCCAATGAGTGTGCTATTTATATTAGTTTTCAAACAAAGATTCTTACCTGGTTCTAACTCTCTTCTACCCTTTTTCTAGAACATGTTTTGTTAACAACATATTGAATAAATTGCCTGAAAACACTACTTCCTGATCATTGTTATATTGTATGTACAGCACCTAACTCCCTACCCACCCCCAGAGAAGGAATCAAACTCAATTGCTACTTTGTTATCTGTTATCTAGCAGTAACACTTTCTTGAATCTACTCCTTCTATAAGGTCACCAAAGAACTTCCTGGCTTGTGGGTTCAACCACAACCTCTACAAGATGATAACACTGAGCTTTCAACTGTGGTAATTTTGTTATATTAAATATACAACTCCTACTCTATCCACCCCCCGCAAAGAAATCATGTCATATACGGTACAGAGAACCCAGATTGCAGGAAGGAAAGATAAAATGAATGACTGAGAAAATGTACTTCTGTCTACAGGCATGGTGATGAGGAGTACCTTTTACACCAGAGTGGGAAACTTGTCTATATATTATTCTAGTGTAATCATACAGTTTTGCCTGAAAAATACATTTTAAAACTTAATTTTCTTTCTTCTCTTTTTTGACTAGTCTCAAGATGTAACCTTGAAGCTTACTGCAAAAACCTTTTTTTCCCTCTCCTTAGTGTTAAATTATAGCCTTGAAATGTACTTTCTTTGAAATACCATGTCCCTCTTTTCTCACCATATACTCCCTTACATCATGCACATTTATCGAACTGTATGCTAATCATTTGCTTACTTAGAAGTTCCAGGCGCTAATCTTAAAACAGACCAAGCATAGAGACCCAGTCGTGAAATTCCAGAGATTACCTCAAGGCAGTTATTCCACCACCGCTGCTCAAACCCCTTACAGGAGGGGGAGCACACAGACGAACAGGTTCAGGAGCCCAGGTGGCCATGTGTTACAGTGCACTCTTTTAGCCTTGCTGTCCATGGATGGCTTAAGTGTTAGCCAGCTCAGTGGACTGTGAGTCTTTTTGCAAGGGTCTTGTCCAGTGTCCCAGAAGAATCGGGTCACACACAGACTTGAAGAGCGACTGTGGGGGTTTTATTGAGTGGTGGAGGTGGCACTTAGTGAGATAGATGGAGAGCTGGACAGGGGATAGAGTGAGAAGATGATCTTCCCCTGAAGTTTCGCCATCCAGTGGCTGATTCTCTGACCGCACCTAGCTGAACTCCTCGTGACGTTCAGATGCTCCTTCTCTTCTCTCCTACTCTGCCGTGCTGTTCTGCTATTCGTCTGCCCCTCTGTTCTTTTGTGGAGCCTGGGGTTCAGGGTTTATATGAGTAAAGGATAGGAGGCGTCATGGGCCAAAAGGCAACTTTTAGGGCATGAAAACAGGAATGCCTGTTCTCACTTAGGGTTCCAGGTATCCAGGCTTGGTGGCGGAGGGGGCCTTTGTTGGGGAATCACCCTCTTCTACCCAGTATTTCCCCGCCTCCTGTCTGTATCACTTGCTCCTGGTGGACCATGGCTTCAGATAGCCACCAGAACAAAACATGGACATCCTTTACTCAGCATCCCTCCCTCATGTCTCCCATTTCTAGCTCCCCTTTTTAGCCCTATTCCCCAGCCTAAAGTTTGAAGTGATTCCTAGAGGCATAAGCCAGCTGCCTCCCCCAGTGCTAGCTTTGGAAAATAAACTAACTTTCCTTTCACTGCACTTTGTCCTTGTCACTGACTTTGCAACTGGTGGGCAGCCAGGCCTGCACTCAGTTATACTACCCCTAAAGTTGGCTTAGTGATAGAAATTGCTTATTTTAGAAATAATGTCAAGAAAGAAAAAGAAGTATCTGTGGTTTAAACAATCAAACTAAGGTTTTCTAGAATGTTTGCAACTAAAGAATATTACAGTCCAGATCCTTTCCAGTTCCTTAAAAGCACACAGAGATTTTTGCCACCTAAGAGTTTTCCCATAAGCTGCCTCCTCTCCTTAGAGTGCCTGCCCCACCGGCAGCCACACCCAATTATTTAACTGCCTGATTTCCATTTACTTTTTTTTTTTTTTTTTTTTTTTGAGATGGAGTCTTGCTCTGTCACCAGGGTTGGCTGGAGTATAGTTGCGCTATCTCAGCTCACCGCAACCTCTGCCTCCCAGGTTCAAGAAATTCTCCTGCCTCCACCTCCTGAATAGCTGGGACTACAGGTGCACACCACCATGCCCAGCTAATTTTTTGTATTTTAGTAAAGATGGGGTTTCACCATGTTAGCCAGGATGGTCACAAGCTCCTGACCTCTGCCTGCATCAGCCTCCCAAAGTGCTGGGATTACAGGCGTGAGCCACCACGCCCTGCCAATTTCCACTTATTCTTTAAGTCAGCTCAAAAGGCACTTCCTCAGGCAAACCTTCCAGATCTCTTCCTGGTAGATGCTCTAATATAACCATACACCTTCACGGTTTATAATTATACCTTTAGCTATGCACATTTTGTTTATCTCTCTTAACAAAATTGTAAGCTCTACTCCATGAAGTCAAAAGCTGTATTTTTACTGTTCCCTGCTCTATTTCTAACAATCATTAGAATGTCTAAAATATATATGCACCATAAATATTTGATAAGAAAATGAGAAAGATAACAGGGATCTTTTGAAAAACCTCAAAAGATTATTTTTTAAAAAAAGTATTTAATTTATTTTTTTATTTTTTTGAGACGAAATTTCACTTTTGTTGCCCAAGCTGGAATGCAATGGCCCGATCTCAACTCACTGCAACCTCCACCTCCCAGATTCAAGAGATTCTCTGCCTCAGCCTCCCCGGTAGCTGGGATTACAGGCACCCGCCACCATGGCCAGCTAATTCTTGTATTTTTAGTAGAGACAGGGTTTCACCATGTTGGCCAGGCTGGTCTCAAACTCCAAAAGTCAGGTGTTCCACCCGCCTCAGCCTCCCAAAGTGTTGGGATTACAGGTGTGAGCCACCACACCCAGTCAAAAGATTATTGTTAATAAGGCAATAATGCAAAGAATATTTTTATTTTCTACAGTCCTGTATTAATTGGTAAATAGTATCAAATTTATTAACTTCACAAATACTTACTGAGAACATGCTACATGCTACACACTGTGTTAAATGATGGTGCACAAGACATGATCTCTGCACTTAAGATACTTGCAAGTCTATAGGGAAAACATGCAGTAAGAAACAATGATGAGGCACTGTGACAAGTATGACAACAGGATAAGGACAGAATACAGTGTAAACATTATAGGAGGGGCAATAATTCTAGATTCTGGGTCACAAATTATCCCAAAACATAGTGGCTAGAATAATGTGTTAATGTTGATGCATTAGAAGCCTACCATTAAGACACTGTAATCTTCAGAGATTGGGAAAATATTAGAGATTTTGGATAAGAAGCAATATGCCACTAGACGTAACGGCCCACACCTGTAATCTCAGGACTTTGG
The DNA here is from genome assembly GCF_000951045.1 of Mandrillus leucophaeus. Classification (NCBI taxonomy): domain Eukaryota; kingdom Metazoa; phylum Chordata; class Mammalia; order Primates; family Cercopithecidae; genus Mandrillus; species Mandrillus leucophaeus. The sequence continues at coordinate 1,037,262 of NW_012109419.1, read as the reverse complement.
GAGGCCAAGGCAGTCAGATCACCTGAGGTCAGGAGTTCAAGACCAGCCTGGCCAACATGGTGAAACCCCATCTCTACCAAAAATACAAAAATTAGCCAGGTGTGGTGGTGCACACCGGTAATCCCAGCTACTCGGGAGACTGAGGCAAGAGAATCACTTGAACCCAGGAGGTTGCAGTGAGCCAAGATTGTGCCATTGCACTCCAGCCTGGGTGACAGAGTGAGACTCCATCTCAAAAAAATAAATAAATAAATAAAATGAAGCAATATGCCAGTATCCACTCCACATTGTCAAAGATCTAAACAGACCATTTGTAGGTAATATGCATAAGCTACAATTGTTTACTCACCCTCAGGAAGCTATGAAGGTGTTTTACTGGCCAGAGAGAGATTTTCTGACTGGAAAGAACCAAAATCACAAAGCAAGCAAGGAAAAACAGTAAGGATTTAAATAGTAAGATTAATTAATATAGTACTAAAATCTTTTTCAATTTTTTCCCGTTTTATTAAGGGATATTAACATGGGGGAAATGGGCGGAAAGCTATTCTGGTACAATCAGCAATGGCAGCATACAAATTATTGTTCAGCAATAGCCATTGGTGAAGAATTAAACATTTCTGATTTTAAAGCAACAAGTAAAATAGATCTATGTATAAGGATCATAAGCCATGTTAATAAAGAGCCAAATGCCTAAATAGACTCTGGTGATTTGTTTTCTGTCTTTGGGAAAATTCTTCATGAACTTCTGGTTTCAACTACTTCATCTCATATTAGGAGCATTTCCCACCTAGTCCTTTTTAAAGGCATCAAAGTTAACTGTTAATCATTTGCGGCAAAAATATTTATTGAACTCTTTATAGTCACAAAGCCTGAAGCTTAATTCAAGTGATTCAGTTTTGAAAAGACAGGAACCTACATTCAGTGAGTATAATAATTAAGCAATTAATCAAAAGTAAGCAAGTCATCACAACACAGTGCAGTAAGAATTTCAATATGGGATAATTACTGATCTAACTCCACAAACATTTATTAAGCAACTTCTATGTGCCAACCAATATTCTAAATACTGATAAGGATACAAAATAAACTAGCACTATTGCTAGCAGGATGTAATGCAGTGCCAATATGTAACACTGTGTATTGGTGAATCAGAGTATGTCCTAGGGTGTGGACAGATACCTAGAGATTTAGCTCACAAGTAGACACAGGTAACTCCATTATTCTTCAAACACAATGCAACTACAGAAGGGGTTATCTTTGTATAGTGTCCGTATCGGAAAGGATTTCTCTGCAATAATTGTTATTTATGCTTTTTTAAGTCTATAAAAATATTTTTTATATTATAACTAGACATAAATTCAATTTACTTTATTAACATGGTTATAATTTGAAAGAATTGTTGCTGTTTATAGCTTATGATGTTTTACTAATATTGGAAGTTATATGAAGTTTGTTTTTACAAAAGAGCATTCACAATATGATACTTCAGAATGGTAAATGTAAGGTATAGTTTGGTCCCAGCTACCAGGCCTTGTGAGGGAAAAATAAACTGGTTTTTAAATGCTTCTCCAAAGATTTCTTGAATTTACCATGCTCTTATCCCATTTCAGTTACCTTGGAGACTCTATTTCAGAATTTTGAAGCTTAAGCAATTCATTATAATGTAAGGTTTCTGATTTTTTAACGAAGTAGCAGAACACATGATTGTGGATCCTCAAATGCCCTGATATATGAAGTTTTTTATGATTAATGATAAGTCAAAAGGATTCACCTTTGGTATTTTAGTCATGAAGCCAAGCATAACATGAGCCAAGTGCTAATGCTACTGTAGACCTTATAATCTCTACTAATGCTGTAAGAGCATAGCATAAGTGAAAAACATCAGTTAAAAGGTGTAAATATTTGTTAAATATATGGCTTTAGTTAGAGTAATTTATTTATCTACCATTAGCATGACACAAAGTTACTAATGAGTAGGTGGTTGGGAAGTCCTAGACTATTAGTTTACATGTGCAAAAGAGGTGAAAGAAAATTTGGCTAACATTCAGACAGTCCACATGCTGGTGGCCAGGTGAGCTATAATGTCCTATGGGTGACTCATAATTTCTCAAAGATTCACCACACTCCTAAGATCCAAAAATCAATCAATGTCTGATCCTTGTATAATCATGTGTCATTAATGACAGGGACAGGTTCTGAGAAATATTTCATTAGATGATTTTGTGTTGTGTCCTCTACGATGTGTACTTACACAGACCTAAATGATACAGCTTACTATATACCTAGGTTACATGGTATAGTGTATGGTTCCTAGGCTACAAACCTGTATAGCATGTTACTATACTGAATGTTATAGGCAATTGTAACACAATGGTAAGTATTTGTATATCTGAACATATCTAAACATAGAAATGGTTTAGTAAAAATACAGAATAAAAGATTTAAAATGGTAGACCTGTATAGGGTACTTACTTACAGGACTGGAAATTGTTCTGGGTGAATCAGTGAGTGATGGGTGAATGTTAAGGCCTAGGAAATTACTGCAGCACTACTATAGATTTTATAAATAATGTACACTTAGACTACACTAACAATTTAATTTTTTCTTTAATCTTATACTAACTTTAGTAGACTATAATATTTTTACCTTGGCTGGGCACGGTGGCTCACGCCTGTAATCCCAGCACTTTGGGAGGCCGAGGCGGGCGGATCACGAGGTCAGGAGATCGAGACCATCCTGGCTAACATGGTGAAACACCGTCTCTACTAAAAATACAAAAAAAAAAATTAGCTAGGCATGGTGGTGGGCGCCTGTAGTCTCAGCTACTCAGGAGGCTGAGGCAGGAGAATGGCCAGAAGCCAGGAGGCAGAGCTTGCAGTGAGCCAAGATCACGCCACTGCACTCCAGGCTGGGTGACAGAGCAAGACTCTGTGTCCAAAAAAAAATTTTTTTTTACTTCATAAACGTTTACGTTTGATTTTAATTCTGTTTTGATATAACAGTTAGCTTAAAACACAAACACATTGTATAAAAATATTTTCTTTATATTCCTATTCTATAAGCTTTTCTTTCTGTTATTATTTATTTGTTTGTTTATTTTTGAGACAGGGCCTCACTCTGTCATCCAGACTGCAGTGCAGTGGTGCCGTCACGGCTCACCACAGAGTCAAACTCCTGGGCTCAAGCAATCCTTCCACCTCAGGCTCCTGAGTAGCTGGGACTACAGGCACACGTACCTCCATGCCAGGCTAACTTTTTTTTTTTTTTTCTGTAGAGACAAAATCTTGCTGTGTTTTTTGTTAAAAACTAAAACACAAATGCAAACATTAGCCTCGATATACAGAGGGTCAGGAAGATCTTTAGTAATGTGTTGCACTACAGCTACGATGTCCCAAGGGGCGAGAAATTTTCAGCTGCATTATCATCTTATGGGACCATTGTTGTCTATATAGTCTGTCATTGACCAAAAGGTCTTTATGCGGCACATGACTGTATCTGGTAAACTTCAGTCAAGGTTGGCCACTAAAGAGATAATCATATAAGAAAAAATTGTTTTGACTAAAGGAGAGACATGCTAAGATTGAATTACACCTAGGTAAAAAGTTATTGAATCAATAGCAACAGGTCAAAAACACTGGCCCCAACATCTGGCATGAGGTCAATTTATGAACAAATAATTCTATTTAGTCTTCCTTAACTTATTCTTCAATTTCTCTGATGTTAATTAAGGCATTAAAAAGCAAATTTTACACTTAAACACTTGTTAAATTTTGTACTTTTGCTAACGACAAAATCAGCGAGCTTGAGAACTATTCAAGAGTTCCCAGGACAAAGCCTGCTCTTGGAGAATGTATTGACCTCAGGACACCCATGCTGTAGCCGTAATTTAGTTATGAAGGCTTAGGCACAATCAAGACAATATTGTGTAAGGAATATTAGCCCTGTGGTTGTTGATGAAGATAAAATATAATAGAAATCAGAAACTCTACTTGATAGTAATTCTTCATGATGAGATGTAGAAAAACTTTATTGTTTTTGCTGCCTCACTTCGATCTTCTTACAGAACAGTACTTTTAATTTCCTATGGAAAGCTACTTTGTACCTACTTTACTGCCATGCTGTCATATTTGGGGGGATTTGTATTCAGCAGATTTACCTGGTTGCAATAACTAGTAGAGGGATGGACACATCAGCCACTGAACCACTGGGGCATTTGCTAGGATTTCTAGGGGAAAAAACTCCATCTCAAACTTGGTTGAATGTAGACAGTAGCTCTTACAACCAACTTGCCCTTCATTGAGTCTGAGATAAAGAACATTCTAAGAACAAGTGAAAAAGAAAAAATAAATAACATGGAACAAGGCCCTAGCTTGGCAATGTGGCTTCATCAAGCTTCAGCGGAAATGAGATTCATCAATTGTATAAACCAAGAAATCCTCACTTTTATGAAGCAATTTAATTAGTACTAACTGATGCATGGACCTCTACCCAAAATATAAAGAGGCTCTGTAGCATAGTATAGGAGATTTAGAATCCAACACCTCTGGATTTGAATCCTAATTCTGTAACTATCTAAAGATATGACCTCGAGTAAGTAACTTAATCTTTGTGCCATTAGTTTTCTTACTGTAACACACAAACAGTAAAATCTGAAAGATCCATGACAAATCTGTGAAAGACTTTGAATACAGTATGTGTTGGGCTGGGTGCACTGGCTCACAACTGTAGTCCCGGCACTTTGGGAGGCTGAGGCAGGCAGATAACCTGAGGTCGGGAGTTCGAGACCAGCCTGACCAACATGGAGAAACCCCATCACTACTAAAAATACAAAATTAGCCAGGTGTGGTGGCGCATGCCTGTAATCCCAGCTACCCAGGAGGCTGAGGCAGGAGACTCACTTGAACCCAGGAGGCAGGGGTCACAGTGAGCCGAGATCATGCCGTTGCACTCCAGCCTGAGCAACAAGAGCAAAACTCTCTGTCTCTCAAGACTAACTATATAAATTTAAAAAATGCAAAAAAAATGGTGATTGTTGTTATTATTTTCTACACAACAGAAATGATGAACCATTCAGAAAATCCTTATTGGTGTTCATAAGAAACTAAATAGAAATTGTGAGAAAAAAACAAAAATATAGAACATTTTTTTTCTGGTTTTGTTAAATAAATTCAAATATTCCAATGCTACCAATTGTATAGCTTTGGAAAAGTCATCTCACTTCCTATTACTTCAGCTCTAAAGTGGTTTGTTTGGAAGGTGAATGTCAATCAGCATCTCTTCTATTTCTAAACCTCTGATTCATTCATTCATACAACTGAACAGTTCCAGGTGAATTTGTATCAAATCTTGTAAATATATTAATCAACATGCTCCTTACAGGAAAAATGAAAAAGTCATAGCTCATTCTTTTGACCTGGTTAGCTATCTTAAAGGAGTAATTTGGGAAAATAGTTTTTACCAAAGAAAAGCCTCTTGGAGATAATAATTGTTTTAATTATAATAGCAGCTGCTTGCTTGCCTTCTTTCCTTTCTTCCTTTCTCCCTGAATAATTTGTCCATTAGGAGGGATCAAGAAAGGTAGCTGTCAGTCAGGGCTAGGGGAGGTGGCAGCCATTTGATATGAGATGTTGTAGCCAGAACAAAATAAGGACCATGTCCTTGCACTGGTATCTAGTACTGAAGGTCATTGACAGAGCCTAAGTAGGGTGAAAAGAACAGGCACAAAAGGGGTAAGAGTGTACTGAGAGTGGCAAACAGAGATGGGTAACATAATGGGAGAATGAATTTACTAAGTAATATATTGAAGATTATGGGATATATGTTTCTCCAGAGAAGAGTTACCAATATGGAAAAGGAAAAAATTCAAATAAATACTTCCTTACTGAACTAAAATTAGAAGTATCAGATGAGGCCAGATGCAGTGGTTTGTGCTTGTAATCGCAGCAGTTTGGGAAGCTGTAGTTGAAGAAGGATCACTTGAGCCCAGGAGTTCAACAGCAGCTTGGGGAAAATGGTGAGTCTCTGTCTCTACTAAAAAATGTAAAAACAAATTTAAAAAATGTTTTAAAACTAGCCAAACATGATGGTGCATGCCTGTAGTTACAGCTACTCAGGAGGCAGAGGCAGGAGAATTGTTGGAGCCCAGGTATTTGAGGGTGCAGTGAGCTATGATTGTGCAACTGCACTCCAGCCTGAGAAACAGAGCAAGACCTTGTCTCTAAAAACAAAAGTATCAGCTGAACTCAAGTTTATATAGATATAATGTTATATTACATATAACATCTATATAATTAAATGTGCATATACATACGTATACTACCTAATTCTGCCCACTGAAAAGATGCCGGAAGCAGTGACACCTAAGGGTAATAAATACATCTAGGGTCCGGATCTTGGTTTCTAAATACTCCTGTCCACTAAAAGGACCCAAGAGTCTTTGGTGAGATCAGGGTAATACTGGCCTTGTAAAGTGAGTTTGGATGTATTGCCTTCTCCTCTATTTTTCGGAATAGTTTGAGGAGGATTCATGTTAGTTTTTCTTTAAATGTTTGGTAGAATTCAGCTGTGAAGCCGTCAGATCCCTGGATTTTCTTTACTAGAAGATTGTTCATTACAGCTTTGATCTTGTTACTTGTTATTGGTCTGCTCAGGTTTTAGATTTCTTCTTGGTTCAATCTTGGTAGGTTGTACGTATCAAGGAATTTGTCCTTTTCTTCTAGATTTTTCAGTTTATTGGCATATAGTTGCTCACAGTAGCCACTAATGATCCTTTGAATTTCTGTAGTATCAGTTGTAATGCCTTCTTTTTCATTTTTGTTTCTATTTATTTGGATCTTCTCTCTTTTTTTCTTAGTGTGGCTAAAGGTTTAACTTTTCAAAAAAACATCTTTTTGCTTCATTGATCTTTTGTATTTTTTTTTCATTTCAATTTCATTTCTTCCCACTCCAATATTTATTATTTTTATTCTATTAATTTTGGGTTTGTTTGCTCTTGTTTTTCTAGTTCTTTAAGATGCATCATTGGATTGTTTATTTAAAGATTTTCCTCTTTATGATGTAGGCACTTATAGTTATAAAATTCCCTCTTAGTACTGTTTTTGAACTATCCCATAGGTTTTGGTATGTTGTGTTTCCATTATCATTTGTTTCAAGAAATTGTTCATCTTCCTTCTGAATTTCTTCATTGACCCACTGGTCGTTCAGGAGCATATTGTTCAATTTCCAGGTGTTTGTATAGTTTCCTAAATTTCTCTTGTAATTAAATCTAGTTTTGCTCCATTGTGGTCAGAGAAGATGCCTGATATTTCAATTTTTTTGAATGTTTTAAGACTTGTTTTCTGACCTGACATATGATCTATCCTTGAAAATGATCCATGTGCTGAGGAAAAGAATGTGTATTCTGCAGCTCTTGGATGAAATGTTCTTTAAATATCTATTTGATCTATAGTGCAGATTAAGTCTGAGGTTTCATTGTTTATTTTATGTCTGGAAGATCTGTCCAATGCTGACAGTGGGGTGTTGAAGTCTCCATCTATTATTGTATTGGGGCCTCTCTCTCTCTTTAGCTCTAATAATATTTTCTTTGTATATTTGAGTGCTCCAGTGTTGGGTGCATATATATTTGAAACTGTTATATCCTATTGATGCATTGACTCCTTTAACATCACATAGTGAACTTCTTTGTCTCTTCTTACAATTTTTGTCCTGGAATCTATTTTGTCTGATATTTAAAGCATATTTAACCCAAAGACGACTACCTCAAGGCATTTCATGATCAAACTCCCAAAGATCAAGGATAAAGAAAGGCTCCTAAAAGCAGCAACGGAAAAGAAAAAGCATACAATGATGCTCCTTTCTCTTTTTTAGTGCTCCTTGCTCTTTTATGTGACTCTTGCTTTTTTTTTGGTTTCTATTGCATCAAATCTCTTTTTCCATTCATTTATTTTCAGTCTGTGTGTCTTTATAGGTAAAGTGTGATTTGTATAGGAAACACATCAACAGATCTTGCTTTTCATCCATTCAGTCACTCTATATCTTAGTTGGAGAGTTTAGTCCATTTATATTCAAGCTATTATTGATGAGTAGGACTTATTCCTGCCATTTTACTTGTTTTCTAGTTGTTTTGTGGTCTTCTCCTCGTTCTTACTTTCATTTCTGTTTTCTTCTAGAGAAGATGATTTTCTCTGGTGATATTATTTAGTTTCTTGCTTTTGTTTTGTATCCATTGTATGTTTTTTGTTTGTTTGTTTGAAGTTACCGCGAGGCTTGCAAATACTCTTATAATCAATTATTTTAACCTACAACTTAAAACTATTTACATAAACAAACAAGTAAAAAGAAAACTAATAAAGACTTGCCTTAACTTCATCCCCTTGGTTTTTAATTTTTTGTTTTTCAATTTATAT
>NW_012109419.1:943071-1020251 GCF_000951045.1 Mandrillus leucophaeus | reverse complement strand
GGCACTCCCCAGTGAGATGAACCCAGTACCTCAGTTGAAAATGCAGAAATCACCGGTCTTCTGTGTCGCTCGCGCTGGGAGTTGGAGACTGGAGCTGTTCCTATTCCGTAATTATTATTTTTATTGGTTCACTGGTTAGTTTTTCTACTTAGGATAAGAGTGGCTTACACACCCCAGTCACAGTGTGATAATATTCTGTATTTTTCTGTGTAGTTACTATTACCCATGAGTTTTGCACCTTCACATGATTACTTGTTGCTCATAAACATCCTTTACTTTCTGATGGAAGTACTGCCTTTAGCATTTCTTTTAGGTCAGGTCTGGTATTGATGAAATCCCTCAGCTTTTGTTTGTCTCAGAAAGTCTTTATTTCTCCTTCATGTTTAAAGTATATTTTAGCCAGATATACTACTCTAGGGTAAAAGTTTTTTTCCTTCAGCACTTTAAGTATGTCACGCCGGTCTCTCCTAGCCTGTAAGGTTTCTAGTAAAAAATCTGCCTTCAGGCATATTGGAGCACCATTGTATGTTATTTCTTTTCCCTTGCTGCTTTTCGGGGCCTTTCTTTATCCTTGACCTTTGAGAGTTTGATCATGAAATGCCTTGAGGTAGTCTTCTTTGGGTTAAATATGCTTAATGTTGTAGAACCTTCTTATACTTTGATATTGTTATCTTAATCTAGGTTTGAGAAATTCCCTGTTATCCCTTTAAATACTCTTCCCACCCCTATCTTTTTCTCTACCTTCTCTTTAACGTCAATGACTATTAGATTTGCCCTTTTGCTTCTTGGTTTTCTATTCTGTTTTCTTTTGTCTCTTTTGACTCTGTATTTTCAAATAGTCTGTCTTCAAGCTCACTAATTCTTTCTTCTGGTTGGTCCAATCTGCTATTAATGAACTCTGATGTATTCTTCAGTATGCCAAGTGCATTTTTCACTTGTTTTCTGATTGATTCACAGAATTTCTGCTTGATTCATTGTAATTGTTTCAATCTGTTTGTTAAATGTATCTGATAAAATTCTGAATTCCTTCTATGTGTTATCTTGAATTTCTTTCAGTTTCCTCAGCACAGCTCTTTGGCGTTCTCTATCTGAAATGTCACATACCTCTATTTCAACAAGATTGGTCTCTGGTCCCTTATTTAGTTCACTTGGTGAGGTCAAGTTTTCCTGAATGGTCTTGATGCTAGTAAGTGTTCTTTGGTGTCTGGGCATTGAAGAGTTAGGTATTTATTACAGTCTTCACTGTCTGCGCTTGTTTGTAGCCAGCCTTCTTGTGAAGACTTTCCAGATACCTGACAGCACTTGAGTGTTTGGACCTAAACTGTTTCTGCATTAGGGGGCAGCCCAAGCTCAGTAATGCTGTGGTTCTTGCAGACTCATAGAGGTACCACCTCGATGGTCTTGGACAAGATCCAGGAGAGTTATCTGGATTACCAAGCAGAGACTCTTCTTTTACTTTCTCTCAAACATACAGAGTCTCTGTCTCTGTTCTGAGCCACCTAACATTGGGTTTGGGGTGACATAAGCACCCCTGTGGCTACCACCACTATGACTGTGCTAGGTCAGACCTGAAACCATCACAGTACTGGGTCTTGCTTATCACCTGCTGTAACCACTCCCTGGCTATTGCTTGTGTTCATTCAAGGCCCTGGGTCTCTATAGTCAGCACATGGCAAAGCCAGCCACAACTGTGTCCTTCCCTTCAGGATGGCAAGGTCCCCCAAGCCCTGGGTGGGTCCAGAATTGCTGTTCAGGAGTCAAGGACTAGCGTCAAAAACCTTAGAAGTCTAATTGGTATTCTATTTTATCACACCTAAGCTGGCAAACCACAAGACACAGTCCTTCCCACTCTTTCCTCCTCTTTCCAAAGGCAGAGGGGCCTCACACTATAGCCAACACCACCCGTGGCCACACAGGAGTACTACCAGATTACCACCACTAGGTATATATGGGACAAGGCCCAAGGTCTCTTAATTCAGCTTGTGGTGAATGCTGCCTGACCTGAGATTCGTCCTTCAGGACAGTGGGCTCCCTACCCAGGGCAGGTCCAGAAATGCCAACCAAGAGTCAAGCCCTGGAATCAGGGACTCTAAGAACCCACTTGGTGTTCTACCCGCCTGTGGTAGTGCTGCTACCTAAGGTGCAAGACAAAGTCCTTTTTACTTATTCCCCTGCTTTTCTCAAGCAGAAGGAATTTTGCCCTGTAGCCACCACACCTGGTAATGTGCTGAGTCTCCCCTGAAGCTGGTAAGTTTCAGAGGCTCGCCCAAAGCCCTTAATTTAGTATCTGCATGTCACTGTGTCCGGAATTGGTGGGTTCTTGGTCCCGCTGACTTCAAGAATGAAGCCATGCACCCTTGCTGTGAGTGTCACAGTTCTTAAAGATGGTGTGTCTGGAGTTTGTTCCTTCAGATGTTCAGATGCTTCCAGAGTTTCTCCCTTCTGATGAATTCGTGGTCTCGCTTGCTTCAGGAGTGAAGCTGCAGACCTTCACCATGAGTGTTACAGCTCAAAAGCAGTGCGAACCCAGAAAGTGAGCAGCAACAAGATTTATTGCAAACAGCAAAAGAACAAAGCTTCCACAGTGTGGAAGGAGACCCAAAGGGGTCATCACTGCTGACTCAGGTAGCCTGCTTTTATTCCCTTATCTGATCCCACCCACATCCTGCTGATTGGTCCATTTTACAGAGAGCTGATTGGCCCATTTTACAGACAGCTGATTGGTCTGTTTTGACAGGGTGCTGTTTGGTGCCTTGGCAATCCCTGAGTGAGACACAGAGTGCTGATTGGTGCATTTACAATCCTCTAGCTAGACATAAAAGTTCTGCAAGTCCCCACCAGATTAGCTAGATACAGATTGCTGATTGGTACATCCACAATGTGTATATTGGTGCATATACAATCCTCCAGCTAGACATAAAAGTTTTCAAAGTCCCCACCTGACTCAGGAGCCCAGTTGACTTCACCTAGTGGATCCTGCCCTGAGGCCATGGGCAGAACTGCCCGCCAGTCCCAGCCACAGGCCCGCACTCCTCAGCCCTTGGGCCATTGATGGGACTGGGCACCATGGAGCAGGGAGCAGTGCCTGTTGGGGAGGCTCGGGCCACATAGGAGCCTACAGCAGGTGGGGGCAGTTGGGCATGGCGGGCTGCAGGTCCAGAGCCCTGCCCAGTGGGGAGGTGGCTGAGGCCTGGTGAGAATTCGAGCATGGCACGGGCAGGCTGGCAGTGCTGGGGGACCCGGTGCACCCTCTGCAGCTGCTGGCCCAGGTGTTAAGCCCCTCACTGCCTGGGGCCAGCAGCACCAGCCAGCCACTCCTAGGGCGGGCCCACGGAGCCCCTCCTAGTTGGGGACCACCAAACCTGCGCCCACCTGGAACTTGCACTGGCCCACCATCGCCACCGCGCATTCCCGGGTTCCTGCCTGCACCTCTCCCTCTACACCTCCCCGGAAGCAGAGGGAGCCAGCTCTGGCCTCAGTCAGCCCAAAGAGGGGCTCCCACAGTGCAGCGGCAGACTGAAGGGCTCCTCAAGCATGATGCTGAGGCCGAGGAGGTGCCGAGAGCAAGCAAGGGCTGCTAGCATGTTGTCACCTCTCATCACTGCTGGTTATTCAGGACCCAGGGGCTCTTCAGTTAGCAAGTAGTGAATGCTGCCAGGACTGGGTCCTTTGTTTCAAGACAGCAGCTTCCATTCTGGTCCAGGGTGTGTCTAGAAATGTCATCTGGGAGCAAGGACCCAGAATGGGGATCTCACAATTCTGATTGGTGCCCTATCCTGCTATGGCTGAGCTGGTATGTAAGATACAAGACAAAGTCCTTCTCACTATTCTCTCTCTTTTCCTCAAGTGAAGGAAGGGGGTCTCTTTTGGATCCATGGGCTGTGCAGCCTAGGACAAAAGAGTGGTGATGCCAGCACCCTCTTGGCTGCTTCAGCTGGTCTCAGTATGTCACATGTCCTTTACCCCTCCCCCAGTCTATTGTCTCAGGGCCTAGTTCAGCCCCAAGACTCGCCTAAGAGTTGCAGTCCTTATGACCTAGGCTGCCTTTTGGTTTCTACATGTACTTAGAAACCAAGAGTACTTTGGCCCTTGGTGACAAGGTTTGTGAGCACTCAAACTCAGACAGCTGGGATAGGAGATTCCCCTCTGTGTAGGCTGGTTTAAGTTCTCCATCTGTGGGTGGGTTTTGGCTGAGTTTGGTCAGGTTTTCTTTTCTTCTTTAACTGGACAGCACTGAGTTCAATGCCTCACAATTGCTGTGTTCTCCTTCCCTCAGTGCCCAGAGATGCTCTCCACATCATGGAGCCAACACTGCAGGGGATCGAGGAGGAGTGGTGTTGGTGATTTAGGACTGTTTTTCTATTTCTTCAGTGCCTCTTTCAGAAATATGAATTAAAACCAGGTACTGTGAGCATTCATCTGATTTTTATTCTCATAAGGTGTTTTTTTTTCTCTGTAGATAGTTGTTAACTTGGTGTCCTTGCATGGGGGATGATCCATGGAGCTTTCTGTTCTGCCATTTTGTTTCACCCCAAGACTCATTGGTGAAATGACTGATTTCTGGTTTTAGAGCAGGGACAAGAAAAATTCAAAATAAGCGTAGAAAATATTTTAGCATAAAGAAAAAGGTACTCAAAAATAATAAAGACATGTTAAAGAACAAAAAGACCAACTTAAAGGGGCTCTTAACTGAGTAGATTAGGACAATTTACCGGTCAAAATTCACTTAAACATTAAGAATCCATGAATCCGTACTAATATAAATAAACAAAAAAATAGGTGCAGGTAAGAGAACATATTTGCTTTTGGCATAAAGTCAACTAATAAATGTAAAATGAAAGATAGAATTAGAAAAATCACAATTTGGCACAGTAATATTCATTTAGCCAAAACATATCAGGGAATGCTAAAATGAGTAGATTAAATTTTGATGAGCAATGGGAATTTACACAGTCTCAAAGTACCTCCCTACAAAATACTTATTAATCACAAAAGGTCACATGAGTAATTTTACAGTGGAAAAGCATAGCAGATGCCACCTTAATCAAGTGATCAAAATTAACATCACCAGTAATGGACAAATTAAAATTGTTTAGTAACTGATATGATACAATGACAAGAAAGGAATATCACTTCTCTTATATACTTGCCAAAAATATGTAACTTTAATCATGGAAAAACATTAAGTAAATCCCAATTGAGGAACATTCTACCAAGTAATTGGTTATAATTCCAAAAACATTAAGATCATGAAATGCAAAGAAAGGCTGTGGAACACTGACTGAAGGACATTAAAGAGATTGCAACATGCAGTCATGGTTTGAATCCTTGGGACAACTAATGAAATTTAAATGAGATCTGTAGATTCAATGATGATAATGTCTCAGCATTCATTTTGATGGTCATATTGTGGGTTTGTAAGGGAATGTCCTTGTTTACAGGAATTACACATCAAAGTATTTGGGGTAATGAAGCATCATATTATTGACTGATGATTAAGGGAAAATTAAATTATTTGCACTATTATTGTAACTTTTATGTAAATTGGATATAATTTCAAAATTGAAATCATCTTAAGATAACATAAATATCACAAAAACCCAAAGTTGGAAAGAACAGAAATGTTCATCAAAAGGTGAATAGATAAAGGACAACTTATAGTGTATTCATACAGCATAATACTACTTGGTAAATAAATGAAACAAACCACTAATGCATATAATTACATTGATAAATCTCACACGTACAATGCTTAATAAAATAAGGCAGATACAAAAAAATAATTACTGTGTGATTTTGTGTATAATAAATTCTAGAACAAACAAAATTAACCTATAATCAAAGAAATCAGATTTGTAGTTGCTTGACTCTGGAGGATGGGGAGTCACAGGGAACAGGCAGCAAAAGGACACAAAAGAAGCTTCTGGGTGATGGAAATGTGCTCTGTCTTTATGGAGACGGTCACTAAGCAGGTGTATACTGCTGTCAAAAGTCATCAGTCTACACTTTTAATGTGAAAATTGTTTTATGTAAATTATACCTCATTAAAACCTATTTTAAAATAAAATATTGCTCATCATAAAAAGTAATAACAAAGGAAATAAAACAGAAAGTAAAATAAAAACAAATTTTAAAAACCAGGTGCAACTGTTCTCTATGGATATATTTTTAATGAACAGTCATGAAATTGTGAATTACCTGTTTATTTACTGAAACTTAATCAGCTAGTAATTTTAAGGGGCTCATAAGTATTTAATTTACTAATCTCTCTTCATTTTAATGCTACATGTTTAATAAAATCTTATTATAAAATTAAAATTTCAAAACCAAACCACTTCATTATGTAAATTTGTTTATTTAATGTGTTCCTTATCATCATAGCTTAAATTTATTTTAGTTATTCTTTGTTAAAACAGTGTGGTGTGTTTTAAAACTAAACAATTCAATTAGCATAAATATGCAAGCAAATGCCTTTCTTGGCTTGGTCAAGGAGAGTTGCTTAATCTATTTGTGCTACTATAACAAAATACCACAGACTGGGTGATTTACAATGAATAGCAATTTGTATTGTTTATGATTCTGGAAGCTGGAAAGTCCAAGATTAAGGTAATGCACCTGGTTAGGGTCTTCTTGCTGTATCATTACATGATGGAAGACATCACCACACAGCAAGAGAGAGCAATAAAAGGCCATACTCAATTTTATAACAAACCTGCTCTCCCAATAATGATCTCATGCTCATGATAATGACATTAATTTATTCCTTAGGCAGAGCCCCTGTGACCTAATCATCTCTTAAAAGTCCCACCTCTCAACATTGTTGCATGGGGATTAAGTTTCTAACACATGAACTTTGGGGAACACATTCATCCCCCTCAATCCACATTCTTCTCACATGCAAAATACATTTCATCCCAGTACCCCCAAAGTCTTAACTTATTCCAGCGTCAACTCAAAATTTCAAAACTCAAGAGTCTCATCTAAATCATATATGGGTGAGACTCAAGACACAATTCATTCTGAGGCAAATTCTCCCTTAGCTCTGAGCTTGTAAAGGTAAGTTATCTACTTCCAAAATACAGCGGTGGGATAGACATACGATAGATGTTTATTTTCCATGAAAGAGAATACAGACAATAAAAAGAGGGTATCTGGTCTCTGGTTAAGTCCGAAGCCCAAGAAGAAAAACAATATAAAATTTTAAGATGCCTTAATAATCTCCTTTGACTGTGTCCCATATCTTGGACACACTGAGGCAGGGCTTGGGTCCCTAAGGCCTCGGGCAGTCCTGTCTCTGTGTTGCTACTGGACTCACTCCACCAGCTACTGTCTTGGATTGGAGACTCATGCTTGCAGCTCTCCCAGGCTATAGCTGCATACTGATAGTCTTACAGTTCTGATATCTCAGGGACTGCCCTACTTCCATGGTTCCACTATGTATTGACCTAGTGGGCACTTTCTGCAATGGCTCAGCCCTTTGACAAGTCTGTGCCTGGGCCCCACAGGTTGTTTGTAACATCCTTCAAAATCTAGATGGAGGTGTCCCTGCCCCCACAGTTTTTGCAGTTTGCATGCCTACAGGATTAGCACCACATGGACATCACCAAGATTTAAGGCTCATACCTTCCAGAGCAGCTGGTCAAGGCACACCTGGGCCTATCTGATTTATGACTGGGGCAGATAAGGATTGCTGTGTCAGAATTCAGGGAGCAAAGACCAGAGTCAGTGCAGGGTAATGAATGCTGAGATTCTCCAGGTACCTCTCTGGAAATTCTTAGTGTTCTAGGTTGACTCGAAGATCTCAGAAATGCCTTCGAGTCATTGTTCCATTGTCTTGGTCAATAGAACCTGGCTTTCTTCTCTTAATATTAATTTCTTTAGTAAACAGTATCCTGGATACAACCTTAGTTTGTTCTCCTAAACACCTCTTTTTATTCTTTAAGGGCAGGTTGAACATTTTCAAACTTTTTACTTTCTACTTTCTTTTTAATTACAAATTCCATCTTTAAATCATTTTTCTCTTCTCTTATTTTACTGTAAGTGGTCAAAAGAAGCCATGTGGCATTTTGAACATTTTGCTGTTTAGATATTTCTTCTGCCAGATGTTCTAGTTCATCACTCCTAAATTCTGCTTCCATAAAACCCTAGGAAATTGACACAATTCTTCCAAGTTCTTTGCATCTGTAAACAAGGATGACCTTTGCTCCAGTTTCCAATACTTTATGCCACAGTTCCATCTGAGACCTCATTAGATGGCCTTTACTATCCAGATTTCTACAACATGTTGAATACAACCATGTGAAGTCATCTCTAAGAAGTTCTAGACATTCCCTACAGTTCTCATCTTCTGAGCCCTCATCAAAATCATCCTTAATGCTCTATATATGGTAACTGAGCCTTTTTCTGATTTGCCCCTCTAAACTCTTTCAACCTCTACTCATTGCTTAGTTCTAAAGCCACTTCCACATTTTCAGATATAGATGCTTCTCAACTTCTGATGGGGTTATGTCTGGATAAACTCATCATAAATTGTAAATATTATAAGCCAAAAAATTTATTAAATGCACCTAGCTGGTCAGGCATGGGGGCTTACATCTATAATCCCAGCACTTTGGAAGGTCAAGGTGGGAGGATTGCTTGAGTCCAGGAGTTCAAGAGCAGCCTGGGCAACACAGAGAGACCCTGTCTCTACAAAAATTAAAAATATTAGCCAGGCATGGTGGCACATGCCTGTGGTCCCAGCTACTTGGGAGGCTGAGGTGGGAGGATTCCCTGAGCCTAGGAGCCTAGGAGCTCCCTTGAGGCTGCAGCGAGCCCCATTGCACTCCAGCCTGTACAACAGAGCCAGATCCTGTCTTTAGAAAAATAAAAATTAATAAAAATTAAATTAAGTTTAATTTTAAAAATAAGCCTAACTTACTGAACGTCATAGCTTAGACCAGCCTATCTCAAATCCGCTCAGAATACTCACATAAGCCTATAGTCAGGCAAAATCATCTAATGCAAAGTGTATTTTATAATAAAGTGTTTAATACCTCATGAATTTATTGAATATTGTACTGAAACTGAAAAACAGAATGGTCGTCTGGGTACTCAAAGAACAGTTTCTACTGAATATTTATTATTTTTACACCATCATTAAGTCAAAAACTCCTAAGTTGAACCACTGTAAGTGGGCACCATCTGTATTTGTTTACAGTAACAGCCCCACTTCTCAGTACCAATTTTCCATCTTATGCAATTTTGTGCTGCTACAACAGACTACCACAGACTGGGTAATTTGTGATGAACAAAAATTTATTTGGCTGTGGCTCTGGAATTTGGAAATTCCGAGATTAAGAAGGCACATCTGATGAGGACCTTTATAACATGGGAGAAGGCATCAGATGGCAAGAGAGAGCAAGAGAAGGCCCAACTCCCCTTTATAACAAACCCTTTCTCACACTAATGAATCTATTCCTGGTATAATGACATTAATCCATTCATGAGGGCTTGGCCTTCATGATCTAAGCACCTCTCAAAACTGTTGCACTGGGCATAAGTTTCCAACACATGAACGTTAGGGAACATATTCAAACTATAGCAGAGAGAAACCCTGTGAGTTTGTTATCCAAAAATATTTTATATTATTTGAAATGTTTACTACAAGAACATTTTGTCATGACTCTAGTTCACCTGCGCACAACTTAATCTATTCTCCTTTTTGATATACAGTATCAAAAAGACGAAAATGACTTACGTGACCTGAACATTGCAGGAAAAGAATAACAAGGCTTTATTCCAGCTGAGCCTTAGATTGGGCTATAATCGTTTAGGTCATTGCAGAGGACTCTGCCCAAGTGACACCGATGAGCTGCTAAGAGCTGATGTTTTAAAATTCTACACATAACCCATTCCTTTTAAAACAATTCTTTTTCAGATTCATTATTCTAGAATAAAAGACGAAAGACCTCTAGATTTAAATATCAAGAATTATACACCATAATTTTGCTAGTCAATTCATGGGTGGATTGATTATTCAGTGCCCTTAAGTGCCACCCCTAAATTATTTAAAGGAAACTAAGCAATCTAAATTCTTCTGCTGCCTGAATTATTTAGGTCATAAATGTTTCCTGTTGAATGCTTTTGTGGTCACATTTTATGTTTTGGTCTAAGTGAATAAAATTAGCTTTAATGCAATAATACAAAAGCAATGGCTAGAAATAATACATGAAGTGACAGTTACTGTTTTTTTCTTATGAAACTGATGAAGCAGATATCGGCAATAATATGCATTTTTAACGTTTTAGTAAAGCCTTGCACCAACAGAAATCATTCCTCTTTTTCTGTGTGTGTGTGTGTGTGCTTGCATGTGCGTGTGTCTTTTATCTTCTATGAAAGCCAATTGCAATAAATGTTCCTCTGCCAAATTTTTAACTTACTTGCTAAATCTGCTGTTGCTAGCTCAGGTTTCCATACCTATTACAATATTTTATGTTGGCAATAATATACTTACCAGTGTGGCCAATTACCTTGCTGAAGAGAAGGTGGCAGTCTGTCATTTTATGTGAAATCTCATGCATTCTCTCTGGAGTGTAGCTTTGATTATATTGCTAAAAGATAACATTGTGGTTCATTTGCCCCTCAGGTTTAGGAACAGACTACTTTGAAGCCTTACTAGAGCCTCATTTTTGTCATTAAATTTAATTGCCTCTCGTTTAATGGTGTTTTTAGCAAGTCCAGGCCACATGATTTGAATTTCAGATTTTATTTCTCCTCTCATTTTCTTGTTAGGGAGGTGGGAATAGGAGAAGGAAGGTCAGTTAAAAGTTATGGAAATGAAAAAATGAATCAGAAATAGAATAAGCAATAACAAAATTATTTTGTTCAAGAGATACACTCAAATTAAATTGAATCAAAAATATTTTAAATGTAATGACAGTCCTTTGTTAGAGATTTATGGTTGCAAGTAACAGAAGCCAACTCAAGACATTTTAAGGAAAAAGAAAAAAAAGAACCCTAGATGGGCTGCGAAGATAAATTTATTACATGGACAAAGGGATTTCTCGTAGAATCCAAAGGAAGCAATTCCAAGTCTCCCAAAGAGACTGCAACAGGAAGCTGGAAAGTTGTAGCACTCTCACTACACTTCCTAAGTCTGATTCTCTCTGGACTTTCTCTTTATTTTCCTCTCTCAGTAGATGGCCTTTCCTTTTTGCATAGCATGCAGAACTTGGCTAGCCCAGAGTTCTCAAGGTTAGATTTGGAAGTGTCAAGAGAAGCCCAGACTCATCTAAAATTTCTGAGAGAAGAATCTTATCATCAACTTAGCTTGAGCCAAATGCCTTTTCATGGTCAAATCAACTGTGAACAAGGATTTCATAAATATTCTGTGGCTTGAGGGACTGGGGTTATAATAAAGCTGCAGAGGAAAGGAGACTTTATTGTTTTATGAGCTGGACAGAAACTCAAAATATGCCCATCACAGAAATTTGCAGCTAATTCCTTTTAAAGTTAATTGTCCTTTTAAGTCAGTTCCTTTAGTAACTTGCATCCTTAAAATACTATTAGACTTCTAGAATTCTACGTTTTGTCTACACAAGTCCAAAAACTAAACTTTCATTTTATAAAGTGTTGTATACTTTGTAAATTGATTGTTTTTCTCCCTCCAGTATCTACTTTGACAGTAGTTTTCATGTTTGTCTATCTGAAACACAATTTCCTGTACTTCCCTGAAATTCCCTTTAATAACTGGCAAGTTCACCGTCAATTTACCATGTCCTCTCCCCACTTCTAAGGCTGAATTCAGGAGCACAAGTAAGATTATAAAGGCAGGCTACAGTTCCTACAATCTTCTTTCTTGTATGGTTCCAGGTTAGAGTTTGCCAGCAAGAGGTCTTCACATGAGATTTGTCATATAAAAAAGGAGAAGCCATTGTGTTTTCAAGGCAGTTGCAGTCTGAACTGCGGACAAACGTGGAACCCAGTAAATTCCTACTAAGCTCTAGAACAACAAGCCTTGCCACTGTAGACTGAGTATGTCGATGAATACTTCCTGGAGATGCATGAGAAATACAGCACCTCCCGGTGAGGTCTTCAGAACTATCAAGTATTTTATAATTTCAGGTTGAGGTTTTCCACGTTAGCTCCCTTGATATCAGCTCTTCCAAGAATTATGTACCTCCTTGACTCATATATTAAACCTTATATACCCAGAATACATGGGAGACCTCTGTATTCCTGATTGACCGATGTCAGATAAAAAGATTATTAAAATTTATCATCAGATTTGATTCTTTATCCTATGCTATCAAATGTAACTGACCTCCAGAGTCTATGCTCTTAATCACTCTAAAATTAAGTTCAAAGGACTCTGTTGTTTTATTTCCATCTCAAACAGTACTTTTACTTGTTTGTTGTGGAGTTTGATTAACTAACTTATGGTGACTGAAATTTTAATTTTTTTGAGATGAAGTTTCGCTCTGTTGCCCAGGCTGGAGTGCAGTGGGGTGATCTCGACTCACTGCAAGCTCCGCCTCCCAGGTTCACGCCATTCTTCTGCCTCAGCCTCCCCAGTAGCTGGGACTACAGGCTCCCGCCACCATGCCCAGCTCACTTTTGTATTTTTACTAGAGACGGTGTTTCACCATGTTAGCCAGGATGGTCTCGATCTCCTGACCTCGTGATCTGCCCGCCTCAGCCTCCCAAAGTGCTGAGATTACAGGCGTTAGCCTCCGCGCCTGGCCTGAACTTTTAATTCTTAAAGTAATTTGCCAAACACCCAGAAGTTACACTTCTAGAATTCTACATTTTGTCTACACAAGTGTAAAAATGAAGCTTTCATTTTATAAAGTAGCGTATACTTTGTAAATTGAGTGGCTAATTTTCCCCCTCCCATGTCCAATTTGCCAGTAGTTTTCTTATTTTTATATCTGCAACAAAGTTTCAGAAAAAAACGTTTCAGATATACTCAGAATTCTCACAATTCATTGTTTTTATTTCTTTTCAGAAGGTTCTAATATTATCACTTTTTTAAATACCCAGAATTTTTGGGAAATGAACCTTGGTGATTGTTATGTTAGTCTTAATGACTAACTATCTAGTTATCATCCAATAACTGCCTTCAAAATTGCTACCTTTCTCTCTTATGTAGTACTTTGGATATGACTGCCAACCCAGCTGTGTTCTCTAAAAATTTCCGAGGTAAATGTAGTTTTACTTTTGGAACACCTTTGAAACACTCATTGCTTCCTGCTGATAGGGTCCTGAGAGCAGAAAGCATAACTCATCTGCCCATACATTCCTTGTAAGTTTCTGCTTTCATTAAATCCAGTTTTGGCTGCTAGATTTGCCTTGGATATTGAATTTTTATTAAGTTCACATGAGAGTACTGGGAGAAATAGGTGCAGTATAAATAAATCAAATCAAATGAATAAAGCATTAGGTGGGCTGTGCAATGGGGCAGAAGTGTCTGTATGTTTGCAGGAAATTCGATACGAGATGAATGGCTTTGAAGAGCACGTGCACAGCTAGGGAAGGGCTCCAAATGAGCAAGCCAAGGGCAGTTAAGTCTTGCATTCACAGTTCAGTTGCCCATAAGACTCAAATTTGCATGGTCTTTGAAACCCAGCTGTTGAAACTCTCTTTTTCATTTTGAAACCAAAGGCATTGGATTCTACTATGAATTTCACACAATGAAATAAACATCTCCATTGATAGTTTATTATTCTCTTCCCTAGAATTTGTGAAAGTGATGAGATGAAGTTTACAGTTAATTGGAAGATGTTGATGAGGGTAGATTCATAATTATCAGTGGCTTTCTTTACTCTAGCAGTTGCTTGTGTTATATGGTTACAGTCCCACTGAAGTTTCAAGTGAAAATTTGTTTTTCAAAAGGCAGTAATTTTCTGAACTTGCTTTCTACATTAAAACAAAACATACTTCTAGGATGTGGTATGTTAAGCTGTGAAAAGGCAGTAGCATATATTTCACCAACATCCACAACCTTCTTTTAGACCATGAAAAATGTCACTACCTTTCACTTTTGAGTTGGCAAGAGTTTGAGAAATGTCACTAAGGCTGAAAAAACAGAAAACTGACTGTGTTTTTTTCACTTACATTTCATTTTCAATGTGTTGATTGACCTTCCCTGTTCACTACTTGTTGATAAAAGTTATGAACCTAATTATATGTTTTGATTTTAATTATCTTTTCTCAGTAACTCTATATAGATATTTTATTACAAATTGTAGGGCATTCTCATTTATCAAAAATCTAGATTTTGACTTTTTAGTAACCTGATTTATCTTTTAAACCACAGGAAAATGTTTAGTACATTTTCTGAACATTGCTAAACAACATTTTTACCAACCATTCTAGCTCATCGCCTGAATTTTCTTAAGACAGCAGCTTGAGGAGGGAGAAGACATGAAGGAAAATGTAAGGTTTCTGTGCCCATTCTCTGAACTAATCTTCAAAGTAGAGGAAACAGCAAAAATTCAGAGCAATGCAGGGTGCTTGCAGGGGGCTGTTACTGCTCAGAAAAAAAGTTAGTAAAACCGAGAGTCCTTTAAGAAGAGCTAGTGTCATCCCTCTCGGTCTGTATACAAGAAGCAACAAGAATTTTAAAAGAAAGCCTATTTTGCTAAAACCTTGCCATCAATTTCCCTGGCAAAATTACCTAATCATGTGGTTTTTGTTCAGCTCTCAGACTGTCAAGTCTCTCATTCTATGTTTTAGCTCATAATCTATGCTGCAGCACCCCCACCACACACACACATACACACACAAATCTAGAAATACTAGTATCCTTTGTGTTAAGACTTCCTAGGCAAGGGAGAATTGGGATAATTATTTGGAGCGATATTATACCAATTCAGTCAGGGAAATTATATGGAGGGGGAGAATATTTACACGTGGATTCCTCCTTTATATATGTGTTTTCACTGGATCATTATCCCTACAAAAATTTCACCCATAAAAATTACTAAATAATGCAGTTTAAAGCCTCTTTTGAAGTTGTCTGGTTTCACCAGATTGAATGTCAACACTAATACAATCTACCAAGTAATACTTGAATCCTATATCACTTTTCCTTAATAAGGACAGGTAGATATTAGAAAATGCACAAAGGAATAACATTTCAGTTCTTTATTTTTAAGATGTGTCTAGTTAATTCAAATAACAGTAACTGTCTTTTATTCTTTATTTTTTGCTTGTTTGTTTTTTGAGTATCTTCTGTATTATCTGCACTGTCTCCCTGGATTTCAGATTGAAAGATTGCTGGTAAAAGACAAGCATCATAGTGTACTTAGAACTAATGAGAAAAATATTAACACCCTTATGCAACAATAAACTCCAAAGATAATTTTGATATTCTAAAATTCAACCTTTTATTTATTACATGTTTATCATATGCCAATTTTGAGCATGTCAGAAAGCGAGAATTCTAAAGAGCATTTCCAACACCTGCATAGAAAAATGGAGGAACTAGAATATTGATCAATATGTTTGACTACAAAGAAGTAGCCCAGGGTATCAGAAGCTGCAAGATATGTGTCAAAATTTTACTTCTGGTGCTACTTAAAGACACAAAGGTCTTGGAGATTGTTTCTTTTGTTTTGTAATCTAAATGCTTCTAATTCTGTTCTATAATTTTAAAATAATTTTCCCAGATGAGTATTGCAATGAGTTGCATCCATATGCCCCCTTTTAGCATCTCAGTGGGGTTTAGAATGTACATTCTGTTTTTTCCATACAAGGAACCAGGAATGAGCTGGCAAACAAAAGGGAGAATTCTCTCTAAGGAACAACAAAAACTCAGTTGACAGCTTATACCCTTGTGTGGGAAATTCTAGGTAATGTCAGAAAACCTTTCATTTGTAATCTGAATTGGGATTTTTCTATCTCTACTTAGAAAAGTAATAATTTTTCCAATTCAATAAGTAAAATTTAAGAGTGAATAATTCTATTGCACTTTTTAACTCTTGTTGTTATAGCTGCACTCCAGGCTATAAAATATTTTTGTTGTTCCGAAGAAGGTAATATATACCAAACATTATTGGCAGAGATTTCAGCTATTCTGAAGTACAACGAAAGTGGAGTTTAGCCAAGGGCTTTAAAAGGGTTAGAAGATTGCAGCCTTGAATCTACTTTTTTCTTATATTGAATGCATCAGTGGGTGTAGTTTGAGTGGTTAAAAGATTCCTTTAATTCTTTGCGCTCAGTGGTAGATCTTGAGAAGCATTGTCACCACTACCAACCTATCCTTTGAAAAATGTTTGAAAAGTATTCAAACACAATGTATATTTTACAGTGGATTTCCTGGCCACTGTACCTATTGAGGGGTGACTGCATTTGAATAAGAAGTTAGATAAATTCTGCTGACTTCATGAGTATAGTTTATACTGCTCTTTCAAAGTCACTAAACACTGCTCAGAATGGAACTGGGGAGAATAAAGAGAAAAGGAGCCTGAAGCTCCTCAATCTGACAACAAATGTAGTTATTTGCACAGCGAGGGCACATATGAGGTAACTAACTTCTGTATTTACTCTTTCTCTTCCACCTACTCCATAGGAGGATTTGAATGGGACCAAACATATGGAAATTGTCAATTTACAGACTTCAACAGGTTGTCAGAGCCCGACTCCGTGTCTCTTCTTTCTTGTGCTATATTTCCATACTTGATAGGATTTGGGTAGCAAGAGATGTAAAGATGTGTGGGCAATCAAATAGTCATTCAACAAATCTTACTCAGAAATACAGCATGAGTCAAGTATCATCTTGTCGTTTCTGATATAAAGGTTAAAAAATATTACCGGCCGAGATTTGTAATCTGAATCTGAAATCCAAAATGCTTCAAAGTCTGAAAATTTTTGAATAACAACATGATGCCACAAGTGAAGAATCCCATCACCTAACCTCATGTGACAGGTCATAGTAAAAATGCAGTCAAAACTTTGCTTCATGTACAAAATTATTTAAAATATTGTATAAAATTAAGTCTAGGCTGTATGTATAAGGTGTATATAAAATATAAATGAATTTAGTGTTTAAATACGGTTCTCATCCCCAAGATATCTCATTATGTATAGGCAAATATAACAAAATCAAAAAATTAAATTTCAAAACACTTCTGTTCCCAAGCGTTTCAGATAAGAGAAATTCAACCTGTATTAATATCAACAAGAAAGTTACAACCTATTCAGAAGACTCCATGAGCTGACCAATCAATCATTTTCAACACCCAACATACTAATACTACTACATATCTACAAAGTTCAGTATAGTTTTAGATATTAAATATCTATTTTAGAATATTATTTCTAGAATTACTACTAAGAATTGCAAAAATTGGTCAGATACAAAGTAATTTTACAAATCAACTTTTAAAAAGCAAACTATAAATCACTCAGAAATACAATTGGGAAACAAAATTATTCATCATAATAAGTTTAACAAAATAAAGGAGTAGGACACATAAAATTAATTCTACCATAATAACAATAACCAAAAAAGCAGACTACATAGCAATATATTAACAAAATATTTGAATTACCTACATGCATAAAATTAATAAAGTTTTATTGAATTATATAAATAAACATTTGAATAAATTTATTCAACAAATATTTACTGAGTTTTTATTGCATAACTGTTATGGTTCTAGTATCGAAGGATAAGGCAGTGAATGTTTACCCCTGCCACGATAAACAACTAAATATAGACTACAAGAAGCTCTCTGGCTAAGATGACATTTGAGCCCCACTTAAAAAAGTGTTGAAGAAGAGACAGTCTGTTTCTTGATTTGAATAATAAAAATGGGTAAGAAGAAATAATCCAAATTTATACTGCTCATGCAAATGTAGGCAAATGTCTCGTGTCAATCTGTTTTTGCATCACAATATAGAAATACTTGAGACTCAGTCAAGAAAACATTTAATTGCTCTCAGTTCTGCAGGCTATACAGGAACATGGTGTCAGGATCTGCTTCAGCAAGAGCCTCAGGAAACTTACAATCATGGCAAAAGGTCAAGCAGGAGCAGGCACAACACATGGTGGGAGTGGAAGTGAGAGAGAGACAGGAGGAGGAGCCAGTCTCTTTAAACAACCAGCTGTCATGTGAATGAACAGAGTGAGAACTCACTTGTTAGAATGAGAAGGGCACCAAGTCATTCATGAGGGATGTGCTGCATGATTCAATACCTTCCACTAGGCCCTACCTCCAACAGTAGAAGTCACATTTCAACATGAAATTTGGAGTGGAGAAACATCCAGATCATATTGTGTCCTGAAGGAAATAATTTCAAGGACTGCATTTGTGCTGGGTTTGGGGTTTCTTTTTTCTGTATTTCTTTATTTTACAAGAAAAAAGATACGACGATGATGTTTTAGTTTAATATTCAGAAATAAGTAATTTTATGCATCAAAAATTACTCCTATTTCTCAGATATGCAAAGAAAATGTTCTGCATATGCCTGCTATAACTTTATTTTGGTTTATCCAATCAATTGCTCAAATCTCCATTTTTCTTATTAGCAGGGAGCAAATCTCTCACATGTAAGGGTTTCTTCAGTCACATAGATTTTTTCAAAATCCTGAGAGGATCCTGCTTCCCTGAACTAGTATATGATCATTCCACTAGTGGTATATTTTTTGCCACAACATGAGGTCACTGTTGAAGACACATCCTGTACAGTTTGATAACTGATGCTTGTCACTTCCTACTAGGTTAACTTGCTATTCCAGATTCCCATCCAGGCCAGAAAAAAAAGGAACCAAATGTATACCTATTTTTAGCTTACACTCCAATCCCCAGACAGTATTCTCCAAAGCACAACACTACACCAATGTTTAAAAAATTTTCTCATCAGCTACATCACATGCTGAAAATATCCCCCTCAACAGTAAAAAAACATGCATCTTTCATTTTAACCCAGATTTTCCCTGGATTCAAAATGAAATTGTGACTGAACTACAGAAGGATGAAGCTGACACAGAGATAGAGACAATGGCTGACAATAATTGATGGGGCTTTGATTGGAATTTCCTGTTAAATATGGACTCAATTATCAAGTTAATTACCAACTCTATATTCCATAAAACAAATAGTGGAAAGTGAGAGGGGAAAAGTAGGGATATTGGCTGATACGTACATATATATATATCAAGATAATTGAGAAAGTTATAATATGCCTAAGTATTCTCATCTGCATTTCCACACCTGATCATCACATTTGGTTTGTATTTATAAACTTCTTTTTTATGTTTTTCCATGTTAAGCCTGCACCTCAGTGGAATGGGTTCTTCTCCTAGTAGGATAATCTAAAATCTAAAACTTTCCTTCTAGACACTCTTACCTTCTGGTTGTCCTGCTTTTGTTGCAGTGCTATAATCTCTTATTAGCTTTTATCTCTAGATGTCGTAGCACTAGGTGGTGTCTAAGAAACAGTCTGGGATCTAGACATCCTTCTTCCTGCACACATTGTATACCAGCAATACATCTTGCATTGATAAATAGAATCAATCATTCTGCCAAACAGTAGCTTTTTTTCTGTGTGAATGATAGCATCTGAAACTAAAAATGGCCTTCTGAAAGAATCATTGTCAACAGAACCATTGCTTTTGCCCTTACTAGAAGAACTTTTCCTTTGAATACTAAGATAGCTATATCAATAGTCTGATATAATGGGGGTGGGAAACAAAAATATTTTGAGCAAAAATATTAACAGTAATGTTTACAGCATCCATTCCCATTTCTAACTTTTGGTTCCCAGACTCAAATATTCTGACTATGCAAAAATAGTGCCATAGATTGTCATTGGTTAAGAGTACGTATTGCACTCCAAATCTCAACTTATTTTTTCCCAGCCCCCTCAATTCTTTTAAAATATAACTGCTTTCTTTTTCTAAACCAACATTTCATGGAATAAATACTTTGACTGAAAATGCCTTGATTGCCTACAAGATAAATATAAACGTCTGCACCTTCAAAGCTAGTCACTATCTAGGCCCAGATTATCTCTACCCATATATGGCAGGTATTGAATTAAAGAATTCATCCATAATAACCTAATCATTGAAGAAACCCTTTTAATTGGATACTAGTATTATTTTCATTTAACAAATAAGAACATTGAGGCACAGAAAGTATAAGTTACTTGCTTAAAGACATACAGCTAGTAAATGGCAGAACTGGGATTAAAAACCAGAAAGTGAGGATCCAGAGCCTAACCACAGGGATACACTGTCTATGATCATCATCTTTGGGGTCATTTGAAGCATGCAATGAATGCTTGCATCTCCCAGGCTAAGTACTTTGCTCTAAGCATTTTGTTTTCCACTTGTCTGAATCCATAGCTGAGCTATGACATTCCACCCATATCTTTGCTGTAGAAATCCTAGCTGTTATCACATACACTGCTGTAAGCTCATTCCACCAACAAAGGCTCTCATGTTTATATATTCTGCTCCTTTGAGCATTCTGTAATGTTTATAGCCCCTAGCAGTCATCTGATAATCAATAACCTGCATAATACAGTTTGTGTTCTACTTATCTTTAAGATGACTTACTTCCCAATCATGATAGGGGCAAAACCATGTCAGATTATATATATTCATCTCCCTCACAATGCCTAATATATTTTTGAAGTGAATGTCATGGCTAGCATTGATTCCAGAAACTCTGGGAGTTTTCTATAATTACATATCACCTTAGCATTACTAACAAATTCAAATATTTAATTTAGAGACAAAAGTACTCCTACCTCATAAATAGAGTCAAAATTCATCCCCAGTTCCTATTTTTTGCAAACAGGGAAGGAGAGGAAAATGGGAAGAGGCACACATGGGGTGGGGATTACAGCTACTGGGAGCTCTTGACATATTTATAACAGCAAAAGAATGTACAGCAACTACTGAAAAAACACAAAGATTGTAGCAGTTTTACCTTAGGGAAGAATGTTCTATAAAACAGTTTGTATTTCTTTTTACTAAAAATAAAGGTTGCTATGATATTTCCTTCCCAAAATACAAAAATGTAATGGAAAATATTTTGACAATTCTGTCTCTAGGCAAAATCTACAGCAAACAGGTAACTCAGAACAGACATTTAAAGGTCAAAGCGTACATGTAAACTTCACAGCTATAAAGTGGCATCTGGTATTCCAGGAAACAACACCTTAGATTTTGTGCCAGTGCTTCTTCTAGGGTCTTCAGGTTTCACAATGTCTTTATTCATCCAATGAAATGTTCAAAATAGGAATGAAAGCAATCAGCAATTCAGAAGAACAAAAATTAAAAGATTACTGTTTTCCATTAGTTTCAACTTCATTTACTGCAATAAATCAGCACTGCACCATAGCACAATTTTCTAGATTATGCAAACATTCTGACTGATCTATGACTTTATTCTGGGTACTCAGATAGCATTTATATTTATATTCCTCTAACAAGGTGGTGCAAAGTAAAGGATTAAGACCACAGAAAATATAAAGAAAGAAAGGTAACAACTTTGGGGCACAGAATGCTAAATGAGGCATGTGCAGTGCAGAGAATCAATACGGATTTTCCAGATATTGATTAAAAGTAGGCTCCAGTTTTACTACCTATGACCAATGCTTTTAGGACATCTTATATTCTTCTATGAAAGCTTTGTTCCAACTCAAAGTCACCTTGCCGCCAAATCATACATTTTAAATTTTTCAATATATTCTGTGCTAAGTTTAATAGAGGAATTCAAAAACTTCAAAATAGAACCAGAACAAAAGTTTCCATCAGAATGAGTACTCCTTCTTTTCCTAGAGGAATTGTGCTTTAAGACATGGATACTTATACGTGAAAAATATTTTTATCTCTATTGACTAGAATTATTATAGCCTGTCAAAGAATGCCCAATGTAGAAGGTGCTTCTTGATGGGAATCCACTGCAATCACTTTCAGTAAAGCATGAGTCTGCTGCTGCAGCAGCAGCATCCTCAATGAGACTGTCTCTTTCTAAGTGAAGAAAGTGCACAAAGAGCAACATGTCTTCCAAAGTGATTGAGCCTCCCATCAAGCATGGTCGGCATTAGAAATGCTGGTACCTAAATGATGCGAGTTGCCGATGAGCCTGAAGGGAGATCAGAAATGCAGTGATGAATAACCTTGAACGTATCATCAATAATGCCCTTGGTTACTGTCACGGCCACATAAGTTTTCTAAAGCTTTCTTAGCCAACTTGGACTTCACATACTTTCAAGGTTGGTCGACTTTCCCCATTCCCCCTGTGATACGTTCCTTCTGATGCCTCCTGTCTCCTGAATGTTCTCCGACCCATAGAACCACTCTTGTCTGCTGGTTCACTTCCGCTAGCAGCAGACATATTAATATCCTAACAGTCAGTTTTGTTTCTTCCTAAGTTCGATAGCTGTATAATTGTGTTTATAATTATACATATATATAATTATACATATAATTGTATAACCTAATAACATTAATCTTAAATGTAACAGTTAAGAAAAAAAAGAAAGCTGTGTTTTCTATGAAAAATAACTTTAATACCTTGTAAATAACTACCCAAGTCAACTACTAAGAAAAAGTACTGTTAAATTAGTTGTGGATAACGAAACTGTAAAAGTTCAGAAGAAATAATCACAAAAATCCAAAACGGTATTATATTCTGATTGCTTTCTACAAGAGTCTTTAAATTTTCACTCCACTTTGAAGGAGCTCAGAGTAGCTTCTTTACATGTGTGAGGTTTGTGCGTGAAAGACCAGATAAAACTTTAATCAATATACTAATACTTTATCTTTTTATAAAAGACCTTATCATGACAGATTATAAAATAGATGTGTATTTCTATTACTTAGGTATATGTCATTTTTTAATATCTCTTCCTTAATCTTTCTTTAAAATTTATGAACAAACTCCAGTCCTGATTGCATTACTATATGTCCTTTGCAAACAACTAGCAAATTGACTTTTGACTTTTGAAATCAATTAAGAATTGCCAGGAGGAATGTACGAAGTTGTAAAAGCATAGAAGCTCAGGACAAACTTTTCGTTTCAACTTTATTGCTTATGTCAGGTTTATCTTTGAGCAAGTTTATTGTTTGCTTGACTGCTTTCCTACTTTATACCAGACATAAAGGCAACTCACATGGACACAGAAGATACAACAAATTAACATAAATTTCCAGACTTTCAGAGAATTAATTAACACTCTGAATCACAGTTTCCTCATCTATGAAATTATGGGATACTGTGAAGAATAAATGAGGTATCTTCTAAAAAATCCTAGCAATCAGAAGAAAGTTCAACAACTATTAGTTCTTTTTTCTAATGTGGCCAATAAAAAGATGTATTGCTAATGCATAATTTTTGTGTTAATTATGAAATTATTCTATGCCTCAATAGTATGCTTTGTCTTTTTTTAAAGTACTTTCCTATATATTTGAATTAATCCCACACTAAGACAGTGTGAGGTTAATATAGCAGTTATTATTATTTGCCATATATATATCATAGAACTGAAATAGATGTGAAGTGTCTAAAGCAAGTTATCTCAGAAAGTTAACATAAATTTATGTTTAAATAAGCCTATTCTAAGCTCGTTCTGAGCTGATTATTCTCATTAACTTCTGAAATTCTAGGAGGTATCTGAGTTTATTTTTTTCAAGTTTAATTATTCTTTCATAATGTTCTTCCTTAGAGGCTTACTAATAATCAACAGAAAACACAACACTTTAATCTCATAGCAATGCATACAATAAAGGAATAAAAGATAGAAATAATTTTTTAACATAATTGAGAGTCGAGAAGCTTTTGCCCTCAGAGCCCACGGTTTAGGATAGGGCCTAAAAATTAGATTCCATTGTACTATTCTAATTCTCCAACTTGATTATCATTAGCTCAGACAAGGAGGACATTGAGACTATGTTTGGATTTGCAGAAACAGAGCCAGGGCTCAAGTAGTGAGAAAATTTTGAGATTCTTAGAATCTCACAACCATGTTGGAACAGCGATGAGAAATTCTCCCTGTTACAAGCAACTCTTTCCCTCGGTAGTAGTCCATTTTTCCCCTGCTGATAAAGACATACCCAAGACTGGGCAATTTATAAAACAAATAGGTTTATTGGACTTACAGTTCCATGCAGCTGGGGAGGCCTCACAATCATTCCAGGAGTCACGGAGCAGCAAGTCACATCTTACCTGGATGGCAGTGGGCAAAGAGAGAGCTTGTGCAAAGAAACACCTGTTTTTAAAACCATCAAATGTCATATGACCCATTCACTATCACGAGAACAGCACGGGAAAGACCTGTCCCCATGATTCAGTCATCCCCCATTGGGTCCCTCCTACAATGTGTGGGAATTATGGGACCTACAAGATGAGACTTCGGTGGGGACAAAGAGCAAAACCATATCATTCTGCCCTTGGACTCTCCATAATCTCATATCTTCACATTTCAAAACCAATCAGGCCTTCCCAACAGTCCCCCAAAGTCTCAACTCATTTCAATATTAACTCAAAAGTCCAAAGTTCAAAGTCTCATCTGAGACAAGACAAGTAAGTCCATTCTGCTTATGAGTCTGTACAATCAAATGCAAGTTAGTTACTTCCTAGATATAATCGGGGTACAGGCATTGGGTAAATACAGCCATTCCAAATGGGAGAAGTTGGCCACAATGAAGGGGCTACAGGCCCCATGCAAGTCTGAAATCCAAAAGGGCAGTCAAATCTTAAAGGTCCAAAATAATCTCTGACTCCTTGTCTTACATCTAGGTCACACTGATGCAAGAGGTAGGTTCCCATGGTTTTGGGCAGCTGCACCCCTGTGACTTTGCAGAGTGCAGCCTCCCTCCTGACTGCCTTCACAAGCTGGTATTGAGTGTCTGTGGCTTTTCCAGGTGCACAGTGCAAAGCTGTCAGTGGATCCACCATTCTGGGGTCTGGAGGATGGTGGCCCTTTTCTCACAGCTCCAGTAAGTGGTGTGCCAGAAGGGACTTTGTGTGGGGACTCCAACACCACATTTCCTTCTGCACTGCCCTAGCAGAGGTTCTCCGTGAGGGCCCCGCCCCTGCAGCAAACTGCCTGGGCATCCAGGCATCTCCATACATCCTCTGAAATCTAGGCAGAGGTCCCAAACCTCAGTTCTTGACTTCTGTGCACCTGCAGGTTCAATACTATGTAGAAACTGCACAGGTTTGGGGCTTCCACACTCTGAAGCAACATCCTGAGCTGTACCTTGCCCTTTTAGTTATGACTGGAGCAGCTGGGACACAGGGCACCAAGTTTCTAGACTGCATACAGCAGAGAGACCCTGGGCCCAGCCCACAAAACCATTTTTTACTCCTAAGCCTCGAGGCCTGTGATGGAAGGGGATGCTGCAAAGGTTTCTGATATGCCCTGGACACATTTTCCCCATTGTCTTGGTGATTAACATTTGGCTCCTCGTTACTTAAGTAAATTTCTGCAGACAGCTTGAATTTTCTCCTCAGAAAATGTGATTTTTCTTTTCTATTCAATTGTCAAGCTGCAAATTTTCCAAACTTTTATGCTCTGTTTTCCTTTTAAAACTGAATGCCTTTAACAGCACCCAAATAACCTCTTGAATGCTTTGCTACATATAAATTTTATCCACCAAACACCCTAAATCATCTGTCTCAAGTTCAAAGCTCCACAAATCTTAGGGCAGGGGCAAAATGCTGCCAGTCTCTTTGCTAAAACATAACAAGAATCACCTTTTCTCCAGTTTCCAACAACTTACTCATCTCCATCTGATACCACCTCAACCTGGACCTTATTGTTCATATCACTATCAGCATATTGGTCAAAAACTTTCTACAAGTTTCTAGGAAGTTCCAAACTTTCCCACATTCACCTGTCTTATTCTGAGCCCTGCAAACTGTTCCAATCTCTGCCTGTTACCCAGTTCCAAAGTCGCTTCCACATTTTTGTTTATCTTTTCAGTAATGCCCCACTCTACTGGTACCAATTTACTGTATTAATTATTTTCATGCTGATGATAAAGACATACCTGAAACTGGGAAATATACAAAAGAAAGAAGTTTATTGTAGTTACAGTTCCACATGGCTGAGGAGGCCTCATGATCATGGCAGAAAGCAATGAGGAGTAAGTAACATCTTACATGGATGGCAACAGACAAAGAGAGAGCTTGTGCAGAGAAACTCCTGTTTTTAAAACCATCAGATCACGTGAGACAGATTCACTATCATGAGAACAGCATGAAAAAGACCTGCTCTCATGATTCAGTTATCTCCCACTGGATCCCTCCCACAACACATGGGGATTATGGGAGCTACAAGATGAGATTTAGATGGAGATACAGAGCCAGATCATATCATCCTGTTTCTTGATAAAGAAGAAATCAACTTTCAACTAACTGTATTATGTTCTACTATCTTACCTCTGGTCATATTTAATTTCTTACCACTTTCTTCCCCCCATCCCTGTAGGCCAATCATTCTATAGATTAATTTTGCCTATCCTATAGCTTCATATAAATGGAATCATATAAGGCATACCTTTTGTGCCTGATTTAGTTTATTCAACATACTATCTTTGAGTCATCCATGTTATTGCTAGAATCAAAAGCTTGTTCCTTTTTATCACTAGTTAGTGTGCCCCTTTATTAGGTTAGGGCCATGATCCTGAAAGACACAATCTCAAACTCCACAATACTAAATTCTGAAATCCTGAAAGATCCAAACCTGAGAAATATAATTCTGGAAAAAATAATTTTAAAAACATTTAAAAGACAGTTATCTGCATCTTTAAAGGGGACTTATTTGACAAATATATAAAAACACAAAAGAAAACTTTATAGGCCACTTTACACAATACAATATCCAATAATGACACAAGCATTTCTGTAAGCATGAACACTAATGACAGTTGCAGAGGTATGACAGTTATAAACAGACAACTATATTCATAAAGAAATAGCTTATATAACTTGAGTTACCTGAAATACCATGGCAGACAACCTAAGTCTTCTGACAGAATCCATCAAAAACCATGATGGGTCACCGCTGCATATGAGTCACCCAAAGAGCCAAGATTTCAAGAAATTTTATCTTTCACAAATGCAAATGTACAAAAAGAACATTTCTTCATTTATTAAATTTCAATGTTTTTATGTTTACACACAATGTTTACACACAGAGTCAATACTGTGACTTAACTTTTGTGAAGTCAAATTTGCAAAAAAAAAAGTACACAATCAATTTATAAAACTGTTTACATTATTATAACTCCAGGATTGGAAATGATGCAAAGATAAAATACATAGCATAGTGAAATTTTTAAAAAGTACTGACAATTTAAAATACGGGGAATAAAACAATAAAAAGAAAAAAAAAACTGAAAAAAAATCTAATTTTTTTTTTCAATATAAGAAAGTGTATTACAGAGTTAGATTATGGGCAATTGCATGGAGGTAATCCATAATAACTGGTGGACTTTCATGATTGTTAATCTTGAAATCTTGTCTTAGGATGAATAGCTGCTTTTTTTCTATTAGGGCATGGCTCATGTTGGAGAATATGTCTACATTTATTTTCCACATAGTGTTGCTCTTTTGAATTCTTCCTTGATTTGATATACAACAACATGAGCATTCCCTATTACATTTTCCCACTTTCTGTGCCATGCCTCTATATTTTTAGGGGTACACAGAAACCCATTCTGCAGGCACTCACATTCAAACTACAAATTTGGCAGAAACAATACTGATGACGGTTCAACAACACCAATGCGTGTTTTCTTATCCTACCATACACATAATTATTTTCAAGCCAGTCAGTGACTTTGCAGGCATCTTCAAAGAAATTCAGCTTGAATGTATTAAACCTGTCTGCAGCTTCATGAGATGGAAGGAATGCCAATGCAGACAAATGACGCATTTTTAAACTGAAGTTTTTGTTATTGCCATATGACATAGTCAATTCACTCAACAAAATTTTCCACTCAATGCATTGGGCTGAGTAGAAAAAGCAAACTTTACTGGTAACAATTTGAAATTCATTTTTAGAAGCCATGTTCATCACCGAATTCCACACCTGTCTTTATGGTTTGGGGATTGAATTAGATGTTAGGGATTATAGACTTCAGGGATTTAGACTTTAAGAATATTGATCCTCCAAATTTCAACAATTAGAATTGTGGCATTAGGAATTGTATCTTTGGGATTTTAATCAGCATCACTCTTTATTAATATACCACAAGTTGTTTCTCAATTCTCCTGTCAATGAACATTTGAGATACCTCTACTTTTGGCTATTACGAGTACAGCTTCCACAAAATGCTTGTACAGTGTGGACATATGTTCTTTCTTTCTCTTTCTTTTCTTTCTTTCTTTCTTTCTTTCTTTCTTTCTTTCTTTCTTTCTTTCTTTTTCTTCTTTCTTTCTTTCTTTCTTTCTTTCTTTCTTTCTTTCTTTCTCTCTCTCTCTCTCTCTCTTTTCTTTTTTTTTTTTGAGACGGAGTCTTGCTCTGCTGCCCAGGCTGGAATACAGTGCTGCAATCTCGGCTCCCTGCAACCTCCCTCTCTCCGGCTCCAGCAATTCTCCTGCCTCAGACTCCCGAGTAGCTGGGACTACAGGTGCATGTCACCATGCCCTGTTGATTTTTGTATTTTTTAGTAGAGATGGAGTTTCACCATATTGGCCAGGCTGGTCTCGAATTCCCAACCCCATGATCCTCCCACCTCAGCCTCCCAAAGTGCTGGTATTACAGGCACGAGCCATTGTACCTAGCCATATATTCTTATCTCTATTGAGTACGTAACTAGGAGTAAACTGGTGTTTGGTGTATATTTACCTCATCAGAAACTGTCAGAGGTTTTCCCAAGCGGTCGTACCATTTAACATTCACATTAGCAATGCAGGAGAGTTCTAGTTACTCCACCTCCACACCAACACTTAGTATTTTCAATCTTTTTAAACAAATTTTAGTCATTCTAAATATTGTGCAGTAATATAACATTGCGGTTTTAATTTGCATTTCTCTAATGACTAATGATGTCATATTTTACTAAATGTTTTTGGCCAGCCATAGCCTCTTTTGCAGGCACTTGTGACCCATTTCTTCATTAGATTGTCTTTAGGTTGTCTTTTAATTTTTGATTTTTCAGAGTTCTTTACATATTCTACATATTTTGGTCCTTTGGTAGACAATTAGATTGTGAATATTTTCTCCCTGTTATGGCTTCCTTTTTCATTTTCTTACATGTCTTTTGTGAGAACATTTTAATCTTAAAGTTCAATTTATTAAAATGTGAAGTCTTCCATTACATAAACATTATATATTTATCCATGTATTACGGTCTTCTATAATTTCTCAGCAAAATCTACATTTTAGTTTTTGATGTTGAAATCTTACACATCTTTGGAAAAATGTATTCCACGTATTTGATGTTTTCTGATAGTGCTTTATATTGGACATTCAATATCCAATTGGATATTAAATTGGAAATTTCATATTTAATTGTGTGTTTCTTATACATCGCATTTCAAATTTTATATAATGTCCTTGAATCCAATAATTTTGCTAATTTCAGTTTTTAGTTCAGTAGTTTATAACTTTTTAAAGATTTTCTGCATCCCAATCATGTTGTATACAAATAGTGAGCTTTATTTTTTCCAATTTTTATGACTTTTTTCCTTGCTTTATTTGTCTAGCGAGGACCTCCATCACAATATTGAATAGAAGTGATGAAAATGCATATTCATTCACTGTTTCTGATCTTAAGGAGAAGGCATCCAATATTTTACCATTATGTATGATATTAGCTCTAGCGTTTCATATTCAAGGAGTTCCTTTCTATACCCAATTTGCATGTTGAGTTTTGTTCTAGCATTTAGTCAAATACCAAAGGTACCATAAAACCATGGAGGTTTGGTTTCAAGAATTCTACAGGCAGCAGCTGATCTCTCTGCCTAACTTTCTGGCCTCTTGGCTGTATCTTTCCTCTGCCTGTGTAGGTTAGGAATCAGCCCAGGATTTGGGTGAAATTAATGAGCAGATGGGGCTCCCTTCTGTTTGATCCCCTCCTTTCTTGGAATTTCCCCCTCACTTCCAGATACTCTAGCATCTCCAGATTCCAACCTCTATCTTTTTCACCCAGTAAGACTACAATTTCTTTATGAGGCATATTTTATGAAAACTGGAAAGTACCTGCAGAGGAAACGCTGGATAAATGTGAGGTTCATTGTGTTTCCAATCTTTCAGTGAATGAATCCTCTCCTGTTTCTTTTTGTTTGGGGTTGTTTTCTAGTACCTTCAACAATTGTGCTTGTTTTTTATTATTTTGTTCTGTGTATATACGTTATTAGCAGGAGGCTTATTCTGCTATAAACTGCTCCACTATTACGAGGCAATCACTCCTATATTGGATTTCTTACAGTTCTTCGAATACACACCTTTCCTCTGACCTGGGGTCACCATATATGCTATTTCTCTACCTGAAGCACTATCCCCTTGCTTGTTGACTAACTGGTTTCCAATTTCCCTCATGTCTCAGTTAAAATATCAGTTGCTCAGCAGTCTTTCTAATCATTTTCTACCTTATGTTGATACTTTCCCATAACACATTGTACTCCTTTTGCAGTTTTCTTTTTTTTTTTTTTTTTTTTGAGACAGAGTGGTGTGATCTTGACTCACTGCAGTCTCTGCCTCCCAGGTTCAAACGATTCTCCTGCCTCAGCCTCCCAAGTAGCTGAGACTACAGGCGCTGCCATCAGACCCGACTAATTTTTTGCATTTTTAGTAGAGACGGGGTTTCACCATGTTAGCCAGGATGGTCTCAATATCCTGACCTCGTGATCCACCTGCCTAGGCTTCCCAAAGTGCTGGGATTATAGGCATAAGCCACCATGCCCCACCCTTTTGTAGTATTATAGGACTCATCTGCTCATATTTATTCGTTGAATACTCCTTACTTCTTAAAGTGTAAGCTCCATGAAAGCAGAAACCATCTCTTACAGTGGGCCTAGCTAATTAAAAAGTACTCTGTAAATATTTGTTGCTTTTCAGAAAACCAAGGAGCAAAATATTTTGATTACCTTATCACAAATACTGTGAAGGCAACTTCTAAAAATCATTGATAAGCAAATCCATCCGAGTACAGACATGTGTATAAAGGTAGTCATCAGTCAATAATTACAGCAAATTTTCTTTTTTGCACATTCATGCCTAGAATGTGTTCAAACGGTAGAGCACTCTGGTGTCCCGCTAAGAGGACGATAAAGAGCCACCTTTTTGAATGGCTTTCAAGTGACAGTGGTACAGAGCAATTCTATGTAACAAACCTTCACATGTACCCCCAAATATTAATTAAATAAATAAATGTCCAGATAAGTCTTCTGGTAGCTTTTGTATCGACACAAAGAAATCCACCTGATAACATTATTGGTTTATCATTAAGATCATCAGCTTTGAGACTATTCTCCGGCTCAAAAAAAAAAAAAAAAAAAAAAAAAACTATTCTACAGCTTAAAAAAAATTACTGCCTAAGTATAAATGTGATCATATTTTTTCCACTCTCCAGAGCTTTCTTCTTCCTTGTAGCATGCCTAGAAATATGTTATGCTTCTAGGTACTTGCATTAACTCATACTAGTCAATAGGGTGATGTTGCAATAGGCACCATTATCTAGATTTTGTTCTTTTCTTTAGACAAGTAAATACATTTAGGGAATCAGACTTTGGATATCTTCGAGTGGTTTGGGGTATTCTGTTAATTCCAATTCGAAACCAGGGTCTAACACAAAGTTTGGCACATAATAGTTGTTAAATAAACATTTATTTAATACATCAACGAAAATGATTGCAGCAAAAATTCACCACAAAGACAATTATAATCAAGTTTATTGGTTAATCTATAAATGTAAGCATTTAAAAAATATATATAAACCAAAGTATTGCCTTTGATTAATAAAATGAGACTTTTCCTGGGTAGAAGCTCCAATTAACCAACACAGTTCTTACAACGCTGAAGACCGTTTTCATTGCAAGCCGTACACTTCAGGGCTTTGAAAGAGTCTGTGAAGCAATTTCGAAACACGGACATCTTGCTCCCATGGCACATAGAGCATGGAAGAAACCCAAAGCCTCCACAAGAGGGACACTCATGTGGATGCTGCACTCTCTGTATAAGGTGGCAGGGGAATAAGAGAAAACAGAAGATGTGTTAGCAGGAACAACTCAATCAGCCTCCTGGTCTTTCTGTACTGTGAGTGGTCATAAAACAATATTGGCATAATATGGCTATACACTTGAATTCACCTACCATTAATACACATTACACCCAGGGAAGTAATTAGTTGAAGTTCTCCTTCATTCCCCAGCCAATGGCCATCTATACCACAGGTTTGGTTTGTAAAGTGGGTAAATTTTAGGTTGAAGGGCATATAACTTCAAGAAATACATCATATGAAAACGTCTATTTACAAACCAAATAATTCAGAAGCTGGTTTTTTTGTATTAAGGGAAAATACTTTAACTTTCCCATTAGTATCATTTAACAGTTTCATGTCTTTGTTTATAGAATAGTATATTAATAACAAGTCTGAAAAAATCAGAAAGCTAAAAGCTGAAGTGTGCAGAAGCCACTATCAACTGAAGATTACTAATTATATTATAAATTTAGACTAATACTTCTTTTTTCAAAGCACTTTCAAATGCATTTTTGTATAGCATCTTCACCCATACTAATGAGTACACATACAGATACCTTTTTCAGTAAAGATTTAATTTGAGCATCATTATCCTCATTTTATTTTTAAGAAAACAAGCACAGAAATCTTGAGACATTTCTCTAAATCTATTTAGTTTCCCACAGTAGCGATCAACCTTTCTATCTCAAGCAAAGGTAAAGTATCTCTGATAATACAATGAAAATAACCAGATAGTGTGTTGAGAGTAATATTTTTAAAATCATTTACATGCATTTCTCTTTGCTTTTCTGAGCATATAACCTTTATTGGTGTCCTCTAGAGGCATCCATCAGTTTAGGGGAGATTAGGTGCCATTACAAAATGAATACAAAGAGAAAATAAGTAAATTGATACTAAGCTTCCAACTTGCAAAAAAGGAATTTGCAGCAGTTTTGGAAACCCTGGCTTTGTGAAGGGAATAATTGCTACAATGAGCTCAGGAAATGTGGATACACACGTACACAGGCAAACACATACTCAGACAAACATGCTTAACATACTGACACATACATATAGCTTTTCTCCAAAGATTTATAATTGCACATATTAAAACCTCAAAAATATTCAACTTAAAAGAAACCTGATAAACTAGGTTTAACCCAGGATTGCTCCAGCACATACAACTGTGAGAATTTTTAGAGTCAATAATATAATTATGTCATAATTAGTAACCTGTGGGATGTACTTTGGTAATCAAACATTAGGATCGAATTGGTATTTATTAAATATCAACCTAACATTGACATTTTAAGGCAATATAAATGGGCATTTTCTGTATATAGCAGGATTCACTTGCAATTATATTTTGACTTGACTATTATATCAAGATGGCTGAACTCATATAATATCTCATTTCTAATGGCACCGAATCATAGAAAGTTGTTGTTGTCAATCTCAATAATACGAACAGTGAACTTCGTCCAGACTGTAGAAATTTAAAGCTCTTCCAAAAAGATAGATTGAATATGCACAGCCATTTGGTCACTTTGTTGATGGATTTTTGTCATTTCTTTGTGCAAGAATTGACCTAAAAAAAGGATGCACTGCACTTAAATTTTGCATAATATTAAAATAGAAAAAAGAAAAACTCTGAGTAAAAACAAACCCAGTGATGGGAAAACAGTGTACTTTATAAGCCAAATATGAGAAAATTTCTAAGTAATGGAGTTCTTATCAAATATTAGAAAGAATATAATGTAGATAAATCCTTGTCATTCACTATTGCTATGACAGGAGATTAAACTAAAAATATTTAATGACTTGTACAACAAGTGCACCAAGTCAGAATAAATGCTGGACTGGCCAAGGTCCTAGAGCAAGGACCTGCAGGGACCCTGAGTCCAGCCTTTTACTCATTACTGCTAGATTGTAAATAGATCTGAGTTCCTAGTAAAATAGAGTTGTCAGATTTTGCAAATAAAAATATGGGAAGCTCAGTTAAATTTGAATTTCAGGTAGAACAGAAATATTTTTTCTTTAAGTATGTACTAAATATTGTATGAGATATTTAGAAAAAAAAATTATTTAGAATTTATCTAGTATTTAAATGTAAGTGGGCATCCTGCATTTTATCTGGCAAAGTTTATAGGTTAGAGTTTACAGGGAAGAAAAGAGATATTAATCCATCTTGGGCAATGGCTATTTACCAACCAATATAAATCATTTCAATATCTTTTTTTTTTTTCTTTTTTGAGACAGAGTCTCGCTCTGTTGCCCAGGCTGGAGTGCAGTGGCGCGACCTCAGCAGCTCACTGCAACCTCCGCCTCCTTGGTTCAATTGATTCTACTGCCTCAGCCTCCCAAGTAGCTGGGATTACAGGTGCATGTCACCACACCTGGCTCATTTTTGCATTTTTAGTAGAGACGAGGTTTCACCATGTTGGTCAGGCTGGTCACAAACTCCTGACTCAAGTGATCTGTCTGCCTCGGCCTCCCAAAATGCTATTACAGGCATGAGCTACCACGCCTGGTCCAATTATTTCGATATCTTAATGAGTACAAACACAGTTCAATATTTTCAGCAACCACGACCTCTGTACCAGTGCATATTAGGTGAATATGAATTCCTGCTATGACCCAAGACACTTGTGAATGACCAGATTCTTGAATGGTCGTATGGTTTTCTCATGAAATGTATTTGTGACTACAAGCAAAGAACAACAAAGCTGAAATGAAATGTTAGTGCTATGCAGCTTCCTGAGTTCATTTTCTATCTGTGGCACTTCAGACACCAGGCTCTGAGCACACAAAATTCAAAATAGTAACTCAACACAAATAAAAATGGTTTTATGTAATGGACCGACAACATGACTTACAAATATTACTTTCAAAGGCTAAAATATCAAATGTTAAGTTCACTAATACCAAGAGTCTACTGTTTCTTCATAATTTATCCCCTTGTCAGAACAAATAAATTGCCTAAAATAAACTTAATACATAAATACCAAAGCTACATTTTTATTTCTAAATATAATCACAAATACAACAAAGCCATTCTAAAATAGCGTCCTCAGAGTCCGTGCAATTCTGTGATGAGACCTCTCTTTTATTCAAAGGATTGTTGAGAGGGTTCAA
This sequence comes from Mandrillus leucophaeus, assembly GCF_000951045.1. NCBI lineage: Eukaryota > Metazoa > Chordata > Mammalia > Primates > Cercopithecidae > Mandrillus > Mandrillus leucophaeus. Next base: position 984,979 of record NW_012109419.1, on the reverse strand, counting down.
TGAACTAATTCATGGGAAGTGAACAGAATATTGCCTGGCACATAGTAGGCACTCAATACAGTTAGTCATTACTGGCCATTATTTTATTAATAAATTCCATTTGAAATGATTTTTATTAACTGCTACCTCAAGCTAAACTGCTTGTGGTCACATGATATAACCATTTTCTACACTTCTCAGAGTCATTCAGTTTAAACACTTGTTCAATACTTCGCTTTCTGGTTTAAAGTTTTGCCACTGTAAGAAGGGGAGAGTAAATGTGTTTCAATTCATGTGCTATTTCTGTTGTCCAAGATAGTGGAAGAATACTTCCACTACTTCCATTCTCAGGAAAAATTAGCTATTTCAGCCATAAACGTAGAAGAGGAAAGGGATGGCTTACATCTCGTGTGGAGTCTTTGCTCCCTTCTCATACCAGCCTGACGTGATAGACACTACCATTTTACAAATGAGGAAACACAGCCTCTAAGCTGGTTTTAAAAAACTAATTATCAAGTTATAACTAGAAAGTTGAATATTGAAGAGGTCTCTCTATGAGCAAAATCTATGGTCTTCCCTCTATGATAGTAGTTTTCAATGTTTATTTGCATCCATTTTTCCCCAAATAATCTAAATATGAGATCCCCAAATGTAAAGCAGTTGAAAGGATAAATGCTACAACTAAAACCAAAGTGGTAGTGAGGTGGGGTGGGTCTCAAGGCAACCCACTAAAGCTCCCCAGTGCCCCCTCGGCATGCAGGAATCTCATTCTTGCTGCATCATCCAGCACAATTTACACCATTTGTTATTCTAATAAGAATAAATAATTTAGTCATGCCTAGCCACGTCTTTCAAAGCGCACTTTTGTTATACTGGAAGTCTGGTCCTAATTTAGAGGGTTCTGTACAAAGAAAACCCAGTTGGGTTATATTAGATGCTCTTATATTAGTGTTGCTCTAAAGTCTAACCCCTCTGTAGACAGTTTTGCCCACAGATCAAGATGGAAAAAGAGCTAGGAATTTCCTGAAGAACATGGACAAAGTTTCAAGTTGGAGGAAGAAAGAATAACCAAAGTTGATGAAACAGACTTCCACTTTACTTATAGCATTACTAATTACTATTAGTAACATTGCTAACTAGTAACAAAACAGGCTTCACTACTATTAGTAAAAAAAACTGACTTCCACTTTCAATGAAGAGACTGACTGTGGAAACTTTGACCTGCAAGCAATTAAGAATCCAGGCAGACCTGGTTGAGTATAGCACACAGAGTACTGAATCTACTGACTGTCTCCTCTCCTCTGAATAGTGGTTTGGGTTGAGACAAGTCACTTTGGGGTGGAATTCAAGAAAAAAAGAATGAGAATTCACCCTCCACTTTATTTCTTTCTGTTCATTTATTCCTGTGAGTGAGTTTTAAAAAACAGATACTCAGTGAGTGAGACCTTCTACTTATTCATTTCATTCCACAAATATATATTGAGTATTCACCAGCCAGGCACTGTGTAAGGCAATGGGAATATAGCCGTGAACCAGACACTTCTCTGTTGTCCTAACAGTACATCTCAGCCTCACCCTTGAGTCTTGGATAGGTCTGCTCCATATTGCAGTCATCTCAACTAAAGCACACAAAATGTCTTGTGTCTCTAACAAAGGACAAAAGCGACAAACGACAAAGATAATGGCAAGTTTATGAATGATTGTGAAATGGACTTCCTTTGTAGCAAAGGAAATTTGAAACTCAAATTTCAAGAATGTAAGTTTACCCCCAGTTATGCAATATAAAAACAGGATGCTAAGATCAAGAGTCTTCATGTCTTCTTCAAGGTCAGGAAATGAAGCTCTTATTATTTTTAACCTCAGATCATCAAATCCTATTCCAATAGAGCTTGAAAGTCCCTTAAGTATCTGACCAAAGAGGAAGCAACTTATTTGAGCCTCTGTGACAATACACCTCATCATCCAGATTGTCTATGAAGTAGTATTACCAATAAAACAAATTGTCAGAGAGTACACGCTTGGCATTATAATCATTTCTGGATGATTCATCTTGGTCTATGTATTTTATTTTAAACTAGATTCAAAAATTTAATTCAGCAAACGCTTAAATGCCTACAAACACCCCTCTGCCTGACCAAGCTGCTAAAAAAATAAATAGAATCTTTTCTGATCATCAGTGTTTCCGGCATCCTTAATTTGCAGAGTTGAGAAAGAAGCCACTGAACAAAATGCAGACACAGGGGAAATTTGTAGCTCATAATTCAAAATGTATAAGCCTGGATATAGGAGCCTGATTCTTAAACCAGATGGGATGGACTGCCATAAACCTACTTAAATAGATGTTTTGATTTCAGAGAGAGGCAGACGACATGGCCTGATTCCCCAGGTGAGCAGGTAGGTGGTATCTGTGGCTGTAGCCTCAGAACAGGCTGTTGCCACCCCCTTTCCCTTAGGAAGGACCATCACACAGAGCTATACTTCTCCAGGGAGTCTCAGGAGAGTCTCTGACAGCTCCAATGCCTTGCACAGATAGCCTGTGCCATTTTTGACATCCTAAGTGTGTATTTGGGAATCTTTGCTCAGTTCTTCAAGAACAAATAAGCAGTTGCCAGTCCTCAGGGGAGAATCAGATTAAGTAATTGTTATCAGCTTTACCAAAAAAAAAAAAAAAAAAAATGGACACTATGTTGGCAATCTCCATACAAATGGCAACAAAACTATTTACTCATATCTTCAAAAAAATAACAAGGCAAAGCTTACTTAGAGCTTCTCTGCCATCTGAGGTCTTTAATTCAGTGTCTGCCAGAACCACTGGTATGATAATAAATCTCAGCACTCCCCTGGCTCTCCCTGCATGGACACCAGCACGATTAGCTATCCATCTTGGTTATTGTTTTTTGAGGACTCCTTAGACATCTCATTCCTTCTCATTTTTAGCCTATTTATTAACATAAATAAATATCATTTACCAAAAAATAGTGGTTTCATTCATCCTTTCAGCCACATATTCTTTTATATAAAATAATAATTTTCTCTTTCTTTTCATTTCTTAAATGCTTTGCCTCCTCCAAAAAAAGCTTCGGATGAAAGAGAAGTCATTTATTTATTCCCTCAGTAAATATTTATGTGTCCCTGGGATATGCCAATCCCTGTTCTAGGCACTAGAGGTAAACAATAAAAATAAATGAACGTCTGTGTTCACATGGAGTTCACATCTTAGTGGGAGGATTACCTGCAAACTGTCAATTCAGGAACACAGTCCCCATTGGCACAACCGGCTCTACTGAGACCAGATCTCCATACCAACTATCATATGTGTTACTAGCTTCTGCTGCCTTGGTCAGCTCCTCACGTTTGAGGCTACAAATAATCTTCATCAACAAATCAGATCCACTCAGCTTCCACAGCAATTTTCAGTGGGGTGGGATGTGTGATAAGATTCTTGGTGCAGAAAAAAATTGAAATTATTTTCTGACTCCATTTCTGATTGTCCAACCACAGCTGCTAAGCGTCTCTCTTCAGCATCACTTGAAATAACCGCTAGAAACTGGAACCTGAATTATGAGGACCAGCAGTGGTCATAGACTACCATGTAGTGACCCAAGTAACAGCAAACTAGATCTTGCCAGGATCTGTCTAGTGTCAGAGCCCTGTGTCAAAATCCAGCCTATTCCCTGAATCTAACACCTTTACCAGCTTACCTCTTAGGAAACTACTAACCCAGGTTTTGTGTCCTGCCACAATATAGTCAGATTTCCTAGATACCTACAGGCCACTTAATTTGAGAGTCATGGAAGCATAGGTTCATAGTTAATTAACATTATGGGTTTGGAGTCAGACTGATTAGAATCATAAATCAAATACTGACTATCTAAACACTCTTGAGCAAGTGATTTTTGTCTTTCTGTACCTCCATTCCCTTGCCAGTAAAATGGGGATAATAAAAGAACTCATTTAGCAGAGTTGTGAGCTTTCAATGATTTAATACATATAAAAAATGGGGATAATAAGAGAACTCATTTAGCAGAGTTGTGAGCTTTCAATGATTTAATATGTATAAAGTGCCAGGAATATATCTTGCTATATAGTAAGGACTGAAATGTTTCCTTCATCATGAATATTTAACTCCTACTCTACTGTCAAAAGCCAACCAGAAAAATGGGATGGGTTTGGATCTGCATTTTGTATCCCTTATCCTCTTTGCATGGCTTTCCCAGTGCTTCTTTTCACCTGGTCTCTTTACTTCCTCTTAAACTCCAGCTACCTCTCAGGCAGAGTTCTGGGTTTTCTTGATTGGCTACAAATTCTCCACCAGTTTTACTATATGGCCAAAGCAACCGAACATAGTGATGGCATCGCAGAGTTCCTATAACATTAGAAAGCCAATGTCATACCCTTATTTTGAACATTAAAAATAGCTTAAAGTATTTGTGCCCTATTTATGTCATGTGTAGAATGGAGACAGACTTGAAGAAGAGAAAAACATCTTATTTTCCAAAATTTTCGAGCTGATGGAGAGAGAGAGATTATCTAACATGGTACTGTTGATCAAGTTGTAGAATTGAATAATTATAGACTCAATGGAATAAAAGTCCAGAATAACTAAATCAGTCGTCAACCTGTACAAAGAAAAGCAATGAAAGATATTCATCCTGTAAGATCCTAAAAGATGCTCTTAAGCCATAGAATTAAAATAGTACGATATTGATGCAACAAGAATTAAATAGATCAATGATACTGCATAATACCATTTAAGTAAGTTTAAAATGTGCACAGAGAATAATACACATAAACCAAATTGTTTAAATAGAAAGATACATAATAATGTAAGTGAATGACTTCACAGGATTGGAGTAGTATATAAGAACAGAAAGAAATAAATAGATCCATTCATACAGCTTTTTTAGCTAAGAAGAGCTTTAAGAGGAGCAAGTACACACCCTGATTTAATAGCTAAAGAAATCAAGATACTGACAGGTGAAAGGTTATGCCCAAAGGCGCAGAGCCAGAAGCAGAGCTGAGGAAGGAGCTAAAAATCCTCTGATTTCCAAATCATAATACTTCAGAAATTATAAATTATGGAAAAAAAAGGAAATTTAAAACATTTTACAAAAACAAGTTTACTCTCTGTATATATCGCATGGCTTTTGAATTTAGAATCAGACCATAGTAAGTTATCTTGTTAAAGCCCAAGCATTCTCCTCCTTTATAAGCACTATATTTCTGGCCATCATCCTCATTGAACTACAATGTCTAAACATACTCTATTGTTTGTATTATGACACAAACTGATAAAAAATGATTTTGAGTTATTGCTATAGGTCTGCAGTACATTGAGAGGACGTTGTTGTCTCCCTTAGCAAAGTACCTGTAAACAGTAGATACTCAATAAATATTTGTTGAATGAATGAATCCATTGTTTTCCTTCTGGGAAAGGTCACAATATGAATAAAACATGAATCCTTCAATCAAGGAGCATATAGTTCATTTGGGACATGAGTCAAATACCCAAAGAAAGCTAATACAAAAAAGACTTTTATAAGCCCCCTAAAAAGAGGGTTATAGGAATTCAAAGGCGGGGGAGATCAGAAATGACTATTGGAAGAACTGACACTGAAGATGGGCCTTGAAAATGGTGGAGGGAAATTAGGAATTGGAACAGTATCATCCTAGGCAGACAGAAAAGCCTGCACAAAGGGATAGTAGTAAGAAAGCACAAGACGTCACATAGTCCTTTCCCTTATCTACAGTGGAAGGAATGGTAGAGAATCAGAAATTAGGTTACCAAAGACTAGAGCAATAATAACCAGTAGTGACATATGGACACTGGATAACCATATGACCTATTTCTCCTGGCAAAGTCCTGTTTCACATTTGCCGTCCCGGAACAATTATTAATGCATACTTTTCACTCTCAAAGTGTCCCAATCAGGACAATAAAGTATATAATCTTCTTACACATAGGGAGAAAGAGTCTGATAAAATAATTTAGCAGTGAGGTAATAAGGGCTTTCCGGTTGCATGTAAATGTTATAAGTATTTGAATAAGTATTTCTCTGATGCTATATGTATAAGCACAGGAATACAAATTAAAACATGCTTTTTGGAGAAATAACTTGTTATTTAATCTTTATAAGTGATGTAGGAAGATCTTCTATATGTAGGAAGATCCATGGGAAAAATAAAGTTGTTTCAATGAAAAATTTTAATGTGCTTCAAGATTATTTCCTGACTTGAAACACCTCATCAATGCCCGTATAACAGAGAGTTGGGCTCAAATAAAGCTGACCATAACATTCACCTAATAGTATGAGATCATTAGAAGTTAACATTAAAGTCACTCTAGATGCAACAAACCTAATAACAGAAGATATCAAATTAAAACTGCCACATGTATCCTATTGCATATTTGTAAGAGCATGGGGAGAGATAATTCAGTTAGGAAAACTCAATTATAATCAGAATGTGTTTAACATTTTGATTACTAAAAATAAGTTGCTGAAAGCACATTTACCTCAATTTTGGTTAGGAGGTCTTGCAGTTCTCCTGATTCATTCATTGACAAAATTTTCTCAGCACCCTATTAACAAGAGAGAGTAGGGGGAAAAATCCATTTTTGTTAGTATTTGAGAAAATAAAGTTCTAGCCAGGAAAGCTTAACCCACAAAATACTGAACACAATTCTTCCCTGTGGAGCTGAGTAAATGTGCAACTAGGATACCAAAGAGGAGAAGACATTTTTCCTTACTGCCCGGTACTCTTGCATCTAGTAAGTCTTACCTCAGGTAAGGGGAAGGCTGCCTACAGGAGGCAAGCTCCAGGAAACCCACAGCTGTCAGGTTTCAGTCCAAATACAGAAAGGGCCAGTATACTCTTCAGGGTTGTTTAGGGAGCCTGGAGCCAGTCTACCATCTGGGAAAGGAATCCTTGGAGCAAATTCCCACCCTCAGTTATCTCTACCCTACTCCAAGCAGTACTAGACATGGCCCTCCTTAACAGCCATGCATGTAAAGATAACAGCAGCTGACAATAACAACAACAACAATAATGATAATAACTACCAACACAACTTAAGCAGATATTTTGAGTTTGGCACAAATATCATCTCCTTTGCTGTAGCAGACTCTATTATTTGCAGAAGTTGAGCCTCAGTGAGATTAAATAACAATTCCAAGGCCACCCAGAGAAGACACAGAGAGAAAATGTAAACACAGGTAGGGCATGAACTCCAGAGCTGATGCTTTCAACTTCTAAAACATTACTATGAAAGTGAGAAAGGGGACAATGTGTGTTTCTTCAAACTACTCCATTTTTGTCTCCTGTCCAGCTGCTTCCTACATTCTACCACTCTACTTCCCAACGTAAAACCATAGAGAAGGAAGAAGGAAAAACTGGAGTAATTATTTTTAATCAAAGATGGAGACCATGTCTGCCTTGTTGACACTGCGTCCTAGGCGCTCAGCACAGTTGCTGGCTCAGAATAGGCATTGGATCAATTTTTGATCAATGAACAAGACAGGGAGAAATATAATCACACACTAAACATTTTTTATTCCTACTTGTGCTAAGCAGGGTGCCAAGCAGGATTCATTTAAAAAATAAAAACGTTCTAGTTCTTAGGGAAGTTACTATATACATTTATGTAAAAGTATTCTTTTTGTAAATGTACAAAAAACTAACCCACAGTGTCGAATGAAAAATCAGTGCCAAATGAATGATGAAGAAAAAAGATAAGCCAGGAAATCACAACAGGAGGAAAACTGTGCTTTTTGAGGGTAGAGAAGGCTTTCTGAGGTTGGTGGCATTTGATCTGGACCTCAAAGACTAGATGAGGTTTCTAAAATAGGTTAAACAATCCTATAGTGATGTATAGGAGTATTTAGTTCTTGGTTTCGTTTTGTTTCAGTTTATCTTGTATAATTTATGTCATCACAATCACGATAAAAAATGTCAAATTGATACATTCAAAAGCAGTATGAACGAACACACAGGGCTACAGAGAATATATATTGCTCTGTGAGGCAAGTTATATCTCTTTATTTGTTGCTGGTTGGGCCACGAATACAGACGTGAAACCTCTAAAGTAAGAACAAAGGTAATGAGAGCACCATGACAACACATTAAAGTCTAAATGTAGTAATAACTGGTAATATTTTACTTTTGCTATATTCTATTTCTTTTAAGAGATAGCTAAGTTAAAATGGAAAAGAACTCTGGGGAATTTGATACATGAACTAAAGCAGTAAAGAGAATACGTGCCTCATTTTTCTCAAACGAAAGAAAATGCCCCACAAGGACTCCAAACAAAATGAATGGACCAGAAAAGCTGTCCACATCTCCCACCTGGCTCTTCTCTTATGGAAACATTGTGTCTTAGTCAGTTGTTTAGAGTACAACGCATATGCCAAGAAAGGACCTGTCTCAATGTTCTTAGATATATGAAATTTGCTCTGTCTCAGCCAAATAACTCTTGCAGCATTACTACCACAGGAGGAGATTCCACATTGCAGGAGAAATGCAGGCTTTGCTTATGTTAAGCAAAGTACTTAAAGGCATAATGGTCACTGATTTTCAGGACACGTGGGTGTCTAGTATAGAGATGGTATAATGAGTGCTTAAGCTTGGGAAAAAGCTGTTCCATAACAGAGGACAAGCAGCTGAATACCTACTTCCCTCATCCGACCACTGCTACACAACACAGCCTCCACGACCCTACCTGCCCTGCCCTCAGGTCTTTCCCTTGGAACCAGCCCTTTGGTCCCTGTGCCACATGCTGAGCATTGACAGTAGTCAAAGCCTCCTGTTCCCTACTGGGTCCCATGTCTCTGCCCTCCACATGAGCCTGTCATAACCAAGCCTAAGCGCAGGATCCTACAGGGGACAGGGAAATCAGATGATCGCCTTCTCTGATCCTAAGTGCAGCAGCAGCAACAGCAAAATAGAGATTTTAGCCTGCTTGGCACATGTCAGGGAAACATTACAGATCACTCCCACACAGAGGTTTGGAGCATTTATCAGGGTAAATCTCAATCTGCCCTGCTTTCCCTGCATTTGCGTATTCCAAAGGTCTCATTGCCACCCTTTTTCTTATCAAAGACATTCTAAGTATTAATTGATCTATAAAGAAACCTCTGTGTCCACAAAAGAGAGTGCATTTCCTTACACATTGACATTCTTAGGAAATTATCTTTCCCTGGTTGGTATTTGGCTAAGAATGTCAGACATGTTTGTTTTTATATACACTCCACCACTCAATTCTATGCTAGTGGAAATTATTTACTCTATTACTCAGCATAGTTTATCAAGACCTCCAGGACACCTATGGAAATATTTCTTCCATATTTTCAATTGGTTCGGAATCTATTTTTTCTTAAAATTAATATAATCCTGAAAATAATGATAATAGTAATGCGTTAAGTGCTTTACAAACATGAACACTTCTAAACATTGGCACAAAATAAGCATTTTTTTAAATAAAGGAACTATCTCAATTTTTTACATAAAGAAACTAAAGTCTAAAGAGAATAAAGAGCATGCCCGGAGTCTTTCAATTAATCAGTACAAGGCTTGGGTTCATCTTGAATTCAGGTTGAGCTGACTCCAAAACCTGCCCTCTTTCCATTGCACCCTGCAAGCTGCCTGCTCACTGATAGAGCACAACTGTATTAGTGAAAAATGGTACAGAGAACTCCCAGTCTGGGGAATATGAGAGTCTGTAGTTCGAACTCACTGTTGACCAGGTACTCAGAAGCGCAAGTGAATTGAAGGCTTTCACTGCAGTGACTCCATGTCCAGAATGCACATGCCAGAGAAGCTATGAAATGTCCAAGTTCTGTTTTTGTAAATCTCAGCATTGCATCTTAATTAGTTATTTAGAATAATTGCATATGCCAGGAAAGAACCTATCTCATTACTCTTTAATACATGAAAAATCTCTACCTTGCTCAAATACTTTACAACTTGAAATTCAGAGCAGTGAGCTGGAACGTGTGAACAAGACACTTTGTTTTACATTGTTGTAACAAACTTCACAGATGAAGATAAGATAATCTATTTAATTTTTCCTTATCTATGAATCACCAAGGAAGAAACACATACCTTCAAGGAATAAGAAAAAGGTAGGAAAAGAAATCAGGCCTCTGCCAACTACGATTGCCAAAAAAAAAAAACCACTTACCATACGACCTATGAATGTGTAAAAGTGTGCTACCATACTCATTCATGCATTTATCCATTCATTCAACACTATTATGAGTCTCCATTAGGGATTAGGCACTGTGCTGCGTTAGAGCTATACAATAAGCAAAAAAGCCACACACACACACACACACAAACACACAACTGCTTCCCGTTACCGAGGAAATGTACTTTTGGGGGAGACAGACTTTACACAAAGATTACACAAATAAATGTAAACTTATTTATAACTGTTGAAAATAGTACAAAAGGGGCATGCTACAAGATGCTAAGAACACAAAGAGTAAGGCAAATTTAACAAAATTGAGGCTAAGGAAGGTTCTCTCCACAAAACAATCATTAAGTTTTTATCTTCAGGAAGAATAGTAGTTGACCGAGCACACAGACAGAATGACGGAGGGTAATTAATAGGGACAGTAACGCTACCAATATTATTATATGTACGTGTCCTTTTGTAGTCACCATTTCCCTTCATTCAAGATCAGAGGAAAAGCTACGTTCAATAAAACATCCTAGCAGAGTCTCTACATAGCATTGTGGGTTGATACCCTGGAGGGAACATAGGTGAGACACCATGCCACGGCATAAGCAACCCATTTTACACAATAAGCTAAAGAAAACAATAAAGTGATATACACCAGTTTATATTTAGCATACTCTGTTAGGTCTCAGGGAAGAGTAGCTAAGTCACGAGTTTCTAAACACTATTATCAAAAAAGAAAACAATCGAACATTTAAATAATTTTTCTCAAAAGTTTTTAAAGCCACACAGACCTTAGTTATCTCTATATGGATATCCAGGCTCTGGAATTCCACATGGGACATCAACTTTTGAAACTGTTAACTTAAACATTTCTGAGGAGCCCAGAAGGACTAAAAATAAAGTTCACATTAACCAAAAACAAATACAAATTTTAATGTATATATACACACATATATTTATATGTGAATGCACATATATACATATATAATATATAGTTTTATTTTATTTTAATTTATATTTAGTCATAAACCACCTCATCTTATTAAGAAAGTAGCTTGCAATAAAATATCTATACTATAGTATAATAAAATGGAAATTTAATGGGAATTTATGGGAAATAGTCTAAATAAATCTCAAAATGGTAGCTATGGGTGAGCCTTAAATTTGATTCTGAGTTAGCTTTTTAGATGAAACAGTTTTCTAAGCACAGTAGTCTAAACAATATCTTGCATAAGACTTTGGATGGACTGGTTGATATAATAAATAGTATTCTTGCTTTTTTGATAACCGTAAAAAGATTGTTTTCAAACAAATGCTATTACAGAAATGGCTCCTACATCCAACCAGTACCAGTTTTTATTCCTTCTTCTAACTTAAATCAGGCTCCTTTTCTCTCTCACTTAACTGCCTCCCTGTCATTTATTTATCTTCTGTAAAGATAAATAAATATTATTGTTTACCTGATACTACTTGTTAAAGTACCTTCTAGTGATTACGGTAAAACCCAAACTCTTTTTAGCATGGCCTACAAATGTCTTCACTATCTGATTGCACCAATATTCCTAGCCCTGTCTTTTGATATAATAAGCTTCTCATACCCTGGATTTCTCTCCTTCTCCTGGATATCCTAGGTCCTTGCATGAGATTTTATGCCTTTACACATGCTCCATTTTTTGCCTGATATTTCTTCTATCTTTCTGCCACCACCTCTTGGGAAACTCCTATGCATCCTTTCAAACCCAATTGAAATGTCACCTTCTCAATAAAGCTTTCTTGATTGAGAAATGACAAAATCAGTCATTTCCTTCTTTGTGCTCTCAGATCACATTTTGCTCCACTGCACAGCTAGTCCAGTGGTGATTTCAGGGGTTATGACTTCTTCACACACACAGCATTTTGTGTAGTGCACCATAGAAAATCAATCAGTAAGTATTTGCTGCATTAATTTATTCAGCATTTTTGGAGTAAACACAGCATTCAATTCCAAACGGGTGTTTCTTTTAGTGATTGATGATTTCAAATAGAAAAACAAGCCAAGGCACATATCAAAACGCACCTTTGTAAAGCGGTAGGGACCAAGCTGATGTGATGTGACAGGAAAAGGCCAGATACATAGAGTGAGAAGGTTGAATACTATATAAATGACTTCTATCGCTTCTTTCAGTGGGGCATTTGATGCAAACTGAAGAGCAAACCACTGGAGGTTGCATTCTCAGATGAGGACCAGGAGCATAAGACTCTTTAGTACTGGCTGATAAAGAATCCTTCTGCTATGTAATCAGGAGAGCAGATGGCAGGGCTGGCATTGAAGGAGTTCAACCCGCACCTAGCATGATGCCCGCCAAAAGATGTGCTCGGTAAATGTTTGTTGCTGTGACTACCATGCCCATCGAAAACGGAAGGTTACATCAACTCTGCTTGGAGATAGGCCACCTGAGCCCCGCTAAAAAAGAATTTACTTCGGAAATCAGCTCTGGATCTTTTCCAGTGCATGAACAGACCCCATTGAGTTCCTGGAGCTCTATGCCAAACACTTAGGCCTGGAAAATGTTCAAGGCAGGTGTAACAATATCCCACCAGTGTCTTTAAAAATGCAGTAAAGGCTCCTGTGGATAATCTCATCCTAAAGAGCATGGTTTTTCTGTATCCCTGGCAGGAAAAATTAACTTCAAAATTAACTAAACTAGTTGACTTGTTTTTGCAATTATGGAATACAGACCTTTGGGTGTCAGAAAATGCCTGCCAAAGACAGTGATTTTAGTTTTATATAATTAGTGCTGAGGCACTTTTTTCAGCAGAATTGTAAAGAACAATTTCCCATAGAGGCCAATCCTGATTTTTTATAATAAAGCCATATTATCAAACTAGATGATCACAAGGATGTATTATTTGCTTCCCTATGGCAGAAAGCCATCTTTCCCATTCCTTCGGAATTAATATCAAATTATATAAAAGTAATATCAAGTCACTAGGCTAGAAAACAGGTAGTGCTGGGAGTTGGCTAGGTAAAATCAGAAGACTGTTCTATTTAAAAGATTAAGATTGTTGTCTGCTGTGTCCCCAGAGTCTCTTTGCATAAACCGATTTTCATTTTTATTTTTTACTTTTTTTTTGTAATTTAACTTGTATTTTTGATTCAGGGGTACATGTGCAGGTTTGTTACCTGGGTATAATGCATGATGCTGGAGTTTGGGGTATAACTGATCATACCACCCAGGTAGAGAGCATGACATCCAATAGTTTTTCAACCCTTGCTCCCCTCCATCCCTCCCCGCTCTAAGAGGCCCCAGTGTCTATTGTTGCCATCTTTATGTCCATGAGCACCCAAAGTTTAGCTCCCCCTTATAAATGAGAACATGCAGTATTTGATTTTCTGTTCCTGCATTAATTCACTTAGGATAATGGCCCCCAGCAGCATCTATGTTGCTAATAAGGGACATGATTTTCTTCTTTAAAGCTGAGTTATGGTTTTTCTTGGCTGCTGATGGGCATCTATGTTGATTTCATGTCTTTACTATTGTGAATAGTGCTGTGATGAACATACAAGTGCATGTGTCTTTTTGGTAGAATGATTTATTTTTATTTTACTAAATACCCAGTAATAGGAATACTGGGCCAAATGGAAGATCTGTTTCAAATTCTTTGAGAACTCTCCAAACTGCCTGAACTAATTTACCTTCCCATCAATGGTAATACAAGCATTCCCTTTTCTCTGCAGCCTCACTAGCATCTGTTTTTTTTTTTTTTGTTTGTTTGTTTGTTTCTTATAATAGCTATTCTGACTGATGTAAGATGTTATCTCATTGTGCTCTGATAATTAGTGATGTTGAGCATTTTTTCATGTTTGTTGGCTGCTTGTATGTCTTCTTTTGAGAAGTATGTGTTCATGTCTTTTGCACATTTTTAATGGGGTTATTTGTTTTTTGCTAGTTCAATTGATAAACTGATTTTTAGAATGTGGTGATTAGGCTTACCAAGGTTTTTTTTAAAAAAATAATAATAAAATCCAGGATTAAATCTTAGCTCCTCCGTTTACAAGTTAACTTGGACAAATAACTTCAACTATTAAAGACTCAATTTCCTCATTTGTAAAATGGGTATTATAATGTCTACAGGGTTGTTGTAAGGATTACATGAGATAGTATATAAGAGTTTAGAACATTGCATGATACATAATATGAACTCAGTAATTAGCAGCTGTTAATTAGAAGTAGTAGTAATCAATTCCCAAAGAGCAACTAAGCACACAAAATGTGGTCCACAAACATTTCCTGTCTAGAGTCAACAAATAATGAAAGATTAATAGAGTTTGACAAAAGTCTTACATTGTCTTTGGATGATGTCACAATAAAGTAAAAAAGAATGTAATAGAAAAAATAACGGGGAGTCTCGGAGTAGTTGGGCTTAATATATGATTATTTATCATGCAAGATATTGAGAAGAAAGACCTAATTTTATGGCTTGTTAAAAAGAAAAGGTAGCATGAAATTTGAGGATGTTCCAGTCATAAAATTCCACAGCTAAATTGTAGAATACCTAAGGTATTCTTTAGCCTAGCTAAATCTCTCATGCTAAAAAGCCGCATTCTAGCTAGGCTCTCTAAAGAGTCAAAAGACCGAGGACAGTTAGTGAACAATATTGTTAAGGAAAATTGAGTCAATTGTTTTTCTGGGACGATATGGATATTTAATCACTCGGCAGGAAAAATATTTGAAGAAGATTTACATAGTGAGAATAATTGAGAAATATAATTAGTTGATCAAAGTTTCAATTAAAATTCCATTCATAGGAGGGAGTTCCAACTTGAATGGGCTCTCATCCCAGGTGGGAACCAAGGATGTTTAGGCATGAGCGTGTTACTGAAGATCCATCATTGCAGCTTTTCCCTTCAGTAAAAATTCCTTTATTATTCATCCTACTATCTTAGTAAAATGACCAAGGAATCAAATACATCATCCCCGGTTGTCATCAAGAAAGACCTCCCTACAATGTGCTGAAGCTTATGGGCAAGAAATGAAACAGGCATCCCATTTTTATAAGGCACTACAACACTAACAAGTCATATGTTGCTCAATAATTGCTCATTTTAAACTCATGATGATAAGCCGGTTTATCTTTTAGGATCCTAGCAGGAAACAGATGGCATACTCAAATAATTTTATTAAAAATTGTTTAATGAAGAGCGCCACAGTACAAGTGTGAACAAGGTTAAATAAAGAAGCTTGATGAAGCACCCAGGAGCTGTCAACAATGAGAAGCTCTAACCACCCCTAGGTCTAAGGGTCATGGCAAAGGTACGGTATTACAGAACCAAACAAGACCTGTAGCTCTGGGAAGAGGACTAGGAGGTACTCAACAACTGCCAAAACTCTGCCTCAGGAGGAAGGGAGCAGAGGCAATGCCTCCAGCCTCTCTATCCTGCTCCAGCTTCCGTCTTACCAAACCCATCTGGAACTCAAAGGGCAAAGGCCCCTGTGTGATTCAGTCTGTAAAGTTTTCCTTTGTGAAACTATAAGTAAGTCAGAGAAAGGGAGAAAATGGGCCTGGAAGGGAAAACAGAAATTAACCAGCACAATTGATAATGAATTAAATGATTTCACTCTTTTGTGGTAGATCCCTGTTTGAGTCTATTTATTATGTGTTTTCAAAACAAGAGAATAAGGCTAATGAGAATCTTCCTGTAATCCTGGAGGGAAGAAAAGTGATAGGCAAGAGGAAGTGTTGGGAGGCTGCAACATTCAGGTTAACATTGTGGGCTCACCCACATATGAAATCCTGTCTCCTCTACTTATTAGCTGTGTGAGCTTTGGAAAGATATTTAACCCCTCAAAACCTCACTTTTCAAAGATAAAAACATTTCTATCATGTAGCGTTTTAAGAAATAAATGAGATAATGTATGTTGAGTATTTAGCATAGTGCTTGGCACACATAGCACCTTAGTAACTTGTTGTTTTTAGAAGACTAGTGGAAGTAATACTAGTCTTAATTTTTAGACTATTTTAAAGAGCTTTTTAAAAAACCATGCTGTCAACTTCTTTCTTTTTTAAATCAACTGCAATGATCTCTTATTGGAACTATCCTCCTGCTATTAATAATTAAGAGAGAATAGTAATTACCTCCACCCCCCCACCCCATTCTTCATTCTTTCTTTTAGTTAGAGAATCCTCTAAAATTCATTTGGTTGTAACATTTAGTGAAAGGTGATATTCCTCATTCTCCCATTTGGTTAGGTACAGCTATGTGATAAAGTCCTCGTAAGTAAGAAAGTAAGATGTCAGCAAAAGTGATGCGTACGACTTCCAGGCCACACTTTTTTTTTTCTTTTTTTTTAAATGGAGTTTCTTTCTTGTCACCCAGGCTAGAGTGCAATGGTGCAATCTCGGCTCACTGCAACCTCTGCCTCCCGGGTTCAAGCAATTCTCCTGCCTCAGCCTCCCAAGTAGCTGGGATTACCGGTACTCACCACCACAACTGGCTAAGTTTTTGTATTTTTAGTAGAGGCAGGGTTTCACCATGTTGTCCAAGCTGGCCTCAAACTTCTGACCTCTGGTGATCCACCCACCTTGGCCTCCCAAAGTACTGGGATTACAGGCTATCTACTCTTAAAAGCAAGCTGCTCACTTCCTCTTTTTACCTTCCAGAAAATATGTGATGGAGTTAAACTATTTTTAACCATGAAGTGAGAGTGTAACTTAAAGGGAGGTACAACAATATAGAAGAGTCACTCCTGAAGCAGAGAAATTGTATACCCTGATTCTCCCAACCCAGATTTATTTGAAAGACAAATAAATGCGTAACTTATTTGAATCACTAGCTTGTGATTCATGTGGACGATATATAGACACATAGGTACATAGACAGATATATAGAAAAATATATAGAGAGAAATGTATTGCTGTAGGCTGAATGTCTATAGCAAAATTCATATGTTCAAATCCTAACCCTTAATGTGACAGTATAGGAGGTGGAGTCTTTGGGGGGTGATTAGGTTATGAAGGCAGAGCCCTGAGGAATAGGATTGATGCCCTTATAAAAGAGAACCCAGAGAGCTGCTTTGTCCCTTCTACCATGTGATGATGCAGGGAAAAGATGGCCATCTATGAACCAGGAAGTGGGCTCTCACCAGACACCAAATCTCTGGCACCTTGATCTTGGACTCCTCAGCCTCAGAATTGACAGAAATGAATTTCGGTTGTTTGTAAGCCAACCAGTTTATGATTTTTATAGCAGCCTTAATGGACTAATACATATAGATCTATGTGTAGATATATGTATACATATAGATTTAAATACAAGTAGATAGAGATAGCATGAAGATGACATTAGAGAGAGTTGGAGGACAGCATAAATTCTTATACCCAAAATTTAAAAATTTATATTAGCTACAATGTTTATGAAAAGAAGTAAAACAGGGTAGCAATAATAACCTTGTCTAGAAAGATTTCCTGTACATAATTCTAGACTCTTTTTCTTTATTTCTCCAGGGAGTCTTCCTGCCAGATCTGTCTCTCATTTGGAGAGGCAAATCAAGGAGTTAATTATCTATGGAGGATTAATAAACCGAGGTCTCTAAATCTGGATTGAGAACAAAGCCTGGTATTCCTTCATAATCTTGGTCTTAGCCTCTGTGGCCTCCATAGAAGGCAAGCTTGAGATTTTCTAAAAGATACAGGGTTTCTGTGATTGATCTTTTGAGGACCTTTGATATTTTCATGGATAGGACAATGCCAGGAAGATGTCATAAGAGGTGCAGGAGGAGGAAGGTTGAGCAATGACAAAGTAACAGACTCTAAAGAGAAAACTCTAATAATTTAATAAGATGCTTTTCAAGCAGTATTTATTTAATCTTCACTGTGTCCCTGCAAGTTGTCTTTTAAGATTTTAAGTCTTAAAAATAGGGAAACAAACACAAAGATATAAAAGTACAAGTGTTACAGGAGTATTTGTTCAAGATCATATAACTAACAGTTGGCAGGATCAGAATTCACATCTAGGTCTAACTAGCTTTAAGGATCTTGCTTTTCTTCATTTAATTTCACTTTATTTATTTATAAGAATATTTAAAATTGTATCTACCTCTTAGGAATACTATGAGAATAAGCCTGATACCAGTAATGTCAAACCACAGTCCAATATAGAACATAGTAAATGCTTAATAAATTACGTTTACTATTATTGTAATCACACACTATGATAGTAATATATTAAATTCATCAAACGCACACTGATGTAAGATATGTTAAGAACACAGATTTTAAATCTGGTCATAGATCTTGTGACTCACAGACACTTCCAGCATTTTGCTTTTGCCACTTGTAAAGGCAAACTTGTGCTATAAAGAAATTCTGACCTTTGTATCTCCTATTTCCCTTCTCATGAAACACAGGAGCAAATTACAGGTTGTTTGTTAAAAGATATAGGCAGGTCTGTATTGGGACCATCCAGAAAGTAAATATACAGTCCTCTTGTTTAAGAGATGGGCTAATAGAAAACCTATCCATGCAATGACCATTTATCTTGCTAGCCACTTACTGAGGTAAAACACAGTCATAGATAAAAATTAACATACTAAATACTAAAAAGATGAAAAAATGAAAAGAAATTAAAATATACTTAAAGAAGCAAAAACTAAAATTTTAAAAAGTTTTTATTCCAAGAATGAAAAGAAATTTAATATAATCAATGAAAACTAGATAAAACTAACCAAATAAAAACTAGGAAAAAGATGTTAGTGAATAAGGTATTATAACCAGAGTCACAGAAAACTACAAAGTTAAGATAAAGAGAGCTTTGGAAACATTGTAAAAATGAAACAAAATGGGCAAAACACTTTAAAATATAAAATTAGCCAGTTAAGATATTATGAAGTGTGAGAGTAAAAGCCAAAGAAACTTATTAGAATGAGGCAGCCTCAAAGATCAAAAACAAAAACTCTCATATGGAAATGATTTGGGCTTTTAAGCTAATGCACATAACTACTAAATGATAAATGGCACTACCGAATATTCTCTTACTCAAATCAATGTTCTAGCCATTGACCTTGACTCCTCGTTTTTCATCATCCCACATTCAATTCATCAGTAAGTCTTGTTGATTTACATGCAATGTTTATTTTAAATGTGTTCATTTCTTATCACTTTTACTGCTAACACACTATTTCTGGGGTCCACCATCTCCCTGGTTGTATTCTTGTTTGCCTCCAACCTCCTCTCTATGTAGACGCCAGAATGATCTTTTAGAAACTCAACAATGATCACTTCACTTGTCATTATCCTGATTAAAAGCATTCAATACCTTTCATTTCCATTCATCTCAGATGCCAAAGTTTTTACCCTAATCTACAGGATCCTGTGCAGCATGGCCCTGTCTAACTCTCTAACCCTATCCTACCTCACAACCCCATCTCTGTTTGATGCTCATGAATGTCTCACTGGGCTTCCTTTCCATTTTCTTC
This sequence comes from Mandrillus leucophaeus, assembly GCF_000951045.1. Classification (NCBI taxonomy): domain Eukaryota; kingdom Metazoa; phylum Chordata; class Mammalia; order Primates; family Cercopithecidae; genus Mandrillus; species Mandrillus leucophaeus. The sequence goes on along the minus strand of NW_012109419.1, from coordinate 965,365 downwards.
CAGCTCCTGGAATAAGCTCAGCTTCTTCTTGCATTAAAGCATCAGCACATGCTTGAATGTACTAAATCTCCAATGCCAGAAGGTCTGACTCCCAGGATCTCTTTATGGGGGTCTCATTGGAATGCTTTAAGTTTCAGATGCTCAAGTAAATTCTCTCTGATAACCAAACTAATTAACTTATTTTCTTAATTGCTGTCAATCCCAGAATCCATTAGTTAATCCCATTTCAGTTTTCAATCTGTAAAGGAGTGCGTATATGTTTACCTGCTCCTCTCCACTGCTCCCCTTTCCCAACACACAATAGGATGTAAGCTCCATGACAACAGAATATTTAATTCAACACTGTATAACTGGTGCCTAGCATGGGACCAGATTCATATTCATTTCTCATAAACATTTGCTTCATGAAGACCATGCTGTAGGTCCCTTTCCAAACTTTGGCCTCCCCAATGGACAAAAATTCTCAAGATTGAACACCAAGAAACAGATGCTGGATGCTTGTTATCCCTGTCCTTCACCCACATCTGGAGTCTCACTTTCCAAGGAGTACGTCCCACTTTGGATGTTAGTGTTAAAATAACTCAGTACAGCAAGGCAAAATTTTGTGGCTTGAACCCTTGGTATTTATAGTTTGCAATCTGGCAACGGTCTGTCATCTTGCAGTGGTAATCTGTTCTTGAGCAACATAGAGTTTGATGATACAGCATTACCCTCATTGTCAAAACTGATCCAACATTGGGAAAAAGAACCTAATCAATTTACAGGAGTCCATAAAAAAGTAAGCATAGAATTAAAGCTGAAGATTGTGCTACAATAATAGAATTATTTCAACCAGTCTCTCAAAGGCTACCACAACAAACAGGTATATTTTGCAATTAAAAAATGCCAGAAACTAAAAAAATGCCAGAAACTAAACTTGTTTCTGTTAGTCTGTTCTCAAACTGCTACAAAGGTTTTATAAAGACTACCTGAGACTCGGTAATTGATGAAGAAAAAAGGTTTAATTGACTCACAATTTCACAAGATTAACAGGAAACATGACTGGGAGGCCTCAGGAAACTTACAATCATGGCAGAAAGTGAAGGGGAAGCAAGGACCTTCTTCACATGGTGTCAGGAAAAAGAGAATGAAAGGAGAACTGCCAAACACATTTAAACCACCAGATCTCATGAGAACTCACTCACTTTCATGAGAACAGCATGAGGGAAACTGCCCCCATGATCCAATCAGCTCCCACCAGGTTCCTCCCCCGATATGTGGGGATTACAATTTGATATGAGATTTGGGTGGGGACACAGAGCCAAACCATGTCATTCCACCCCTGGACCCTCCCAAATCTCATGTCCTTCTCACATTTCAAAATCAATCATGCCTTCCCAACAATCCCTCAAAGTCTTAACTCATTCCAGCATTAACTCAAATGTCCATGTCTAAAATTTCATCTGAGACAAGTCAAGTCCTTTCCATCTATGAGCCTGTAAAATCAAAAACAAATTAGTTACTTCCAAAATACAATGTTCTCATGATAGTGAGTGAGTGCTCAAGAGATATGATGGTTTAAAAGTGTGTGGCATTCCAATACAACTTCCAAAATAAATGCTCCCTTGCATTTACCCAATGCAAGGGTAGAATGGAGAAATTGGGCAAAACAAAAGAGCTATAGGCCCCATGCAAGTCCAAAACCCAGCAGGGCAGTTATTAAATCTTAAAGCTCCAAAATAATCTCCTCTGACTACATGTCTCCAGGGCACAGTGATGCAAAGGGTGAGCTCCCAAGGTCTTGAGCAGTTCCACCCCTGTGACTCTGCAGGGTTACCCCCCACCGCTGATTTCATGGGCTGTTGTTGAGTGCCTGTGGCTTTTCCAGGTGCATGGTGCATGCTGTCAGTAGATCTACCATTCTGAGGTCTGGAAGATGGTGGCCTTCTACTCACAGCTCCAATGGGCAGTGCCCCAGTAGTGACTCTGTGTGGGAGCTCCAACCCTACATTTCCCTTCTGCAGTGCCCTAGTAGAGGTTCTCTATGGGGGCTCCACCCCTCCAGCAGACTTCTTCCTGGACATCCAGGTGTTTCCATACTTCCTCTGAAATCTAGGCAGAAGCTCACAAGGCTTAACTCTCATCTCTCGCACACTGACAGGGCCGACATCGTGTGGAAGCCACCGAGGCTGGAGGTTTGCACCCTCTGAAGCAACGGTCAAAGCTGTACCTTGTCCCCTTTTAGTTGTGGCTGGAGCTGGAGTGGTTGGGATGCAGGATGCCATGTCCCAAGGCTGCACAGAGCAGTGGGGTCCTGGGTCTGACCCACAAAAGCAGTATTCTCTCCTAGGTTTCCAGGTCTGTGATATGAGGGGCAGTCAGTAAAGTCTCTGGCATGCCCTCAATGCATTTTCCCCATTGCCTTTGCTATTAACATTCAGCTTCTCTTTACTTATGTAAATTTCTGTAGCCAGCTTGAATTTTCCCCCAGAAAATGTTTTCTTCTTTTCTACCACATGGTCAGGCTGCAAATTTTCCAAACTTTTATGCTCTGCTTCCCTTTTAAACATAAGTACCAATTTCAAACCCTCTCTTTGTGAATGCATATGATTATATGCTCTTAGGAGCAGCCAGGCAATTTCTTGAATGCTTTGCTGCTTAGAAATTTCTTCTACCAGATGCCCTAAATCATATTTTTGAAGTTCAAAGTTCCACAGCTCCCTAGAACACGGGCACAGTGTCACTAGTCTCTTTGCTAAAGCATAAGAATAGTGACCTTTGCCCCAGTTCTCAAGAAGTTTCTCATCTCCACCTGAGACCACTCAACCTGAAATTCATTGTCCATATCACTATTAGCATTTTGATCATAACCATTCAACAAGTCTCTATGAAGCTCCAAACTTTCCCTAATCTTCCTGTCTTCTGAGCCCTTCAAACTGTTCCAACCTCTACTTGTACCTAGTTCCAAAGTTGCTTCCACTTTTTCCGGTATCTTTATAGCAATTCCCCATTTTCTTGGTGTCAATTTTCTGTATTAGTCCATTCTCACACTTCTATAGAGAACTACTTGAGAATGGGTAATATATGAAGAAAAGAAGTTTAAGTGACTCACAGTTCTACAGGCTTAACAGGAAGCATGACTAGGAGGCCTCAAAAAGCTTGCAATCATGACAGAAGGCAAAGGAGGAAGCAAGGACCTTCTTCATGTGGTGCCAGGAGAGACAGGGGGAGGGCTGGAATGCCACACACTTTTAAACCATCATATCTCTTGAGCACTCACTCACTATCATGAGAACAGCGTGGGGGAAACCTCTCCCCATGATCCAATCAGCTCCCACCAGGTTTCTTCCTTGACACATGGGGATTACAATTTGATATCAGATTTGGGTGAGGACACAGAGTCGAACCATATCATCATTCAACACAGGTCTTGTCTACATCATTCATAAGTTTCAATACCTCCTTTTGCTAGGATATCAAGATAAATTATCAAATTTTTTCCCTGGAAATTTTAAGCTGGATAAAAAGGAAGCAGGAAAAAGCATAGCATTGATACATGTAGCCCAGTATTCAGGGATAAATCACCTAAAATATAATGAGGTATCACACACAATTACAAAAATGCCATTTGGAAGCTTCCAATGAGACACACACACCAAGGACACGTGTTTCTATGAGTACAAATAAAAACATTTCTCCTCCAGGAAAACACCACATAAATTTAGAAATCCTTCCTCACAGTGCAGAATACATAACTATCACTGATTCCTGAATTCAGTATTTTAAATTGGATACTTTCCAAGAGGCAAAAACTCAAATAAGAGAGCAAACTTGACCCTCTGCAAAGTCTAGCATCAAGCCCTATGCCAAATTATCTACTGAGGCATGATGGAACTTAGCTCCTGCCCAAGGTGAATTTAAAAATGATGATAAGATAATCATATTGAAGACAAGAAAAGAGACTCACTAAAAGTATATTTTACTGCATACATAGCTAATTGTACACCAGGAGGGAAAAATTGACAGTGTTACAAAGGCATCCTATCATCTTTAAAAGATAGAAGTTGACATGGTGAAACCCTGCCTCTCCAAAAAAAAAAAAAAAATACAAAAATTAGCTGGGCATGATGGGGGGATGCCTGTAATCCCTGCTACTTGGGAGGTTGAGGCAGGAGAATTACTTGAATCCGGGAGGTAGGGGTTGCAGTGAGCCGAGAGAGCACCATTGCACTCCAGCTTGGGCAACAGAGTGAGGCTCCTTCTCAAGAAAAAAGTAAAAAGAGAGAGAAGTTGAAGAAAGAGAAAAACACCTATAGCTATATATACAGTCCAAGTATATGGCTAAAAATATACAAATTGGTAATATAGTCATCACCACTTTTCCCCATATGTTTTAGTAATGACACAATCAGAGTAGGCTTATACAGTAGTGCTCCCTTCTCTGTGGAGGATACATTCCAAGACCCCCCTGTGGATGTCTGAAACCAAAGATGGTACTGAAGCCTATGTATACTGAAGTTTTTTCTGTACATATATACCTCGAATAATCTATAAATTAGGCACAGTAAGAGATATCAACAATTAATAGCAAAATAGAATAATTTTAAGAATATTCCAGCATCACAACTCTCGCATTTCAGGGCCATTGTGAAGTAGAATAGGATTACTTGACCATATGCACTGCTGTACAATGACACTTAGATGCCTTCTTCTTCTTCTTTTTTTTTTTTTTTTTTTTAAAAGATGGAGCCTTGCTCTATTGCCAGGCTGGAGTGCAGTGGCATATTCTTGGCTCACTGCAACCTCTGACTCCCTGGTTCAAGTAATTCTCCTGCCTCAGTCTCCTGAGTAGCTGGGATTACAGGTGCGCACCACCATGCCCAGCTAATTTTTGTATTTTTAGTAGAGACAGAGTTACACCATGTTGACCAGGACAGTCTCAGTCTCTTGACCTTGTGATCCGCCTGCCTCGGCCTCCCAAAGTGCTGGGATTACAGGTGTGAGCCACCGTGCCCAGCCCCTTAGATGCCTTCAAAGTGAGTAACAGGCAGAAAGCACGTACAGTGTGGAAACACTAGACAAAGAGATGATTCATATCCCAAGGGAAAAAGCAAGATAGTGCAAGATTTCATCATGCTACTCAGAATGGTGCACAACTTAAGATTTATGAATTGCTTATTTCTGGAATTTTCCATTTAATATTTTCTAACTGCAGTTGACTGTGGGTAACTGAAACCATGGAAATTAAAACTTTGGATTGTTTGGGGACTACTGTATATCACAAAAGGTGAACAAAGACACATTAACCAGAAGCTAAATTCCAGCAACCATCTGACAGCAAATTCTACTAGGAATTTAGTAGGCTTATTGTCTTTTACTGATGCATACAAACAATTGAGTCAACCATGTACTTTAGGCTGCATCAACTTGTCTGCTTTTTAGAAACTGTTAGTAAATTAAAGTGATTTTCTTAATTTAGTGTGCAATAAACTTTAAATGAGTTTTTAAAAATTCCTAATAGTTGCACCAAGCAATCAGCCTTTAAGGGAAAAACCTGAGTCATGGAGAATGGCCTGATCTTGGGATATCTTGAGGGAAAAAGTGGACCTGAGGATGGGAGAGGCATAGGAGCCAAAGATAGCAAAGGAGAATGGCCTCACTGTTCTATAGGAAATCAAGAAAGATGTTTTGTTTTTACTTTCAAAGACAGGGGAGAGGATGGAAGAGACTTGGCAAGGTGGGGATGAGGTGACAGTATGTCCAGTGATAAGACAGGAACAACTAAGGCTGTGTGATGAAGGAACCTGAAAGGCTGTGCAGTCAAAGGACCTTGAAGAAGCTCATGTTTAAGTGGAAGCTGTCTTTTTTAGCACAAAGCAAGTCCCTCCTTTGTCTCTTGTCACACCCACCTCTGAGCATTGAGTAAATTCTATACACACATGCTTTGTAGGTATGATGTGCGGAGAAACCAGAAATGAGCTGAATTTAACATGAAGGTTGACTGTAGTGCAGGACAGAGGGTGTACAAAGAAGAAATACACCCGAGGCAGAAAGGATCATAAGAATGCAAGCCCACCTGCCCTCATCACTCCTTCATTCTCAACAGTTCATGAAAATCTTGGTGAGAATTTTGAACATGCATCAAGAATGCAGTTTTGCAGCTTTTAATATTTCCTATATCCTGAGTGGTCAGGGACCTCAGTTGTTATCCGGGTTGTGCACCTATTAAGTCATTTCTTCCTAAGTTCTATTGATTTAAAATACTTTTTGACAGCCGAGAAGGATCTAATATAGGTACCGGACCTCAAGTCAACAATGTTAGCTGTATTGTATGCCTGGGAAAGCCAAATCTACCAATTTGCCAATCATTTTTTAAAGTAAACTCTCAAAACTTATCTCTGATACACGAAATTCCAACTATTGACCATAGTCAAGAAGAATGATCAAAAAGGTGAAAAACATTTCTTCTGTTTAAATGTCCATTTTCAGAGGTAATTATTCCTTGAAACAAGACCCTCTGCCTTATGGAAAAGTCAGAACACATGAAATGTTTGGGACAGATGATTTCCTGTCAGGAAACACCACAAATGTGAAATTCGAGCATGTCGGCCCAAATGCAAACCTGCTGTGTTTTCTTTACTTTTTTATGAAGAACCACAGACATTTTTCCTTATAAGCCTGGCCATTTTAATGATGGTTAGTCAATCATTAACATTTTTACAATGTATCTTTCACTTGCATTTTTGTGATATTGTCTTCAGAGACTGTCATTTCCATATTTTCTATTATTTTCCAGATGTGTGGAGGTAGTATTTATACTCTACTTAATTACATGTGCATGGAACATTGTACATGAATAAAAATGTGGCACTCTTTATTTATAGGGTAGAAGTTTTAGTGTATTCTTTTCAAGTTTATCTTTATTAAGAAAGGGATCAGCCAACAGAAGAAAAGTAAGAATGGAAAGGAAGTGGATGAATTTGCTGATGTTTTTCAACAGAGCAGAGTTAAGGGATAGAAAGCATATTTTTATGGACTCAAGTTCAGAAGGCCCCGTTTTAAACTTTGCTCCATCATTTCCTGGCTGTGAAATGCGGCTCACCTAGCCTCAGTCCCTTTATCTGGAAAATGGGGATAATAATTGCATTTACCTCACCAAGCTGGAAGGACTTAATAAGAGATCCTGTGTGTAAAGCATTTACCATTGTGCCTGACACAAAAGTAATAAATATACGCTTTTAAAAAGTATTATTCTCTTCTACTTTAAAATGTAGGTTTTATTATTATTCAGGTATGGTGAGGCCAACAGATGAGAAAACAATTGACATTGAAAAGAGAGTTTGACCCACAGTTCCCGAGAGGAGAGAGGAGGTGCGCCATGACATGCAGGAGCCACACAGGGAAGCACTAGGGTCATTAGGAGGCAGAGAGAGAAGGGCGGAAACGAGGGCAAGGGCCTTTATTGCGTTTTCCATGGAAAAAGCAAGGCAGGGTGAGCAGGCTTAGGATTGGCTGTTTTAAATAACTTCAGTGGGCTCTGGGACAGAAAGGCCGTCCCTAGTTTTCCGATTCCAGGCCCTGGGGTGATTAAGACAGGGAGATATTGGCACCCTGAGTGTGAGAATCCCATAGAGGAGGTGACTGTGGGTAGGAGCTCTGATGGGTTTGTTTGCATTCAAAACTCATTTGCAATCAAGACTCATTCTTGAGCAAGTCCTTTGCTATCTCTAGGAATTAGATGACTCTGGAGGGGCAGTCTCTCCAGTGTTAGCAAGGCCCCAGATGTTAAAGCATCAGAAGATACAGAAAATTAAAAAACACGGTTGATACATTTTCAGCTACATATTTTTAGTATGATTATTCCCTTCTGCTATAGATTTTAGTTACAGTTTGAATATTAGCCAGGACACTGCCTATGTAAATAGACACACTACATTTCTGCTCATTAAAATCACAATTGGCTAATCTACTCTGTGATCAATAATAACCTTCACTAAATATTTGAAGTGTCCTACAGATGACAAAAATAAAGGAAAAAAAGATAAACCAAATTTCAACTTTCAATGATCTATTTTAAGACATCATCTACTCAAAATGTACCTTACCTATGGGTAATAACCTATTAATATGGAATATTTGGAAATATATGTATATATATACACATTAAAATACATATAAATGACATCAAAGAATAAAATTTATTTTCTCAATCAATTGTCAAAATGGCTACCAACTAAATATAAGAGCCTGGACTGATATAGTGGGAATTAAGGAAAAGGAAGAGACGTAAACAATATCCTGGAAGTAGAACATAGTGTACTTGATGGCCAAGAGATTGCAACCAAGAGAGCCCATCCCATTGTGAAGGATGAGACAGAGATGCATACACATACGTATTATAAGGCTTTTATAATTCACTAGTGTATCTTTTATTAATATAAAATTTTAACATAAATTTTAAAATATTTATTAGACTTTATATTTTATATTGTCAGTATGTTATTTAATCTTCCTTTATAGATGGAATTTTGCATGTTCACTACAGAGTCATCTTCAAAACATGATAATTAAGGATGATAGCTGTCTGCAATAAACCTACACTTGTAGGATTTACAGTTTTGCTGTATAAATTCACAATAATTGGAATAGACTATTTGAAAAAAAAACTTGATCACAGACAAAGCTGTTGTTTTACTAGAATTACATAATACACCTTCAGAATGCATAGATTATTGGTCAAGATTTTTTTGTTGTGCAAACTAAAAGGCCACATATTAGAAAGCACAAGTTGGAAAAACTAGGCTGATTTATTCTCCAAGTAACTTTAGGTCAAAGTTAAAGATGACTTATTAAGGTCATAAAATATCACTGGCTGGAGTAAATTTATGTCTTTGCTTTGTTCCCTGTCATTTTGTATCCAAAGTTATTTCTACCCTACCATAATGTGTATTTTTAATCAGACGGTATTAGCCACAGCAGAGCAAACCACAAGTCACAAGGACAGATGATCGTAACTTTATTTATGTTCAAGATAGATTTCTGTAGCACTACATATAAAGCAGGATTTATAGACAAAATTAAATCTCCACTTCACTTCCATAATAATTTTGCTTCTAATAAAATCATTTTGACCTCTACATTTCATCTTTAAAACATACTTGAAGAAATACATAATTTTTTCCGCACGCTTCTAAAGTAACACTAGTCTGAAAAAAATAATAACCACTCTATTGATTAAATGCTGCCTATGATAAAGTAGCATAATGAAGAAACCTGAAAACTCAAGGATGCTTATATTTGAGGTGTTCTCCTGTAGGAACCATAGTAGTAGACAAAGCCTTTCGCATGACATCAGTCCTGAGCAAGTACACAGCAGAGTTGCCGTAAACAACTTCTAAGTCCTCGGACTCAATCAGACCTTGTCCAGAACTGGCTGGGTCCCTCAGTTCTTCAAACCCAATACTTTGTCATGGACAAAACCATCCACACTTTTGTGACATGCTGCTTCTTGTGTTAGAAGATAAAGAACATTGAAAATTTTAAATGTCATTGCCTGATTCCCCAATTTATTTTATTGATCGGAATAGTGGCATACATTTACTTCATTTTCTTTCTAAGGCAGCAAATGTGCTGGCATTTTAATAAGATTTACACCACACGTGGCTTTTCTCAATGCCATTCAATTCAGCTTTGTGTATAGGGGCATAGGATTGTAGGTACAAGCTCTTGCGGTGAGGATGTGGTAAACTAGTGACTCCTAGTGGTTGGTACACAATTGTGCAATTATCTATTTCTAGCAAGAAGATAGGGAAAATATTTGCTGCTTCTTTTCCTTTTAAATAAAAATGTTTTTTCCACCAAAAAAAAAATTTAATGGATAATTTTTACAAGTGCAAATAAAATACATACAAATAAACAGGTTTAAAACTCTTTATAGTAAAAGGTTCATGGCAAATTTTCCAAAGCAGGAATACCAAAATGTATTGATGAATATTGCTGAGATAAAACTATAATTCAGTGCTCCCATCTATAGGATTTTTGTCTTAGTAACATAATTCAACAGGAACAAAAATCTATATACAGTGAACCCCAACACTGGAAACGTTTATTTCCAGCAAGAGGGAAATATCTTAACAAACTCAAAAGTGTCACCATGATGATATATAGTAAAGTAATTCCCAAGTTTATATATATAGACTAGGGGAAAAATGAAAAATGCTTTTGATAAATATTCAGTTTAATAAGCAGAGTAAAAATTGTCCATTTATTGTGAATGTCACCATAAAAATATGTATGCATGTATATACAAATTAGAAGGCAATACAGAAAATTGAACATGGTTGTATTTAAGACAGTAATATTAGGCATTTTTGATGTTTAAAATATCATTCACCTACCCAATAAAAAATTAAAGAAAATAAAATATCTAGATTGCAAGTTTATTTTAAAGTAACATGTAAGGATAAACTAACAGTGAACTTTCAAAATTCAAATCTAATCATGTCCTCTTCTCCAATGTCTATTCACTTTCAAAGCACACCTCCTGTCACTTCCTCAGGAAAGTCTTCCTTCACTCCCTAGTTTGGATAAAGATACGTTACTAGGTGTTCTCAGAGACCCTATTCCTATTCTTCACAATATATCTCTCACTTTGTGTTACATGCTTATTAGCATGATTAGTAAGGTTTGTTTCTTTCACTAAATTATGACAGAAAGACTGTGTCCATTGGAAGAACTCAATAACGTTTGTGGGGTAAGTTTGAATAACAGCACACACTCAATGGGATAACTAACTTGTACAACTTCCTGTCTTTACTCCTCTAGAAGCTGCAGCAGAGTAAGGCATGGGTGTTGCCTTCAAACATTCTGGCAATTTTCACCAATCTGCATGAAAGTGTTGATGTTCTTAGGATGACCTTGCACTCTGTGATAAAGTTAAGTAGAATCTCCAATTCTTGATTTCCTCACATTTATCAATTCTTCATAATTATCTTCAATGAGAGACTTTGAAAGACTAATAACTTTTCACTTAGGACCTCCCTTGTCCTTGTTCCCTGCAGCTGTTTGCCCCCATCTCCTCTTGCACATGACTTGTAGTCCTCTCCACCTTTCTTGATACAACACGAATTGATTAACAGTAGTTGCTAATCTGCAAGAACAGTACATCCTCTTTCCAGAACCATCTTTGGCCAATAAATTTCTCAAACCTGATGAACTTCTGCTGACCTACTCTTGCTACAGTCCTATAAAACATTTCTTCCTTTCCTAAATAAGAAAGCTCCTTCAAAACCTCCTTGTGCTGGCGTTATCAAATAAATACTTATGATCACAGTGCTCGGGTCGATTTTCTTCCACACTCGTTTATTTATGAAAGAGATAGAGAAGGAAAAATATGTCCATTCCACTCTTCAGGTACACAGCATCCAGCACAATTGCTGATACTTATTTGGATCCTAATAAGTAACTTATTAGCTGAAAGTAAATACAGATAGTTCCTGACTTAATTTACAATGGTTCAACTTACAATTTTTTGACTTTTCCATGGTGTGGAAATGATACACATTCAGTAGAAACCATACTTCAAGTACTCATACAACCTCATTATGCTTTTCACTTTCAGTACAGTATTCAATAAATTGTATGAGATATTCAAGAGTTTATTATAAAATAGGGTTTGTGTCAAGTTTGCCCAACTGCAGGCCAATGTAAGTGTTCTGAGCATGTTTGAGGTAAGCTAGGCTAAGCTATAATGTTCAGTAGGTTAGGTATATTAAATGCATTTTTATTTATGATATTTTCCACTTATGATGAGTTTACCAAGACATAACCCCATTCCAATTCTAAGAGCATCTGCAGTTAAAAACTAGAAAGTATAGTTTAAAGATTGACACAAGAACTAAAGCTAAAATTCTAGTTCCTCATTATATTTTACCATTTTTTTCAGCTCAGGGCAGAGATGCATCAGGAAATTAATATCTCCATGTCCAGAAAAAGCAAAAAGAGGACTGATAATGAAGAATAAAGGGAGCGTTTTTCAGATGTTACAGATGTGAATAACTCCCATCTGGCCAGGAACACATTTTCAGCTGATCTTTTTATTTCACTTACAGTTTACGTGTCAAAGATAAAATACAGTTTACTTGAATGGAAGGAAGAAATAAAAAAGAAAGAAAGAAAGAAAAAAGGAATAGAGGGAGAATGCGGGGACATAGCAAGGGAGAAATCCCACCACTTATTAAAGCAGCATTTGCCATTTCAGATCTGAAATAAAATGAGGTATGTGTGGTGTTTGCTAAAGAAGGAAGGGAGGGAAAAAAAGCCTTCAGGAAAAACTAGATTTTTTTTTCTCCCCAAATTGATTAGTGTAAACAATGAAATGTAAGAAATAGAAAAGTGTAAGTAAACTAAAGGAATTACAAACTTTTTAATATTTTTATAAACATTTTAAACCATTTTAAGAAATGCACTTAATTATATTTAAGTACATCATACCAAAATATGTTAATTTTATCCTCACTCACAATTGCCTCACCTTAGTATTTTGAATGTACTGGCAGCTGTGAACAATAAAAAGTTCCTTTTCTCACCATGTCATATGCTTGAATCAAGCTACTAAGCATTATGGGTTTCTAATGGCTTTGAGGTTCCTGACGCAATAGTATGGCCCACTATAAGTATATGAAACATAATGTAAACAAATCTGATTATCACTCTTTTCCACACTTACACTGGAGTTCTAAGCAAGACAACTGTGATTCAAAAATTAAAGTTCTGTGGATCATTAAGTGATGGCAATCTTCAAGGCAGAAAAAAATAGCTCTCCACATTATACATAACATATAAGGCATAAAATCACATTAAATTATCATCTGTGTTCTAATTAACATGAATAGTGACTTTGGTGTGCAGAGAAAGTAGCATTCGCACAGAATGATTATCCCAGGTTTGACATATAGCATTACTATTTCTCCTATGAATTGTCAACCATACTAAGTTATCTAGTTTTCTAAAGAAAAACATTTGCTGCTTTTCATTTTAATGCCATTCCTATGGTTGTATTCTATAATCTTCTTAAGAAACAGCCACAAGGATTTCTGGGTAAGGTGGTGGTATAAGTCTATAAGTATAGCCCCTCTTTGCATCACCACTAGATTCCCCCTGAAAAGAAAAAGGAATACAGGAGAGGAGGGAAATTTGATTTAGTGATTAAAAATTAGAAAAGGATTAAAAACTAGAAAACCATCCACATGTCAGAAGTTTTAAGAAAATGCTGCAAAAGGAAGGGCAGCCAGGACTGAAAGTTCCATCAAATCTGCCATATAGAGAAGCCACATGCCTATAGGAAAAAAAAAACAAAAAACCTTCAAAACAACACTTGTTCTTGTAGAAGTGGGTGGCAGTAATGAAACCCCTCTGTGCAGCATTCTCAGTGACGGCAATATTGTCTCCAAGGGATTGAAAATTGATTCTTCTGGTGGGGAGGAGTGAAAAAAACTTACTTTTTAACTGTATAAATCACAGATACATATATAGTATATAAACAGAGGATGATAATAAAAAAAAGACTGAGAAATATGTTGTACAATACCAACTACACAGAGAAAGTCTTCTAACACAAGAAATACTGAGCCATAACAGTGACATTTACACTTGGTACACAATGTTTCAAAGAACTCCTCACTGCCTCACTGAAAGAGGCAGTTTATTGTTGCAATTACCTCACATGATCTCTCCCACCTTGTTCCCTTAAACTGCAAAGAAAGCACAGTACATTTAATGAATGACAGATACATATATATATGTAGAGAGAGAGAGGTATATATAGATATATATGTATACACGTATAATAAAAAATAAAATTTAAAAAACTGGAAAAACCCAAAGCATAAAATAGCATAAGAATGGTAAGAAAAAAAATTTTAGGACAATAAATGTAAATGGGTTAAGTTCCATTTATTAAAACACAAAGATTCACAGATGTTGCCAAATATATAAAATCCAATTATGGGCCGGGCGTGGTGCCTCAAGCCTGTAATCCCAGCACTTTGGGAGGCCAAGGTGGGCGGATCACGAGGTCAAGTGATTGAGAGCATCCTGATGAACACAGTGAAACCCCGTCTCTACTAAAAATACAAAAAAATTAACCAGGCGTGGTGGCGGGCGCCTGTAGTCCCAGCTTCTAGGGAGGCTGAGGCAGGAGAATGGTGTGAACCCGGGAGGCGGCGGAGCTTGCAGTGAGCCTGGGCAACAAAGCGAGACTCCGTCTCAAAAAAAAAAAAAAAATCCAATTATGTTTTTGTTTACAAAAGAGACAAACCAAAATTAACAAGAAAAGAAAAACAATTTAACACATGAACAAAGAAATATAAGACAAAATAAAACAAAATGCATAAATAAAATACTGGCAGCTGTGAAGCTGGCCATCTGAGTATTCATTTACAACTAGGAAGAATCCAAGTCAAATGCATTAACTAAACAAAGATAATTATATTACAAGAATAAAAGATTAAATCATAATGTAGACCTTCCACAAATATCTCTCTCATATTTAAATATATGAAGACAAATTGATAAAAACTAAAATATAATAGATTACTAATAGCTTCCCATATGTATTTGATGAAAAAGTAGATTAAAATACAAAATATTTGAATGGCATGATTATGATGTAATTTAACAACTGTGTGGCATTTATGTATGCTTATATGCATATATATATATGTAAAAAGGAGACTACATATTCTTTCCAAAGAGCTATGAACATTTTACAAAAATTATCATATATTAGACTACAAAAAAATCAGTAAATTCCAATTAATAAGCATATTATGAGTCATATTGTCTAATGACAATGCAATAAAAGTAGAAATAAATAGCAAAATATAAAACAAAAACATTGAGTTTCTTGGAAAGTGATAAAATCTCCAAAGAAGCATTAGGTCAATGAGGGAAAACTTAAAATTACCAACTCTAACTATAATAAAAATTAGGATGTTACAAATTAAATTTACACATACTATGAAAATAATTTTTAGAGACAAATTCATGCCTAGTTTTGATTCCTTTGGAAAAAAATAAAAATAAATAAACTAATAATTCAATTCAAGAAAATGCACAATGAACATCAAAAATATTCAACAAAAGCAAAAAGAACAAATAAAGATCAAAACAGAATTGATTCCTAAAACAAAAAAGGCAGAAAAGTCTTAGAACTGCTATATACTATGCTCAACTGGAAGCTATTGAAGTTTTTCAAGCAACTTTCTTCAATTATTAAATGAAAACTTTTCACAACCTTGGAAATATTTATAAATCACACATATAAATATGGAAAATTATAATATATTAATCCTTTCCTTCAGAGTTTAAGAAGAATCCTATATTTAGCAGAAAAAAATTACTTCAAAGGTGCTTGCAGATAACAGATAATACCGTAACAGACTTAGGTATTGGTGGAACTTTTCTAAGAGAAAGAAAAAACACTTGTTTATTGCTCTAGAGATAGAAAGTGAGATCGGAATGGAATGGGGATTGCATCTTCAAGAAGAAATAAAGCTAAGTAGTACATAATGTGACCCTTCTGTGTATAATGAAACCCTGATATGCTTGATGTAAGTGGATTGATAGTGAAAGACAATGAAGTTCTACACCCAGTTATTGTAGGATAAGATAGGGGTAACCCATAGAAGCTCAACAGCATACAGGTAGAAGTGAATTTATGGAAATTATATGGAAGATTTTGCATTGTTATAAGCTGGTATGAATTAAATTAAAGTAAAATAAATTTAAATAAATTAAAATTCTTATGCTTAAGCCCTAATACTCAGTGTAACTATATTTGAAGATAGGGCTTTTAAGGAGGTAATTAAGGCTAAATGAGGCCAGAATAGTGAGGACCTAATCCAATAGGATTAGGGTCCTTATTAGATGAAGAAGAGACAATAGGAACAGAGAAGAGGCCACGTGAGGATACACCAAGAAGGCAGCCACCTGCAAGCCAAGGAGAGAGGCCTCAGGAGAAACCAAATCTTCCAACACTTTGATCTTGGACTTTCAGCCTCCAGAACTATTGTTTAAGCCATGCAGTCTATGGTATTTTGTTACGCCAGTCCTAGCTGAGTAATATATAAGCGATATAAAAGAGGAAATTATAGAAAGTGTGTTTCCTGATATCTTCTTCCACCACAGTCTAGCTCTAGAAGCCCATAAGCAAAGGCAGTTAGCTTCGTGTAACAGAGAACAGCCTATGGGTGACTCCCTTTTATAGATGTGAAAAATTGAAGTGTTTAAGGTCACCCAGTCAGAAAGTTTTTGCCTGTGATATATGGAGAGATGATTATAATATAGTAAAATTTTACTTGCTCCAATAGGCCTTTCTTGATAACTCTCTTATTGATCTTTTTATCCTCTGATAATATATGACTTATAGTCTGAAAAAAACTATATTGCATACAGGAATTCCATATATACACTTGCCTCATTTTCTCAGTCTCAGTACAATTTTGTGGTAGCAAAGACCACAGTTTATATGGCTACAAAATTTTCCACAGGGCCCAACCAGCACACCATATTATAGGTTCTCATTCATTTATTAATTATCCACTTCATAAATACTAAATTATTTAAAGATAAAGAGTTCAAGAAAATTCACCAAGTTTTCTTCTACAAAGGAAAAATATACTTATAACTGAACATTTAATTCTATTTTTATTCCAATTTTCTAATAATATAGTATGAATTATAGTGTGTTCTGAAATATGTGTTTTTGAACCTAGGAAAAAGGAGACCTTGAAAGGTTATTTTTTGTGAATAATTTCCCTTTAATCTGACTTCTGCCCTACCCAAAGAGAAAGAGTAAGCTGAACTTGGCAGTCTTCAGAATAGATTATATTTTTATTTTTATTATGTCTTTTGCCTGAGAAATGACTGAAATGTGGTGTCATTCTGCATCAGTGCTCTCAGATGGTGACAGAAGAAGATTGATTTATTCCTCATTTTGCATTATAAAAATCTGAAAATGTAGGTCTTGCCTATTTTCTCCAGGGAGAAAACACAATAGACAGAGTGAAACCAGGATTCTCAGCAAGTATGATTGCTGCCAAGATAGCACTCTGCACTACCCAGGCCCTTCAGATTACCTTCTCATAACTTCTCTTGAATCACTCAAGAGAAAATCAGAAGAATGAAGCTCGGGATCAGGTTATTTTTAGCTCTACTGCACAGGATGCTCCAGAAGCTGTGTGACATCTGAGGACCCCAGTGAAAAGAGCAAGGAGGGATTCTCCTGCCCTTAGGAGACTCTAATGCCATTTAGTCTTTGATTTGGCAGTCACAGTAGAAGGTAGATAGCAAGGAAATTGGTCTAATGCCATTTAGTCTTTGATTTGGCAGTCACAGTAGAAGGTAGATAGCAAGGAAATTGGTCTAATGCCATTTAGTCTTTGATTTGGCAGTCACAGTAGAAGGTAGATAGCAAGGAAATTGGTTACAATCTGCTTTGAGTTGAGTTCTGTGTCATAGAAGCCTAATAAAAATGTCTTCCCTAGTCTCGATATTTTGTGGAGATCTAAATTGATCTGGAATTCCTTTAGAAAACTTCACTGAATCCCTAGAATTATTTTACCTAGAATTTTATCACCTAGATCTTTCCCAGAACTGAACTGAACCACACCTCACATGTTTGATAGGAAATCAAACATGGTTATATGTCAGGTATAGCAAAGGTTTATTCTCTCCAGAAATCTTTCATGCTAGGAACACACGTGGCATGGAATTAAGGGTACATTTTCACTACTTCTTATTGAAATCTTCTCATTGTTTAGGCCAGGTGGTGGATTCCAACACTTTGGGAGGTCAAGGTGGGAGAATCATTTGAGGCCAAGATTTTAAGACCAGCCTGGGCAACATAGTGAGACCCCTGTCTCTACAAAAATTAAAATTAGCTGAGCATGGTAATGCATACTTTTGTGGTCCTAGCTACTCAGGAGGCTGAGGCAGGAGGATCACTTGATCTCAGGAGTTTGAAGTTACCCTAAGCTATGATCACACCACCACACTTCAGCCTGGGTGACAGAGCAAGACTCTCTCTCTCTCTCTCTCTCTCTATATATATATATATATATATACACACACACACACACACACACACACGCATACACACATATGTAAATGAAAAATATGAAATCATACTCATTTTTCAAAGCACAGTTCAAACTATGTCTCTGTCTCCTCTTCCTTCTAAATAAATCTTTTTTCACCATTAACTTAGCATTTAGCACAACTAGCATTGTATGACACCCACAACTCCCACCCCCCAAACACACACACATACACGTACACATATCTCTAAAATTTTGAGTCTAGATGGCAGGGACTGTGTTTAAAAATCTTTGACCCTCTAGAACATTGCACAGAAGGTGCTCAATGTTTGTTCAGTGACTGTTCGACTTGTTCCTTACGGGCTTAGGGTGACTAATTTTAAGATACCCTGGAGGCTCTACAAGGAGACATATCTAGACTTGCCCCACCTGATAGAGGAATAACCAAACTCCACCCTGGGTTAGAAATATGACCTGAGTTCCAGAGAATCTCAAATAAGACAAAATCCCTGAAAATAACATTAGACATTTGTTTCAGAGTTCCCCTAAGTTATTAAATGAAACCTTTCTGTTTATTATAAGTCATTCAAGAGAAACCATACATGGAGTACAATAAAATGTATATAGTGAAAAGTATAGATCAGTATTCAGCAGAGAGCTTGAAATTCCTCTCACCATCACTACCCTTCAGATACTCCCTAAAGAAAGATTGAAGAAATCAATAGGGCACCACAGAGATTAATTTGAAACCACGAATTCTAATCCAGCCTCCCCAGTACTTCAGATGAGAAACATGAGTCAGGAAGAGGTGCTGAAAGTCAAAGGAAATGGACGAGCATTGACTTGCCCCTGGGACCACTAAACCTTGTTGATTTCCTGCAAGTCAGACATAGGTTACACTCAGAGAAAAAGCCCACAATGAGCCCCTCACTTCAGTATTTCAAGTCTTATTGCTGGAGAGGGTTTGTTTCATTTCATTCATTTTATTCATTCTTTGAATCTAATACAGAAAATAAGCACCATCAGGACCAAACATATGGTTAGGTCTTTAGCTTAATTTTTGTGTTTTGGAAAGAGAGGCATCTTGGGCTATGTTCAACCAAACTGGGAGTCTAAGAAGTGATTAAAAACAAAACAAAACCACAACACACTGTATTATAAACCTACCTGAGCATAAGGAAGCCTGCGACTTGGCTCAGGAGCTATTTACATTCTCAAATCCCTGGGTGAGATGTTTGCTCAGTTGTAATCATATATAACATCATGGTAATAACTAGATGTTTATAGAAAATAAATCCTGAGGGTTAGAAACTCAGAGAAAATATATGCACTTTCCTTTTATGTTTTTCAAGTCAAGCTGTAAATGAATAAGATAAATGTTTGCTTCAGGATTAGGCAACAAATAGCAAAATAGTTACTGTATTTGTTTTAAGTTTTTGATAATCAATTTAAAATTGGCTCTCCCAATTCTTTCTTTTCTAAAAAGGAAATCTAGATTTGAATCTTTGCTTATAACCCACATATTTAAGACACTTTTAAATTGCACTCTAAAAAATGTACATCACAAAAGATTTCTTCTATTTTTATTTATTTTTCATATATTTAATATAGTTTTTCTATTGTGAAAGCTGTCTGGTAGTTGAGAGAATACTAAATCTCTATGCTCATTAAAACAGAAATAGTGTTTATTGTCAACTAAAGCTCTTCTTTACTGAGATACTGACTGCAAGTTCCATTACAAATAGATGCTTATTAAAATTTTTATTAACTTTCACCTAACTACAGAATAGCAGATTGATTTACTTTTATGTATTTTCTAGAAAAAATCCTTGAAAACATATGTTACAGGTTATATCTTTAAATTCATATTTAGAAAAAATGAAGAAAGGTTTTATATTATCCATGTCACCCCTCCTTGAACCCCAGCCGACAGAGTGCAGAGTGAGGTATCATCCACTTAGGATAAAGGAAGGGAAGTGATCATAAGACTTTGCCTTAGACCCCAACTTCAGGCCCATCACACGAAATCTTAGAACCACAAAGCCTCCCTCAGTCTCAGACTCCAGGCTGGTACATGTGCACTGAACCTACAGACCAACTTCAGCACCAGGCAGAGTCCCACAGTCGCAAGCTTTAGGCTTATGAGGCAGAATTGATATCCAGTCCACACCACTGTCAGACCAACTTCAGCAGCCCCAGATTCTGGACAGCCCTCATCAACAGGCAGGCCTCAGCAGTTCTGAGCTTCTGGTCTGCCCCAGTGCTGCACCAACTACAGCAATCCCAGGCTTCAGGTCCACCCCAGGGCCAAACCAGTCCCAGCCGCCCCAGGCTTCTAGCCTGTCCCAGAACTGTGCCAGCCCCAGTGAACCAAGGCTTCAGGACTCTGCCAGACTACCTGCCAAGAATCTCTGAAGGGGCTGACTGTTGAAGGGCTAACTCAGACAAGTCCAGTGTAGAAGACTAGAATAGGTATCTACTTTTTGAAGTGCACAGACATTGGCACATGTCCACAAATATCAAGAACAGTCAGAAAAAAACATGACATTACCAAAGACATAAAATAAAGTGCCAGTAACTGACCCTAAAGAAATGAAGATGTATGATGTATGAACTGCTTGATGAAGATTCAAAATAACTGTTTTAAGGAATGTCAATGAACTTTAAGAAAATACACGTAAACAATTTAATGAAATGAGAAAAATAAAAAGTGTCAAGAAAGAAATTTGAAAGAGAGATTAAATGTTTTTATATCAAACAGAAACCCTGGTGCTGAAAAATACAATGAACAAAACGAAAAATGCAATAGAAGCATTGACAGCAGAACAGAGCAAGTTTAAAACAGTATCTGTGGGCTGGGCATGGTGGCTCATGCCTATAATCCCAGCACTTTGGGAGACCGAGGCAGGAGGATCACCTGAGGTCAGGAGTTTGAGACCAGCTTGGCCAACATGGCAAAAACACATCTCTACTAAAAGTACAAAAATTATTCAGGCATGATGGTGGGCGCCTATAATCCTAGCTACTCAGGAGGCTGAGGCAGGAGAATTGCTTGAACCTGGGAGGTGAAAGTTCCAGTGAGCCAAGATCACACCACTGTACTGCAGGCCAGGTGACAAAGTGAGACTCTGCCTAAAAAAAAAAAAAAAGAAAAGAAAAGAAAAGAAAAAATCTGTGAACATAAAGACAGATTACCTGAAAATATACACTTAGAGGGAAAAAAAGAAAAAAGAATAAAAAAGAATTTTAAAAAGTTAACAGGATTTACGGTAGAGCATTAAAACAGGAAATATTTGAGTCTTCTCCTTTAAGAAGGAGAAAGAAAGATGAAAGGGTGGAAAGCCTCTTTAAAGCAATAATAGCAGAACACTTTCCAAATATGAAGAAAGATATAAACATCTAGACACAGGGAGGTCAAAGATCTTCTCAGCATTCATACATTACATAATCCAAACAAGATTATTCCAAAACATAATATAATCAAACTATCAAAAATCAAAGATAAAGAGAATATCCTGAAAGCAAAAGAAAATAAGCAAATAACACATAAGGAAGTTCCAAGATGGCTAGCAGCAGATTTCCTAGCAGAAACCATAAGACAAGGAGAGAGTGGGGATGATATATGGAAAGTACTGAAGAGAAAAAATAAAACTGTCATCCAAGAATACTATAGCCAGCAAAACTGTCCTTCAGAAATGAAGACAGGTTTTCCCAGATGCACAAATGCTGAGAAAGTTCATCACCACCAGATCTGTCTTACAAGAAATGACGAAGAAAGTTCTTCAAGCTAAAAGAAAAGAACACTAATGAATAACACAGGATTATCTGAAAGTATAAAACTCATTGGTAAAAGAACACACGAAATTCAGATATTCTAATACTGTAATGGTTGTGTGTACATCACTTATATCTTTCATATGAAGGTTAAAAGTCAAAACTATTAAAATTCATAAAAGCAACCATAATTTTTAAGGAACATGCAATATAAAAAGACAAATTGAAACATCGAAAATTCAAAATATTGGGGGGCACATTGCGGAGTAAAATTGGAGAGGGTTTCTGTAACCAAGTAAAATTGTTTTCAGTTTAAAATAACTTGTTATAAAAATAAGACTTTTTAACTTATGGCTAGCCAATTTTCCCAGCACCATTTATTAAATAGGGAATCCTTTCCCCATTTCTTGTTTCTCTCAGGTTTGTCAAAGATCAGATGGCTG